>NC_064927.1:373586508-373893050 GCF_023897955.1 Schistocerca gregaria
CCAGGGTAGTTGACTTACACCTTCTAGAGCACGTTGGGTGGCACGGGATACATGCGGACGTGCATTGTCCTATTGGAACAGCAAGTTCCCTTGCCGGTCTAGGAATGGTAGAACGATGGGTTCGATGACGGTTTGGATGTACCATGCACTATTCAGTGTCCCCTCGACGATCACCAGAGGTGTACGGCCAGTGTAGGAGATCGCTCCCCACACCATGATGCCGGGTGTTGGCCCTGTGTGCCTCGGTCGTATGCAGTCCTGATTGTGGCGCTCACCTGCACGGCGCCAAACACGCATACGACCATCATTGGCACCAAGGCAGAAGCGCCTCTCATCGCTGAAGACGACACTTCTCCATTCGTCCCTCCAATCACGCCTGTCGCGACACCACTGGAGGCGGGCTGCACAATGTTGGGGTGTGAGCGGAAGACGGCCTAACGGTGTGCAGGACCGTAGCCCAGCTTCATGGAGACGGTTGCGAATGGTCCTCGCCGATACCCCAGGAGCAACAGTGTCCCTTATTTGCTGGGAAGTGGCGGTGCGTTCCCCTACGGCACTGCGTAGGATCCTACGGTCTTAGCGTGCATCCGTGGGTCGCTGCGGTCCGGTCTCAGGTCGACGGGCACGTGCACCTTCCGCCGACCACTGGCGACAACATCGATGTACTGTGGAGACCTCACGCCCCACGTGTTCAGCAATTCGGCAGTACGTCCACCCGGCCTCCCGCATGCCCACTATATGCCCTCGCTCAAAGTCCGTCAACTGCACATACGGTTCACGTCCACGCTGTCCCGGGATGCTACCAGTGTTAAAGACTGCGATGGAGCTCCGTATGCCACGGCAAAGTGGCTGACACTGACGGCGGCGGTGCACAAATGCTGCGCAGCTAGCGCCATTCGACGGCCAACACCGCGGTTCCTGGTGTGTCCGCTGTGCCGTGCATGTGATCATTGCTTGTACAGCCCTCTCGCAGTGTCCGGAGCAAGTATGCTGGGTCTGACACACCGGTGTCAATGTGTTCTTTTTTCCATTTCCAGGAGTGTAGATAACATACACATTCATGCCGGCGCAAGTCCCGCACAATCACTCTTGGGCAACTGAGTCCAGTCACACTGGACTTGCATTTGGGAGGACGGTGGTTCAATCCCATGTCTGGTCATGCTGATTTAGGTTTTCCGTGATTTCCCTAAATCGCTCCAGGCAAATACCGGGATGGTTCCTTTGAAAGGGCACGGCCGAATTCATTCCCCGTCCTTGCCTAATCCGATGAGACTGATGACCTCGCTGTCTGGTCTCCTCCCCCAAACAACCCATCCAGTCACAGTGAACAGTGACAGTTGTCTTGTGTGTACGAGTTGTGCTTCTGTGAATGTGTGTGTTTATTTTTTTCTACGTTACAAGGCCTTTTGGCTGAAAGCTCAAATGTTTAGCAGTCCTTTTGTTGTGCCTATCTGCATCTCAGTATGGTGAGTTGCAAGCTATCCTTTTCATAGTATTTGTAAAGTGTGTAGATACTTCATAGCCCCATGTGGATGTGAGAAATTGTAATAATACTGTCAGTCTTTTGTGTGGCATAATAACTTCCTAAATTATTGTGTCCTTGTTTTTAACCCAAGATTGATGTGAGTAGGTAATTGCAACATTTTTGTCAATCTTGAAATATTTCTACCAATCACATGTTTTCACCTTGTTGTGAGTGATATCAGCCTTTACCCCACATTTGTTGCCTCTTCCCCCCTCCCCACCCCATGCCTGATGTGCTTGCATACATGTGTGGGGGAGGGGGGCGGAGCGTAGGCGTGCACATGCAAGTAAACGCGCGCGCGCGCACACACACACACACACACACACACACACACACACACACACACACACACAGGTGAAACAAGCGACTTGTTTTCATAGAACTCCCACTATTTGAAGTTCTAACCGATGCATGTGCAAGTGTGGTGTTCAGAGTATTTGTCCGTGCTTGAACAAAACGCTTGACTATACAAGCCTGCTGCTATAGGTGTGGCTTTATTTACATAAGGCTTATCTAAGTCAATTTGTAATTATAAGGTTTTGGTTGGCACTTGTGTCCTTAAATACAGAGCAAATAATGTAAAGTTTCAGCTCTCCTCAGTATTCAAACTGTTAAGACGTCAGCACTGAGTGACAAATTTCCAAAGTACTGCTGTGCTGAGACTAAGTTTGGTGAATATCTCATTCTCACCAAAGGAGTTCTTGGGCAATTTTTTGTCAGTTAGTGCTAACATCTTAACATTCTGAAAACAGATGTGGACTCAAACAATATAATTTGTTCTGCATTCCAGGAAGCAAAAACCATACAATGCCTTATAATCACAATAATATGTACTACTACTCTTGCTCATAGAGTGTGCAGTTGACACAACAGTTTAAGCACTTGTTTTGCAGTTAAAAATTTCATGCAAATTATGTAGTTACTACAGTTTGAGCCTAGGAGACAGTTTTGAAAGACGTGTTCAGTCATTATCGGCTGCTGTCAGGCTCGATATACATAACTTCTTCATTGCAAGTATTTTAAATTTCCATTCTTACACTGCCGCTAAGTGTTTATAAAATGTCTTAAATCACATTAATTAAGAATTGTCTCCAAGAATTAGGAGATCATTTATTATAGTTGTGAGGTCAGGGGAGACATATGGCACAAGTAAGTCTCCCCTGATGTGTGATTCTGGGTGACTCTCCCAAATCTATCCCTTCCCCTAGAATCCTCTAGTCCTTTTCCTTCACCCCTCTTCCTTCCTTTTCAACCCCTCATGCCTGAACAAGGAGCCAATGGCCCCAAAAGTTGCCTAATTACAACTTTCTTTCACATGTTTGTTCTGTCTGCTTGGTGAGTACATTTTTTATCTATCCAGTTAAATTACTCTTACAAGTTAGTATGTTAAAAATTTTAGTTTTTGTGCAAACTGTCTTAAGATCCTTAATTACTATTAAGGATTATTATCCAATTTTTTGGAAGATGCCTTTGACATTTTCTACAATATGCTTATAAAGCGAAATATAAAGTGTGTTCAAATGAAAAGGTATGAATTGTTGTAACAACCAAACAGACTGAAATACCCTGCTTTAGGGTAATCTGAGACATCTTGGGATATGCATTTAGTGTCATCATCTGCCCCTAAAAAGAAAAGTGCCCTCAGCAGGCAAAGTTAAGTTCAGTGTCTTTTTCAGTGCCTAAGGACTAATACTCATTGAATTCCTCGAACAAGGAAAACCCATTAACAATGATGGAGTTAGTCTCCTCCATTATAACATGTCTCTACACGTCTCCAAGGTTACGCAGTTTAATGATAAAGTTCAGTGGGAGCAATTTGAGTACCACCCTCAAGCCCAGACTGTGACTTTTAATATGTTTCATCCACTAAAAACAAACTCAAAATGAAGCACTTCAACTTGGACAACAAACTGGACATGTTGTGGAGGATTGACTCCCATTACAACCACTGAAATTGTGAGTCTGGGGAATCATTTGGCTCATGAAACAGTGGGATAGTTGTGCTCAGGTCTGTGGTGATAACTTTTGAATAAAGACATCAGTTATGCCCGCAGTGTTGTTTGGTATCTCTTCTTTTGAACAACCCTCATACCATGGACATAGTATGCTTCATGATGTGCCATCTGATGGAGCAATTGTAGAAACACACTGTGATATTACTGAGCATTTGTCTGTCTGTCGTTAGAATTTCGTAAGGTTTGTTCTGTTCTTTGTGTCTGAACACACACATAATATCCTTAGGATGTTAACTGCGGGTGTTTAGTACTCGCTTCAGTCAAGTTTCCATGCAGCACAACCCAGCAAGTAAGGGCAATGTGCAGCTGTTAATAGATTACGTGGCCTGCTCAAAAGGTTTTGGGCTACACAGTGATGCTCTAAAGCCCTTACTATTCCTCATTGTGCAGAATCCATTCATTGCCTTGTGTTGGTAGAGAGAAAGTGAATGATAAAATATCCAATGAGTTATAACAGCTTTATTTATGCTTCTAGCATAAAAAAAATTGTGTGTGGTGGACTGATGAGTATTAACAGATAGTTTTGGCAACACTCTCGATTTCTTAGCAACAATATTCACTAAAATTGTGATTATTTACAGCACAATGTCATTGGACTAATTCAATCACATCATTATTGAAAGTCTTAAAATCTACGCATATCATACATCTAAGTTCACAAAATCACAGTCTGAAATTTGGTGAATTTGTGGCGCACTTGCTGCCCACACAACAGCCTAGAAAGACAAGTATCAGCGACCAAAGCTCCTATGCTCTGCTGAACATGCTTTCTTGTAAACTCTGTCACTTGACCGCCACTGCTTTACTTCTGACCACCATGTAATTACTTTACGATAAAATATAATTTGTATAATTTCAGGGAACTTTTTTAGTATTTCGCATTTTAACAAATAATTGTAATGTCACATCGTAACATAACTTTGTTGCATGAAGTCTCGATCAAATTGCAAATAATTTTGAGTTTAGTTGCTCAGTTGGATCTCTCAGACAGAAAACGGAAAAAATAAAAAAAATGGAGTTTTTGTGTTAAAGATTCTGTTCCATTCCACATCAAGTATTGTTCAAATTTGTACTCTAACCAATAACAAAAAATTATGGACTATCTAGTGCAAAATAGAATACTTTTTCTTCCTTTAGGAAGTAGTACCATCACTTGTTTAAATGTCCATTCAATTTTCACAGAAGGTAACAGGTAAATGTGACAATGTATTGAGTGACAAGAGGCGGCTGGTGGATGCAGCAGAGGTGTACGCTCGATGATATGTGCCAGACAGCTGTTGTGTGCTCCACTATATGTGGTTCAGTACTACGCATTAATTTGTATTTCTTTATTAAGTTGGTATTACTTAACATTTGGACTTTGCTTTTTGCAACTTTACAAACCATCCAAAAATACTCTTTACTGGACAGAGTGGAGTATGTTGCCGCTGGCAGGCATAGTGCGTTAAACATGGTCATCTATCTGCTGATGGTCTTGCAGTAGCTAGTGTGTTAATACAAAAAATGGTAACAGTATTGCACCTATTGGAGTAATCTGACAGGTAGCAATACTTTTCTAAATAAGATATTACTTGTAAATAATTAAAGTCTGTGTGTTAATGAGCTTAATACTGAAGAAGTAGTAGAACATGCAATGTTATTAATATGGTGACCTATGTTCCTTGATAGCAGTTTAATCTTGTAGTCTCTTGACAAAAATTGTTTGGGTTGTTACTTAATTATTGGGTTTATTGCTGAATTAAATGTTAACAGATGCAACACCACTGAGTTAAAAATTTGGTTCAAGTGTTCATTTATTATTGGTAACACATGTTTTTGATGATGTCCAACTTCTATTGTCAATTCAGTTTATATTTCACAAATATCAGACTAGTACGGACACTTTTTTAGTCTTTATCAGTGGCAACATAATTTCGTAAGCAGTTCAATAACAACCTCAGCACTTGTCTTTGAAGTGTATGCGAAGCACACCCACCCCACCCCACCCCATCCCTGCACACGTGCCACAAGGCAGATAATTCAATGAAATATCAAATTCTGTCGATACACACCAACTCAAGTACCCAGTAGTAAAGCTGATGTATAAAAAAGGAGAAAGGGATAATGTAGACAATTTTAGACTTATTTCTATGCCATCAGTGTTTGCTGAAATTATTGAAAAGTTTATATATGTAAGGCTAATTGATTATTTTACTCCACACAATTAGCTATCAGATATGTACAGTTTGGTTTTAGAGGTGGCTTAGCAACTGAAAATGCTATATTCTCTTTCTCTGAGATACCGGATGGATTAAACAAAAGGTTTAGAAAGCCAGGCATCTTTTTGGTTTTAACTAGGACGTTTGATTGTGTTGATCACAAAATATTCCTCCAGAAGTTTGACCATTATGGAATATAGGAAGTAGCTCACAATTGGTTCACTTCTTACTTCAATAACAGGCAGCAAAATGTCATTATCCTGGATTGAGAATGGCTATGATGTGGGATCTGAACAGGGTGCAGTCATATGGTGGATGCCCCAGGGATCAGTGCTGGGGCCGCTCCTGTTCCTTCTTCACAAAGGTTGTTCAATAAGTAATGACCCACACTTTTTTATAAGCCATTAATATACATAGACAAACATCCTTATTGGTGCTTCACATTTGAAGTTGGTTCTGTGCGCTGGAGAAGTTTCGAACCATAGTGGCGGATGGTACAGCCATAGTACAATCTCAGAATGGTGTCTACATGAGACTCAAGTTAAAAGCAGCATGCTTTTAGTGAATTCTTGTGTGCAGAAAAAGAAACCATGGTGAACATTCATAAACGTTTGTGTGCAGTGTATGGTGATGCTGCAGTTGAGAGTACAGATGGGTGATGGGTAAAGAAAGTTGCAGCCTCAGGAAATGCAGAAACAGAGCTCCATGACCAGCCACACTCAGGACATCCTGTCACACACACTGCTTCAGACATGCTGAATCGTGCGCGTGCCATTATTCGTACCAACCGTCGCGTCACAACTCGACAATTGGCTCTACAGTTGTCAGTCATGCAGTGAAAACATGGCTATGCCTACAGGACAAGAGCTTTTACCAGCAGGGAATACATTACAATGTTGGTGTACGGCCATGGAGACTACGTAGAAAAATAGGACATGGATAAAATACGTTGATGCATATTGTCACCAAATTCTGACTCTTAACAATACATATGTTTTGAGAAAAAAAGTGGGGCATTACTTACTGAATGACACTTGTATATAAATGATATGCCCTCAAGTATTCAGGTGATTCTAAAAATTTTCTGTTTGCTGATAACACTAGCCTGGTAAAGGAAGTTGTGTGCAGCATTGGCACTATTTCAAATAGCGCAGTTCATGACATAAGTTTGTGGCTTGTAGAAAATAAACTAACACAAAATCAAATATTTTTGGCTCAGAAACGGGCAGTTTAGGCAGTAAGTGGTGTAAGTTCACGAACCTCTTGTTGACCCCTGGTTACCTGTCGGGGTACTCTGACAGTAGCCTCCCAATATATAATAGAGGGAAACATCCCACGTAGGAAAAATATATCAAAAAACAAAGATGACATAACTTACCAAACGAAAGCGTTGGTATGTTGATAGACACTAACAAACGCAAAAACACACACACACACACACACACACACACACACACACACAATTCAAGCTTTCGCAACCCACGGTTGCTTCATCAGGAAAGAGGGAACGACGAAAGGATGTGGGTTTTAAGGGAGAGCTTGAATTTTGTGTTTGTTAGTGTCTCAAAGTTGCTGTGACTTACCAAGGAGGAAAGTTATATATAGTGAACAATATCACCTTACTCCCAAGAATTAACAGCTTTCACTCAGTAAATACTAGGCAGAAATTAAATCTACGTGATTATTCTGCTATTTACAATAAAGTGCCTGGCAGAGGGTTCAGTGAACCACCTTCAAGCTGTCTCTACCGTTCCACTCTCGAACGGCATGCGGGAAAAACGGGCTCTAAAATTTTTCTGTGCAAGCCCCGATTTCTCTTATTTTATCGTGATTATCATTTCTCCCTATGTAGGCGGGTGGCAACAGAATGTTTTCACAATCGGAGGAGAAAACTGGTGATTGAAATTTCATGAGAAGATCCCAGTGCAACGAAAAACGCCTTTGTTTTAATTATTGCCACTCCAATTCACGTATCATGTCTGTGACACTATCTGCCCTATTTCGCGATAATACAAAACGAGCTGCCCTTTGTACTTTTTCAATGTCATTTGTCAGTCCCACCTGATGCTGATCCCACACTGCACAGCAATACTCCAGAATAGGGTGGACAAGCATGGTGTAAGCACTCTCTTTAGTAGACCTGTTGCACCTTCTAAGTGTTCTGCAAATAAATCCGAGTCTTTAGTTTGCTCTACTCACAATATTATCTATGTGATTGTTCCAATTTAGGTTATTTCTAATTGTATTCCCTACGTATTTAGCTGAATTTACAGCCTTCAGATTTGTGTGACTTACCGTGTAATCGAAATTTAGCTGATTTCTTTTAGTACTCGTGTGAATAACTTCACACTTTTCCTTATTCAGGGTAAATTGCCAGTTTTCACACCATACAGATATCTCATCTAAATCATTTTGTAAGTTGTTTTGATCCTCTGATGGCTCTACAAGGCAGTAAATGACAGCATCATCTGCAAATAATCAAAGACGGCTATTCAGATTGTCTCCTATGTCATTAATATAGATCAGGAACAATAGAGTGCCTATAACACTTCCTTGGGGAGAGTTGGATATTACGTCTGTTTTACTCAATGAAATTCCGCCTATTACTACAAACTGTGACCTTTCTGACAGGAAATCACGGATCCAGTCGCACAACTGAGGTGATGCTCCGCAGGCACACAGTTTGGTTAGAAGACGCTTGTGAGGAATGATGTCGAAAGCCTTCTGGAAATATAAAAATATGAAATCAATTTGACATCCCCTGTCGATGGCACTTATTACTTGACGGGTATAAAGAGCTAGTTGTGTTTCACAAGATCGATATTTTCTGAAACTGTGCATACTGTGTGTTAATAAATCGTTTTCTTAGAGGTACTTCATAATGTTAGAATACAGTATATGTTCCAAAACCCTACTGCAAATCAAAGTTAGTGATATAGGCCTGTAATTCAGCAGATTACTCCTACTTTCATTTTTGGGTATTGGTGTAACTTGAGCAATTTTCCAGTCTTTAGGTATGTATCTTTGTGTGAGCGAGTGGTTATATATAATTGCTAAATATGGAGTTATTGTATTGTATCAGCATACTCTGAGAGGAACCTGACTGGTATACAGTCTGGACCGGAGGCCTTGCCTTTATTAAGTGATTTAAGCTGCTTTGTTATACCAAGGGTATCTACTTCTGTTTGTCATCTTGGCAGTTGTTCTTGATTGGAATTCAAGAATATTTATGTGGACTTTTTTGGTGAAGGAGTTTCGGAAAACCGTGTTTAATAACTCTGCTTTAGTGGCACTGTCATCAGTGACTTCACCGTTGTTATTGCGCAGTGAAGGTATTGATTGCGTCTTGCCGCTGGTGTGCTTTATGTATGACCAGACTCTCTTTGGGTTTTCTGCCCGATTTTGAGACGAATTTCATTGTGGAAATTATTAAAAGCATCTTGCATTGATGTGCACGCTAATTTCAAACTTCTATAAAACTTTGCCAGTCTTGGGGATTTTGCGTTCTTTTAATTATGACATGCTTTTTTCATTGCTTCTGCAACAATGATCTGACAGGTTTTGTGTACCATGGAGGATCAGTACCATCACTTATTAATTTATGTGGTATATATCTTTCAATTGCTGTCGATACTATCTCTTAGAAAACGTTCCACACCTTTTCTACACTTACATGATCAGATTGGAAGGAGTGAAGACTCTCTCTTTAAAAGTCGTTAATAGTATGTTATTAGCTTTTTTTAGGTAGATATAGTTTGCGTTTCTTTTTGATGGTTTGAGGTGTTATTAGTATTCAGCAGCAACTGCCTTGTGGTCAGTAACTTCTATTCCTCAGAATAATCACTATTTGTCTCGGATTATTTGTTGCTAAGAGGTCAAGTATGCTTTCGCAACCATTTACGCTTCAAGTGGACTCATGAACTAATTGTTCCAAATAATTTTCTGAGAAAGCATTCAGTACAATTTCAGATGACATTTTATGCCTGCCGCCAGCTATAAACGTACAATTTTTCCAGCATAACGAGGGTAGATGGAAGCCACCACTGACTGTAATTGTATGAGTGGGGTACTTATTTGAAATGAGACTTAAGTTTTCTTTTAACTGTTCAGCAGCTATATCTTCTGGGTTGGAGGTCAGTAAAACATTCCAATTAATAGTTTAGTCCGATTGTCAGGTATAACCTCTACCCATACTGTTTCACACAATCTATCTACTTCAATTTCACTACAAGGCAAACTATCTTTGACAGCAATAAATACTCCACCACCAACTGTATTTAATCTACCCTTTCTGAACACTGTTACATCGTTTGAAAAAATTTCGGCTGTACTTATTTCCAGCTTTAGCCAGCTCTCTGCATCTACAACTATTTGAGCTTCAATGTTTCATGTTAGGACTTGGAGCTCTGGTTCTTTCACAACACAGCTACAACAATTTAAAACTACAATACCAATCGTTTCTACAACCACCTTCCCGTGTTTTACCTGCCCACTTTTAGATGGACGCCCCTTCTGTGGTTCCCTGAGACCGTCTAACCTAAAAAAACACCCAGTCCCTTCCACACAGCTTCCACTACCCATGTAGCTGCCTCCTGTGTGTATTGGACTCCTGACCTATTAAGTGGAACCTGGAAACCCACCTCCCGATGGTGCAAGTCAAGGAATCTGCAGCCTACATGGTCACAGAACCGCCTGAGCCTCTGATTCAGAGCTTCCACTCGGCTCTGCACAAAAGGACCTCAGTCAGTTCTGTCGATGCTGCAGATGGTGAGCTCCGCCTTAATCTCGGAAGCAAGACTGGCAGTCTTTACCATTTCCGCTAGCCGCCCGAAACCAGACATCATTGGTACCGACATGAGCCACCACCTGCAGTTGGCTTCATCCTATACTATTCATGGCATCTGGAAGCACCCTTCCCACATCCAGAATGACTCCCCCCCCCCGCCCCCCCCCCCCCCCCCCCCCCCCCCCCCCCCCCGGAATGCACACGGAGTGCACACTGGCTTGCTTCGCCTCCTTGGCAGCCATGTTTCTAAAGGTCCCCATTATGCACCTAACGTTGGAGCTCCCAACTACCAGCAAACCCACCCTCTGTGAATGCCCAGACCTTGCGGGCCTAGAAGCTTCCTCTGGAACGGGGTGGAAGATTGCATGCGGCCCAGAGACATCGTCAGCCACAGATAACTCCCGAAACTTGTTCGTCAAACGAATTGGAGAGGCCCTAAGATTGGCCCCTCTGAAAGTTTTTCGCTGCCTGCCAGACTGTGGAATGATCTCCCACTCGACCACGGGTGAGGGGTCTACCTGAGTCCTGGCATTACCCGAGACAGTCACAGCAGTGGACCGTGGACCAATCGGAGAAAACGTGGGACGTGCTCGACGTCCCTTGCATCCCCGCATTCGATCCCCCACAGTGAGGCCCCTTGGCAGCAGCCTCAAGCTGTGTGACGGAAGCCAACGGAGCCTGGAGCTGTGAGCCCTTTCTTGGGGCAGCCTCAGCTTTTCAAATCAAGAGTAGAATTTGCAGTGCACATCCTATTTATTTGTTGCATTTATGCCTGTACCTGTCTTCTCCGGCAGTTTTTACCCTCTACAACTCCGTCTAAAGCCATAGAAATTATTCCGTTATCTTAATATGCCATATTATCCTACCCCTTGTTCTAGTCATTCTTTCTTTCTTCATCCATTCTGTGAAGGGCCACCTCATTCAGTAATATATGGTGCTGTGTGCCAAATGTGTTCTCTGAAATTTCTTCCTCAGATTAACGCAAATGTTTGGTACTAGTAGACTTCTCTTGGTCAGAATACTCTCTTTGCCTTTGCTAATGTGCACCTTCATCTACCTTGTGGAACCTAATTTTTATGTCAAGTTTATTGCCCATCATTTCTGCTACTAAGCATTACTTTTTTTCCGTATTCTGTACTCATTAGTCTGTCCATTCCCACAACACATACTGTAATTCTTCTTCACTTTTATGGAGGATAACTATGTCGTCATTGAATCTTAGCATGGACATCTTTTCACATAAATTTTAATACCACTCTGTAACATTATCTTTATATCTGTACCGGACTTGGACTAAAATATCCTGAAACTTGAAGTTATTTTTTAGTTTCTGTGTAGCTGTGAAATTATATCTTGGACGTGCTAGCTGGAGCACAGTGGATGTATTTATTTCGTAAAGCAGGTGAGCTCCTGCCGCCCAACTGACGAAGTGTTGTCTATTTCAGTCTCTAGTGAAGTAACATTGAAGTCTTCTACACTTTCTGAGCTGCTAAATTCAATTTCAGGATAGCTATAGTAATTATTTTTATGTAAGCATTGCCTAAACAACAATAAAGGAGATTGTGGAAGCACATGTTGTGTTGTTGAGTATTGAGAGCTGCACGCAATAACGATGATGTCTAGTGTCAACCACCCCAACCAAAACATGACAGTCAGGCTACAAATGTAGTACCATGTGCTCTTCAGTGGATGAACATGTAACTATCAGTGCTGGAACAGATGTAAGTGAAGTGTTTTTTTTCGAAGGCCTCTTCTTAAGTTGCACAAATATGCCCGGGATTTCAAGTGTCTGTCAAAATAATAGAGATAATTTGGGGTTTTGTGTTAAGGAGTTAGTCCATTGCTGCTGTGAAAATGATAGCATTGCAATGTAACAGTACAGCCGCTGCAGCTTCAGGCAGTAGCGAAGCTTGAGCAAAATTGAAGTTGGCCCTGAAGACGCAAAGATCGTGGTATTGAATCCTGGTTGGACCACAGATTTTTTAAGTGTTGATCCCCTTAGCATTCACCTCTCAATGGCATGGACATTTACCAGAAGTGAAACATAGTTTTTATATTATGATGTTGGTCTCTTTTTCCCAAAGCAAAATTGAATTTGCGACCAAGTTGTCGTGCCTTGGTTAATAGCTTGGGATCGAGCAGTCCTCTCAAACCTTCAGGACTTCAGTATGCCAGCAAGTGGTGTGTGTTGCTTAAATTGCTTAATTTATATGAAAATGATGATATTCGTTTACCTAACATTGTTATCTGATTATTAATCGTAACTCTGCACAGTGTCTAATAAACAAAATTACCTAGTCATAGATACCACCTGTTTGCATATTTTAACAACTTGCAAGTAAACAATTACTCTCATCGCATGTAACATTTTTCTTTCTCAATATATCTTTGCCAGGAGTATGTTTTATATGACCCAGAGAATTTGGATTACTCGTTTTTTAACAAAACGATTTATCTCCCACTAAATTTTAATAATCATTGTTGTTGGCATTTGCATGATGTCTGAAATGAAATTAACTTTTTTACAGGGAAGCAGGAGAGGCGTTCTGTGCCGTGGCCAGCAGATAGAGGTGGAGAGTATGTGTACTTTATTCTACACAAAGAAAATATGGACACCATGGAAACTGTTAACCTCATTGCAAGTAGACTAAGGTTTGTAGTTTTGGTGGGGCATCGTTTTGAACAACTATTTTAATTTAACCAATTCTTAAGCTATAAAAAGAAATAGGTGGAGGTCTGTGATAATAAGTGAACTAAGAAGAATGCTAATTTACCAACTGACAGAAATGAAACTTTTCAGAATGTTGTTAAGAACACAAATAGGAAAGGGAAGCAATGTTGCAGCTAAATGGTCACTCCTATGGTAACTGCTGGCAGAGATAAATAAGAATGTTTTGACATTACAGGTTTCAGATCAGATAACCCTTGTGATACCCGTGTACTCAAGAAACCTATAAGTTAGTAGGAAAGTAATTGAATGTGCCTGTAATGTTCAAATCAGAAGATAAGTGAAGGAATGACAGGTAAATTCAGGATCCTAGTAGGGTGTTGCTATTGTATGTGACTATAATTAAAAAAATAGAATTCAATTTATTCCTACTATTCATGTGAATATTTTTATTCCCTCTTCTCACAGTTATAAAATTACTTAAAACTTCTTATTCTACATTATTCCATGTTTGCTTTCTTGTATTATCTAGTGGCTAGTGTTGCTGCCTCTGGATTACAGGGTCCTGGTTTCAATTCCTGACGGGGTTGGGGATTTTCCCTGCCCGGGGACTGGGTGTTTGTGTTATCATCATCATCATCGTCATTCGTGACAGTGGCTAGACTGGATTGTGAAACAAATTGGACTGTGTCAAAATTCGAACTTTGTATGGGCACTGACTACCGCGCAGTTGAGTGTCCCACAAACCAAACATAATAATTATATATTGTATTATAGTCTTGACTATTGTGGGACCTATTGTTCAGAGTTAATATACTTTCCTGGAATCACCTAATTACCACTCCAATTTGTAATTCTAAGCAAGTCTCATCTGATTTTCCTTGTGATCCACTTTTGACACGAGACACCTGTATTCAAAGAAATCAGTGCTTGCTTGTACTGTATTTACTCAAATCTAAGCTGCACTCAAATCCAATCTGCACCAGAAATTTGAGACTCGAAATTCAAGGGAGATAAAAGTTTTAGACTGCACCTCCAAATCGAAACAAAGTTGGTCCATTGTAACATGAGAGACAATTTAGGTCAAATGGATGAAGATACAGCTACAGTAGTTTGGTTCCAGTGATAAGCTTAGCAGTTAATTTTTACCAGGTAGCCGTTGCTACGCATCAGGCACTCCATCCGTATTTATATGGGTACCCTTCCTTTGTCACGTTCTTTGTCTGGTTTGAATCGATTGCTTAGTTTGCTTTGATCTGATAAGTGCCGCTCTTTGTTATAGGTGTTTATGTCACTCTAAGATGAAAATGGATTATTGTACGGTGTCGTGCATTGTTTGTAGCATTAGGATAAGGAGTGTTTTACGACCTGTCGCCGCTCGCGGTGTGGCTTGCTTTAATGCACGCCACCTCCACTTACAATAAAAAATAAGAGAGGAGTTGTCTCATTACTGAAACAATGGCAAGAGACTGCTGTTTGTTGTTACTTACACTGCTGCTTTCTTTGATAATGATCAACAAGAACCAAAAATAGACTGCATGTGATAGATGTTCTGAAAGAGAGTTGAGTGAAAATTTTTCTCCATTTGAAAATCTTTGCAGACGCTTCTTTAGTACATTACATTCTGCACAGAAATCTTAGATTTAAAAATCTAGTCAGTTGCCGTGCTTCATTTCTGACTGTATCACTATTCAGCATAAGAATAATATGAATATAAACATGACATGATATGTATGTACTTCCGCGTTTGCTGTTGTCTCACTCCAGTTTCGTAGTTTATTAGGCAGACAGGATTTAAATGAGATAGCAGCAAACATGAAAGAATACATGGCATAATGTTTACATTCATATTATTCTTATGGTGAAGAGAATACTGCATGTGATTCACGATTCATAAAAGTTCCTATTAGCAACCATCTTGTGTCACAGGTAGGAAAAAATTCAGAACGTAGAGTTGGCCATATTGACATACATCCCAAACAGTCTTGCCAGTCGGATTTTCGTAGTGGATTTTTAGTGACGAGTTCAAATGAAGAGTGTGTTGTCTTCAGTCCGTAGACTGGCTTGATGCAGCTCTCCACGCTTTTCTATCCTGTGCAGTGCAGAGTAGCAACACTTATAAAATAAGAATGAAAATTACTTAGAAATTAAATGCTGAAATTTAAAATAAAATTTTATTATGCTTGTAATACATCTTATACGAAATGTTTAAAATATCAGTTATAATTCTGAATCACTGTCACTCGATTCTTTGTTGCTCATATCTTCATACAGAGCATTGTCCTCCATACCATCTAGTGCATTGGATATTGAACATATTTAAAATGCTTGTTGCACAGTCTGATTTGAAACACACTTCCATGTATCATAAATCCATTGGCACACTTGCGAGAAACTTGCACATTTTACATGTCCTTTTGGTATCAGTTGTCTGTCGCTTTTTGAAAGCCAGTCTGTTTATATGCGTTTAAGCTTGTCATTAAATGGTTTAGTAAACAGACGTCAAATGGTTGCAGAATTGATGTCATCCTGTCTGGAATTACTGCCAAGTCAGTTTTGCTTTCCTATAATTTTCGTTTTACTGCAGGTGTTGTATAGCCTGCATATGCATCTAATACCAACAAACTGTGTAAACCAAGCATGCCAGGACGATGATTCCACACACTCCTAATCCATTCGTGCACCATGTCCTCCGAAACCCCCCCTCCCCCCACCCGTTTCGTTTGCTCATGCAATTACAGTTTTTTGAAACACATTTGATTTCGGTAAAGTCTTTTGCTTGAAAACTATGAATGGGGGTAATTTATGTCTATCTGCTGTGCAAGCAAGCATGGCGGACATCTGCTGTTTTTCACCCCCTGATGTAAGAACACACTAAGTACCTGGGTGTTAAAATTATAAACAACTTCAGTTGGAAAGACCACATAGACAATATTGTGGGGAAGGCGAGCCAAAGGTTGCGTTTCATTGGCAGGACACTTAGAAGATGCAACAAGTCCACTAAAAAGACAGCTTACATTACACTCGTTCATTCTCTGTTAGAGTATTGCTGGCACGGTGTGGGATCCTTACCAGGTGGGATTGACAGAGGACATCGAAAGGGTGCAAAAAAGGGCAGCTCGTTTTGTATTATCATGTAATAGGGGAGAGAGTGTGGCAGATATGATATGCGAGTTGGGATGGAAGTCATTAAAGCAAAGACTTTTTCGTCGCGGCGAGATCTATTTACGAAATTTCAGTCACCAACTTTCTCTTCAGAATGTGAAAATATTTTGTTGATCCCAACCTACATAGGTAGGAATGATCATCAAAATAAAATAAGAGAAATCAGAGCTCGAACAGGAAAGTTTAGGTATTCGTTTTTCCGCGCGCTGTTCGGGAGTGGACTGGTACAGAGATAGTATGATTGTGGTTCGATGAACCCTCTGCGAAGTACTTGAATGTGAATTGCAGAGTAATCATGTAGATGCAGGTGTCTTTCTTTCCTTTGGTGTGAGCCATATAATTTGATGGCATGTCAAAATATACGGGAGTGCCGCCTAATTATGAAGCGCTGAAATTCCACAAGTCTTTCTTCTTAATTTTTCGTCAGCTTCTGTGCAACTGAAGTTCGCCTCTGAAGTGAAAAACCCCAGTGCTTCATAAACAGATCAATCCAGCTGCAACTACCTTTAAAATTTTCAATTTTTTGCTCTCTAGCAATTTCATGTTCCTTAATTTTTAAAATTTTGACTTTCACAGGCAGGAATTTCATACATTGTTCCTTAACAGATTCATTTAAAATCACTTCTAGTGCATGATACCAGCCACACTTTGGCCCACTATATGGTTTCTAGCTATTTGAACATCAAATAATTTCTCTCTATGCAGTCACTATTGCCTGATGTTGCTGTTATCAATCCCGTATCGCGGACCTGCAGTACGATTAGAACTTTGTTCTACAAGGGAAATAACTCCCCTCTTGAATTTGGCACTGTAATGGAAGCACTTCATTGTGATTCACTAACGCCACCAAGCACTTCACAAAATTCCACGAAGCCCTAGGTGCTGCTATGTGAAATCTTAATGAGCCCCAACTCGTGCAACAATCCTAAAGCCTTGTGCATCATTGGTATTTTTGTGTAAAGAAATTTATTTTGTTGCTACGAATATTTGGAAGGCTGCTACATTTGAAGATGAACAATGCAGAATTTCTATTTACTTCATGTGGTAATGTATGAAATGCAGTAGTCAAAACTCGGGGCGGAGATTCTGAACCATGGTGCAGTTCATCTTTTTCCACTCGGATGTATCGTGCTTCCCCAGGGAAGCGTCCTGGGACCTCTACTGTTCCTGATCTATATAAATGACCTGGGTGACAATCTGAGCAGTTCTCTTAGACTGTTCGCAGATGATGCTGTAATTTACCGTCTAGTAAGGTCATCCGAAGACCAGTATCAGCTGCAAAGCGATTTAGAAAAGATTGCTGTATGGTGTGTCAGGTGGCAGTTGACGCTAAATAACGAAAAGTGTGAGATGATCCACATGAGTTCCAAAAGAACTCCATTGGAATTCGATTACTCGATAAATAGTACAATTCTCAAGGCTGTCAATTCAACTAAGTACCTGGGTGTTAAAATTACGAACAACTTCAGTTGGAAGGACCACATAGATAATATTGTCGGGAAGGCGAGCCAAAGGTTGCGTTTCATTGGCAGGACACTTAGAAGATGCAACAAGTCCACTAAAGAGACAGCTTACACTACACTCGTTCGTCCTCTGTTAGAATATTGCTGCGCGGTGTGGGATCCTTACCAGGTGGGATTGACGGAGGACATCGAGAGGGTGCAAAGAAGGGCAGCTCGTTTTGTATTATCGCGTTATAGAGGAGAGAGTGTGGCAGATATGATACACGAGTTGGGATGGAAGTCATTACAGTATAGACGTTTTTCGTCGCGGCGAGAGCTTTTTACGAAATTTCAGTCACCAACTTTTTCTTCCGAATGCGAAAATATTTTGTTGAGCCCAACCTACATAGGTAGGAATGATCATCAAAATAAAATAAGAGAAATCAGAGCTCGAACAGAAAGGTTTAGGTGTTCGTTTTTCCCGCTCGCTGTTCGGGAGTGGAATAGTAGAGAGATAGTATGATTGTGGTTCGATGAACCCTCTGCCAAGCACTTAAATGTGAATTGCAGAGTAGTCATGTAGATGTAGATGAGAGAGAAAATCCTTGATTGCTGTGGATGTGTTGACATGTGATGCTGCTACATCCTCACATCCTCGGGACATATTTACATGTACTTTTGATCCTTGACAGGTGCCCTGAACGAAATTGTGTGTGGCCACTTGCTGCCTCCTGTCTGCTCTCAATGTGTTAAGACAGTTGGATGCTCAGGGCTCTTGTGTGTTCTGGGGGCATTAATTCGCAAGGCCCATAGCGGTCTGGTAGTGCCGAAGTAGCTGCTTTTCCATCCTGAGTGCTCAGTAGCTTTCTCATGTTTGTTCTGTTTGCCTTTGCTGCTGTGATCTTATTTGTGTTGCTGTTTTTGTCCTCATTTGTGACTGAGTAAATGGCACCATTACAGTTGTACAGAGGAGGAAATCATTAAGATGTCAGGCAATTGCACATTGTACTTGACATCAGATGATACAAGAAACTGAAGTAGAGGATCAGATGCCTCCATCTAAAGACCAGTTCTGTAATGTTGCTGGAGGGATTAGTTGTCAGGCAATATCATTATGTGTAGCTACAAAGTATTCTAAAGATTATTATAAAGTCTTGATGGAAACTGAAATAATTAAAAAAGTAGTTATTTAGTAATTAAATCTTGGGATTTAATATCTAATAGATTTTGATTAAAGCCAAGTAACTCACAGAGAATATCATAAATAGTAATGTGTATAGTGCCAAAGTATTTTTTCTGGTGATAATATTAATTACCGTTAAAAGTAGTACATTGTTCCAATGAAAAACTGTAGTCACTCCCATCTCTCTGTAGATTTAAAAAATAAAAAATAAATAAAATAAAAGTAAAAATAAAAAAACTTTCAGTATTAACCATACGGCAAAATACTTCTTTCGTTGTGTGCTATTATTTGAACAATCCTTGTTTTGATATATTGAAATTGGTGGGTGTTACAATTACACAATTCACATTGAGCATGGAAAAAACAGTGGGCGATCTGTGCGCAAGTCTCCCATAGATATAAAACCCAAAATCTTGCGAACAGGTTTCTCTGCTCTCACCTTTAATTAAAATTTTGATATATTAACTATGTTTCGTACACAGCGATGGCTGACCATCTAATCACAAATGAATAAAACACAATTTTTGTGCCATATATATTTTTAGTTCACTTTTAAGTTCTTAAAATTATTAAATTCTTAAAATTTCATGCCATGATTCGAGTGATTTCAGCACAGTAATGAATAATGAAAAGAAGTTCTGTTCTTTATCGAATGGGGATGTCAGGCTGTAAAATGCGAAAGAATCAAATTTTCTTGCATAATAGTGCTCTTAAAATCTGGTGGTTAAATATTCATAGTGACCCGAATGTCCATTCAGGCACATGTCTGACAGATTGTGTAACGCGGCTGCACTGAGTACGTAGGAAGAGTAACCTCATCACACCACTTCTCGCTGCATCACTAGGCAGTATATCCTCCTGTGACAGAATATTCAGTACGCTGTTATATAAGAAACAAATCATTCATAAAATTATCGAAGTAGTCTCATGAAATGGAATTGAGAAACATGGAGCTAAAATGTTGTTGCTGTGGTGCTCAATGATTAGATTCACTGTTTTGTTGAGTTATTAGAGTTTATATATATGAAGGAGGGCAGATTTTGTGGAAGAGTAATTATAGAACAACAAAGTTACTGAGGCTAATTTAAAGGCAACACACTGATTTTGTAATAGGCTTCTGAAATCCTACTAAAACTTAAGGAAATTTGTAATTTTTAGTCATGAAACAATATTGACACTCCCGTGTTTTTTTTCTGTGCAGTAATTCATTTTGGTGCAACTTTAAATCAAAAACATGTCAGAATAACTGCACTTATTTTGTATCAGCATGTCGAAACCCACAGCAGCAGACAAAAGTTGTCACACGCAGCACTCAAGGAATATTCAACACAGGCAAGCTGTACGGTGTGGCTAAAATAGTATGCAGGTAGTGGCTGGAACACATTGTCTTTAACGATAGCAGTATAAGGCAATGACAAAGCCACACTCACCATGGGATGCAGTGAGCACATCGATAGAAATCAAAGGGATAAGAGCCCTCAGTGTATTGTGCAAACATATGAATGTTTTCATACCTTGATTGGATATTCTTCTGTAGCTTAGAATGAGCATGCACACTACTTGCTTATCTTTCTTGATGGTCACTGAAAAAGGAAGAGTGAGTATTCATTTCAGATAGAGTAGAAAAGGATGTATGTATGTATGTATCAGTGCACTACTCGGTAGGATAGGCACAAATCATTGGAAGTTGCAGGAGGAATCCTTGTCGTGCTGTCTTTGCTGTACTGTGCAGTGATCAGGAGGACATCCAATGAATTCCAGTGCAGAATGTTTGCCTGCTGCACTATGGCAGAAGTAACCTTCTTGAGTTTTTATAAGACAGAATGGGAGAGGCCATGTCATGAAGTAACAACTTTCAGTAAATATCAGTCCCAGGGTGTACACACAAATTTTTGGCATCAGCAGCAAAACTTAAGAATTGCTCGTTATGTGTGGGAAACAATGATTATGTGGGGAATGGAAATTAATATGACCACAGTTTGTTAAATAATGAGACTGCGTAATGCGTAGCCTGAACCTGATGTAGACGATGATTGTGACGCAGATGATAGATTTCTTTGCATTACATTGTTCACTGTTTATTGATTCAGTCTTTGGTTGGGAGTTTCTCTTCTTCATTTTGAAGCAGTGAAATTGGAGTGGCATTCGATATGTCTGTTTCCTTTTAGTATGTATGCAAAAATTCAGTATGTCTTGACATTTCCACAACAATGAATGCACAGTGTCATTTGTAAATGTGGTAACAATAAATCAGGTGCAAATCAAGTTCTTAAGTTGGCAGATTTTTAAGACTATGAAACGTTTTCCCATGTTTCTCAAAACTAATATAATGAACATTCGTTGTTGTGGCATGAAGACGACGATATGTGGTTGGGCAAGCGTAGTTCATGTTACATAATTCATAGTTTTTTTACCTCTTTTTCCTTTTTAATTGGCAATGAAAATAATTGGAGAGAATCATGGAGAATGAACTGTTACTTATCTTAGTTACTTGGCGAGATTGTTTCCTTGTAATAACAAGAATTGTGTTTAGCATTCATTGAATGTGGGGACGTTGCTAGATTCTCACTGCACGATAAGATAAAATGATGTGATTTGTGTGTGTGTGTGTGTGTGTGTGTGTGTGTGTGTGTGTGTGTGTGTGCGCGCATGCGTGCGTGTTGCTTCTTTGGATTGAACTAATTGTTTACTTCTACATAATTTCAGAGTGAAACCAAATTTGATAACATATGCAGGAATGAAGGATCGCCGTGCCAAAACAAGTCAACTGATGTGTGTTTGGAAAGTGGAACCTCAACGATTGGTGAATGTTAGTCGAAGCCTGCGAGGTATTGAGATGGGTAATTACAGTTTTCATCAGCGGCCACTACGACTTGGTGATTTGCGTGGTAATCGCTTTCGCATTGTTCTCAGGTACGAGAATTTTCCTCTAAGGTACCATGTGTTTTATTAGTATGAATTCCTTTCGAAAATGTATTTTTGTATATTTTAAGCTATATTACAGGTAAGGTAGTTCCTTAATGAAAACAAATGATAATACTGGGTACAAGCAGATCCTCACCTCAGGGAAAAAAGTTCCTCATATGAACAGTTAAAAACCAGAAAATGTTACTGTCAAACTTCTACTCCATTCCTGAATTTTGTGAAATCTATCGTGAGATGCAGTTCCAATATTGACGATATATCCTGTCCAGTCACATTGTGAGTACCCGTTGGAAGTCTGAATAATCAACTATTGCAGTGTGGACAGCTGCGAGGAGTGTAGGAAAAGTGTCAGTGAAGTTCTGGAAGGTACTGACAGGGATGGGAAGCCATGTGCTACAGTCCCATGGCCAGGTGTGCTGGTTTTCTTGGTTGAGGATCCATAGAGTGACTGCCAATTGAGATGCTTGAATGGGTTTATATCTGGGAAGTGTATAGTAAACCTGTCCTGTTGTTCCTCAAACCTCACACACCTACATTCCGACTGTGTGCCACATTGCATTGTTCTTCTGGTAGGTGCCATTGTGCGGAGGAAATACAAACAGATTGATAATTGCGTTGATCAATTGTGCCTTCTAGAACAAATCAGCCAAGGAATGCCGTGAAAATATTTCCCCACAGTATAACTCTCTCCTCCAACCTGGATCCTTTTACTTTCAGATGTTTCACACTGTATGTGGCAATGACCATCTGTTCCATGGAGCATACAATGTGAGTCACCCATTGGCACTCAGTGGGTGTCCAGTTGTGGTATTGGTATACAAATTTCAACCTTCATCACTGATGAATAGCAGTCAGCATGGATAGATAAACCAGCTGCTTGCTGTAGAGGCCTGTAGGCAGCAACGTTCACAGAATGGTCATTGAGGAGTTGCTGTGGGTTGCCCCTTAGTTCATCTGAGCAGCTATGTGGTCAAAATTGCACATATTTGCCTGTACGCAGGTCTGCAGCGATTGTTCACTCATCCTGTCTATAGCCTATGGTACACCACTTTTAACTTGGTACCAGTTTTCAGTAGTGCCATTTGGCCGTGCATGGAATACTTTAACATGGCACGCAAACAGTTTATAAACTTGGCCATTTTGGAAATGCTTGTACCCTTGACCGGGAAGCTGATGATTGTGCCCTTTTGGACATCAGGTAAACCACTCCAAGAAAAAACTGTGCTCCTTTGTGAAGAAAATTATCATTCTGACTGCTAGGAAAGTTTTTATCTGCTAGTAATGTGTGTATGGGCAGCACTTTTTCTGTTCCGCATGTTTGTGAGGGGGGTTCCTTGCAGATGACAATACCGTTGTTCATTCCACAAGAGAATAAGATGTACTACTGATGAGTAATTGATAGGGGCAAGAAAATTTCGTGAAAAAAACACGAAATTTGAGGTTTTTACAAAATTGTGTTTCCATGTAAAAGTGTTATAACTCTGAGTATGGCAATATATTAAAAACAAAGATTCCAAGACTTACCAAGTGGGAAAGTGCCGGTAGACAGACACAATAAAATCACACACACACACACACACACACACACACACACACACAAAAGCAGACATATTTAAAGGCAAAGAGTTTGGGCAGTTCCCTCTCCTTCCCTCTTTCCTGAAGAAGCAACCGTTGGTTGCGAAAGCTAGTAATTTTGTGTGTGTGTGTGTGTGTGTGTGTTTTATTGTGCCTGTCTACCGGCGCTTTCCTGCTTGGCAAGTCTTGGAATCTTTGTTATTAATATATTTTTCCCATGTGGAAGTTTCTTTCTATTTTATGAGTATGGCAATATTGTAATATAAGTAATTGATATTTAATGCCAAAATTGGGTTTTGACTTGCATTTTCCTCAAGGCTGAGGTTAATGTAACAAACAATTGTGTGAACTCAAAAGAAAACACCCTACTTCAGATGAGTTGTAATTGATGAAGTCACATTTTCTGATACATCTGCATAACAAATAGTACAAAAAAGATACATTTTGAAGATATCAGCAATTAAACTGCATACATTCATAGTACAGAAATATATATATACAGATACAGAAACTGTCAAACAGGGCACTTTTAAGTTTTGCAAACACAAAACCAACGTGATGTCTTCTCTATGGTTTGCCTCTATCAACCAGTCCCAGGTCAGGATTCGTGTCTTCCCACAAACATCACTGTCATTATGTATGACAAATGACAGAATTTAAATCATAATTTACAAGTAAAAAGATTGACAGGTTGGAATCACTTTCATTGTTTTCAACAACTCTCAATCAGGTTATCACCTTTCAACATAATCTACATGTCTGGATATACAACAGATCGAGCTGTCAGTGCAGACTGTATTCACAGAATAGTAAAATTAATATTCAATAAATATTGATGTAAACATTCTCAGTGATCTGTTTTACTGCCAGAAACACATTTGCGTTATATCACATATCTTGTGAAAATAAAGTGCCATATTTCAACAATATTTTGAAAAGGGTAGGTGCTACTCACCGTATAGTGGAGATGCTGTGTTGCAGGTAGGCACAACAAAAAGACTGTCTGAAAGTTCGTCTTGGCCAACAGGGCCTTCGTCAAAAAAAGACCCCCCCCACACACACACACACAAAAGCAACTCTCATAACAACCAGTCTCTGGCTGCTGAGGCCAGACTGCAAGCAGCCGGGTGGTCATGCTCATGTAGGATGCAATCTGTCCACAATAATGGCCACTTACAAGCTGTGGCCAAGAAACAGCTAGATCACCCCATTGCTGAGCATGCTGTTCTTCATTTCAGTGACTGCTTTACAGTCAGTGTCAGTTGGATACTTCCCAGCAACACCAGCTTTTCTGAATTGTGGAGGTGGAAACTCTCTCTGCAGTATATCCTAGTTTCTGTAACCCTCCTGGCTTCACTTTTGTTAGTCATTGTCCTTACTCATTTAGCCCCTTCCTTGTTCCCATTGTAGCCCTACACAGCCCTTTATTCCACCAACACACCCATGGACTTTCTATTTCTCTCCTTTCCTGATTACCCCCCCCCCCTCCCCCCTCCTTCCTTGCCCTTCGTCTAACCTCCAGACTGCACCTAGCTGCCCTGCCCTCTCTCCACCTCATCCCTGTACGTTCCCACAGGCAGCACTTCACCATCCCCCGCCAAGACTGTAGTTTGTGTGTGTGTGTGTGTGTGTGTGTGTGTGTGTGTGTGTGTGTGTGTGTGTGTTTTCGATGAAGGCCTTGTTGGTCAAAAGCTACCTTTCTGCAGTCTTTTTGTTGTGCCTATCTGCAACATGGCATCTCTGCTATATGATGAGTAGCAACTATCCTTTTCATAGTATTTTTACATTCCATCCTGAATTTTCCATGGCTCAGTGCCATATTTGGTGGTTATCATATTTATATTTGCACTTATTGACAGATATGTGCGGTTTATTTGATGCATCCCATTATTGAATTTGCCAAACTATGTCTATTTTTGCATGGTTTGTTTTGCAGATATATCAAGGAATGTGCTGTTGCCAAATAAAACTCTGTTCCTCGTATATTAAATTAAAAGATTCCTGCATTGTTATGGGAGAATGAATGTTTGGTGAGCAAACCACTGAAAAGTGTGGTGGGACAAATATTTAGGTCAGGGGTGAAGGAAAAAACTGAAACTCACTAAACTGCAATGTCAAACTAGCATCAGAGCTCCTATGGCCAAAGAGCCGTGCAGCTTGATGTTAAGTCATGAATTCTTCTTTCTGCTGTGGGATGATGAGCTATATTAATGCCAGCATGGTAAAGATGTTTAGTGTACTGGGAATGGTAGGTCTCAGCTACATAGATATCCTTAACAGATACAAATTCCTTCACAGTTTACTAGAAAAGTAATATTCCCACATCAGCTTAAATGTCTTGTGTTATGCTGAAGACAAATGTGGAATGCAAGTGGATTTTCAGAAGAGAACTTTATTAACTTTAAAGTGCTTTTCTATGAAAAACTTTTAAATGTGTGGTTGCAGAGTTACTTTTTCCTTTCATTGGTTAGATTTAAAAGGTTTAATGCAAATGACTTCATTTCCCACAGTAATTTCAATGAAGGTGATATGTGATGTCAATAAATACAATGTAGTTAAAAAAAATTAAGGCAAAAATAAAGAACTCGGAGTACTTAAAAAATAGTCAGACGTTAATATAAGAACTTGCAAAAATTACGTCAAAATTGGTTACAAAGTACTTTTTCCTGTCTCTTTTAGTGCTCGTGCTTGTTTGTGCAACACTTAACTGCGGTTCTTTTCTGTCAGCCATAATAAATAATGTGTGACCTCTTGTTGCCCCTTGGCGAGTAGATTTTTCATCTATCCAGTTACTTACATCTTCAAAAATTTATAGGATTCATTGATAAATTAACCCAAGTGGCCATCATTTCTTCTTACGTAACTCTTGTCAGTCTTGTTGTCATTGATCTTGTTCAAACTTTTGTCTGTTTTCTATTTTATGCGTTAGTCCAATCGTCTGTACTACCTATATTAACCAACATCTTGCCCCTACATCTTTACTAGTACTGATCTTTATGCATGTAGATTGGTCCATCGTTACATATAAATTTGCCTATAACAATTGTTTATTTGTAGTTTATTACACTGCAGTGCATTCTCCCCATCATCTTTCACAAATTTGTTTGCAAATTTGACTGCTATTTTCTTCCCACCCTCCACTTCTCGTGCTTATGCGTAATTATTTCACATTTGCCAGGCACAATAGATTACATTTTCTCCAAAGACTTGGTCATTCTGTTTGTCCAGATTTTAAAATTTTGTGTTTTTTCATAACTTTTCCAGTCATTTTTATTTTTTTCTTTTCCAATTATTGTCTCAATTTTACATAGGCACATTTCTAACGAGAAATTCTCTCTCACCCATTACCTCTTGTAAAACATAGTGTGTTGTCATTATCTTTGCACAAATTTTTCCAATGTTTTTGCTTGCTTTTCTTCTGTTTATCTTTTCCCACCCTTTGCTTCCCTTTTTCCGTCATTCCCATCATCTCTAGCACTCCAGACCCTTCTCTCTTGCCATGATAAATCCATCACATAATACATCCAATCCTTTTGAAAACATGTTTTTGCCACTACCAAACTAGTGTCTCACATTCAGTTACTTGAAACCTGTTTGTCCGTTGGAGCTACTCCCAAACACATAACTTTGAAAGTCCCAGGTTCTGGATGTAATCCTATTCTACACCAGCCTGTTTTGAAATTTCAAATAAGCAATCTCTTGCTTATTCTCTGGCTAATGTGTGACCTATATGCCTCATCTGCCAATTTCCATGCCCAAGACTTCTCTCTTTCTGCAAAATCCTGCAGTTATCTGCCCCTCATATTCCCTTGGATGCCATGCCAGTCTCTGTGACAATGTGCCAAACTTCACCTCAAAAAGCTGTCCCACCTTCTCCTAAACTATCTCAGAAGTTGTATTTTGTCTTCCTGTTTTGTCTACAGCTGTCTGTTGTACAGCTACACCATCAACCACCACTCCTCTCTTACAGATTGAGCTTGACCATCCCCCAGCTTTCACCCCTAGACCAATAACAACTCATAATCACAAGAACCAGTCACAACAGTACAGTGTTCTTAGCTGTCCTTTCCAGAATTATCTGTATTATCCAATGGTCTCACTTTGTCCTAAACCTGCATTTAATCATGCTACTATGGTGAAGGACTTACTTTCCTTCACATCTAATGTTGAGTGGAGATAGCACTGAACAACCCAGTCCCAAAACCATCCTAACAGCAAACCTGACATTGAATCCTGCCTTGAACAGTTCAGAACATGATCCTAACTTGATCCACCACCACTACTTGAAAATAATCCCTTACAAACCTTCCAAGAATTGCTCACCCCTAGCATTGTTTCAAAATCAGTCAGGTTCTTACAACATGACCCTAGCCTGTCACCGCAGAAATCCAGGCTCTTTATTCCCTAAAAGCTGATGACTCCATCCTCCCATTCGACAAGGGACCTACCACTGTAGTAGCTGACTGATGGAAGTATGCAGGCGAGGGTCTACGCCAGCTGCCTGGCGCCTGTTCATACAATGTCTGCCATCAAGATCCCATCCCCGTGATTCAAACTGACCTGCAGTCCCTCCTTAAAACATCAGTCTCCTCACAAGGACTAACACCTCAGCCTATAGAACTTCTTACCCCACCCAAACTATGCATCCCCACCTCTTACCATCTTCCTAAGATGTACAAACCTATCACTCTCACTGTTCAATATTTCCTGACTTCGAAGCCCCTGTCGAATGTATATATGCCTTAATTGATCAACACTTGATGTCACCTCTGTTTATACCAATGTCCCCCAAGCACATGGTCTGCTGCCGAACATCTCCCGTCAGTGCCCACCTCTGATATCCTTCATGCTCACATTAATCAACTTTATACTTGCCAACATCTACTTCCGCTTTTGTGGGGAGACATTCAAACAGATCAGGGTTACAGCCCTGGGAACCAGGATGGCTCCTTCCTGTGCTAACCTTTTCATGGCTCACTTGGAGGGGGGCTCTCCTGGTATCCATAAGCCCTCGGCTTGGTTTAGATACATTGATGACATTTCTGCCATATGGACTAAAGGTGAAGTGGACCTGTTAAAATTCCTTTAATCTCTAAATAAATCCTCCCAATTAAATTTCACATGGTTCTATTTAAAATCCCATGCTACATTCCTTGGTGTTCCTCACCAAAGGCCAACTACACACTTCTGTCCACATTAAACCTACCAACAAACAAATAGTACTTACACTTTGACAGTTGCCATTCTGTTGTTGTTGTGGTCTTCAGTCCTGAGACTGGTTTGATGCAGCTCTGCATGCTACTCTATCCTGTGCAAGCTTCTTCATCTCCCAGTACCTACTGCAGCCTACGTCCTCCTGAATCTGCTTAGTGTATTAATCTCTTGGTCTCCCTCTACGATTTTTACCCTCCACGCTGCCCTCCAATACTAAATTGGTGATCCCTCGATGTCTCAGAACATGTCCTACCAACCGATCCCTTCTTCTAGTAAAGTTGTGCCACAAACTCCTCTTTTCCCCAATTCTATTCAATACCTCCTCATTAGTTATGTGATCTACCCATCTAATCTTCAGCATTCTTCTGTAGCACCACATTTCGAAGCTTCTATTCTCTTCTTGTCTAAACTTTTTATCATCAACGTTTCACTTCCATACATAGCTACACTCCATACAAATACTTTTAGAAACGACTTCAAGACACTTAAATCTACACTCGATGTTAACAAATTTTTATTCTTCAGAGACGCTTTCCTTTCCATTGCCAGCCTGCATTTTATATTCTCTCTACTTCGACCATCATCAGTTATTTTGCTCCCCAAATAGCAAAACTCCTTTACTACTTTAAGTGTCTCATTTCCTAATCTAATTCCCTCAGCATCACCCGACTTAATTCGACTGCATTCCATTATCCTCGTTTTGCTTTTGTTGATGTTCATCATATACCCTCCTTTCAAAACACTGTCCATTCCGTTCAACTCTTACAATGTCATCGGCGAACCTCAAAGTTTTTATTTCTTCTCCATGCATTTTAATACCTACACTGAACTTTTCTTTTGTTTCCTTTATTGCTTGCTCAATATACAGAATGAATAACATCGGGGGTAGGCTACAACCCTGCCTCACTCCGTTGACTCTTATAACTGCCATCTGCTTTCTGTACAAATTGTAAGTAGCCTTTCACTTCCTGTATTTTAACCCCTGCCACCTTCAGAATTTGAAAGAGAGTCTTCCAATCAACATTGTCAAAGGCTTTCTCTAAGTCTACAAAAGCTACAAACGTAGGTTTGCCTTTCCTTAATCTTTCTTCTAAGATAAGTCGTAGGGTCAGTATTGCCTCTCGTGTTCCAACATTTCTATGGAATCCAAACTGATCTTCCCCGAGGTCCGCATCTACCAGTTTTTCCATTCGTCTGTAAAGAATTCGCGTTAGTATTTTGCAGCTGTGACTTATTAAACTGATAGTTCGGTAATTTTCACATCTGTCAGCACCTGCTTTCTTTGGGATTGGAATTATTATATTCTTCTTGAAGTCTGAGGGTATTCCGCCTGTCTCATACATCTTGCTCACCAGATGGTAGAGTTTTGTCAGGACTGGCTCTCCCAAGGCTGTCGGTAGTTGTAATGGAATGTTGTCTACTTCGGAAGACTTGTTTTGACTCAGGTCTTTCAGTGCTCTGTCAAACTCTTCACGCAGTATCGTATCTCCCATTTCGTCTTCATCTACATCCTCTTCCATTTCCGTAATATTGTCCTCAAGTACATCGCCCTTGTATAGACCCTCTATATACTCCTTCCACCTTTTTGCTTTCCCTTCTTTGCTTAGGACTGGGTTTCCATCAAAGCTCTTGATATTCATGCAAGTGGTTCTCCTTTCTCCAAAGGTCTCTTTAATTTTCCTGTAGGCAGTATCTATCTTACCCCTAGTGAGATAAGCCTCTACGTCCTTACATTTGTCCTCTAGCCATCCCTGCTTAGCCATTTTGCACTTCCTATCGATATCATTTTTGAGACGTTTGTATTCCTTTTTGCCTGATTCATTTACTGCATTTTTATATTTTCTCCTCTAATCAAAAAAATTCACTATTCCTTCTGTTACCCAAGGATTTCTACTAGCCCTACTTGATCCTCTGCTGCCTTCACTATTTCATCCCTCAAAGCTACCCATTCTTCTTCTACTGTATTTCTTTCCCCCATTCCTGTCAATTGTTCCCTTCTGCTCTCCCTGAAACTCTTTACAACCTCTGGTTCTTTCAGTTTATCCAGGTCCCATCTCCTTAAATTCCCACCTTTTTGCAGTTTCTTCAGTTTTAATCTACAGGTCACAACCAATAGATTGTGGTCAGAGTCCACATCTGCCCCTGGAAATGCCTTACAACTTAAAATTTGGTTCCTAAATCTCTGTCTTACCATTATATAATTTATCTGATACCTTTTAGTGTCTCCAGGGTTCTTCCATGTATACAACAACCTTCTTTCATGATTCTTAAACCAAGTGTTAGCTATGATTAAGTTATGCTCTGCACAAAATTCTACCAGGCAGCTTCCTCTTTAATTTCTTAGCCCCAATCCATATTCACCTACTATGTTTCCTTCTCTCCCTTTTCTTACACTCGAATTCCAGTCACCCATGACTATTAAATATTCGTCTCCCTTCACTACCTGAATAATTTCTTTTATCTCATCATACATCTTATCAATTTCTTTGTCACCTGCAGAGGTAGTTGGCATATAAACTTGTACTACTGTAGTAGGCGTGGGCTTCGTGTCTATTTTGGCCACAATAATGCGTTCACTATGCTGTTTGTAGTAGCTCACCCGTACTCCAATTTTTGTTATTTATTATTAAACCTACTCCTGCATTTCTCCTATTTGATTTTGTATTTATAACCCTGTATTCACCTGACCAAAAGTCTTGTTCCTCCTGCCACCGAACTTCACTAATTCCCACTATATCTGACTTTAACCTATCCATTTCCCTTTTTAAATTTTCTAACCTGCCTGCCCGATTAAGGGATCCGACATTCCACGCTCCGATCCATAGAACGCCAGTTTTCTTTCTTCTCATAACAATGTCCTCCTGAGTAGTCCCCGCCCGGAGATCCGAATGGGTAGTTCCCGCCCGGAGATCTGAATTGGGGGACTATTTTACCCAAGAGGATGTCATCATCATTTAATCATACAGTAAAGCTGCATGCCCTTAGGAAAAATTATGGCTGTAGTTTCCCCTTACTTTCAGCCCCCCTTGCTTTCAGCCGTTTGCAGTACCAGAACAGCAAGGCTATTTTGGTTATTGTTACAAGGCCAGATCAGTCAATCATCCAGACTGTTGTCCCTGCAACTACTGAAAAGGCTGCTGTCCCTCTTCAGGAACCACACATTTGTCTGGCCTCTCAACAGATACCCCTCCGTTGTGGTTGCACCTATGGTACGGCTATCTGTATCGTTGAGGCACGCAAGCCTCCTCACCAAAGCCAAGGTCCGTGGTTTAACCCATGTCAAATGTACCCTCCCATACATCCTTGGCATTCAAGGCAAACATATTTGTTCAGATGCAGATTCTTTACAGCAATGCACCACCATTCTCAGGTCAGCCTTCGCTTGAAATAATTACCCCCCAGTCCAATCCAAAAGCAGATTTCCTAGGCCCAAACAACTACTTGAGTGTACACCTCTCCTCACTCGTTATTATCCTGGTCTTGAATGTGTTAATTAGCTATTCTGACAACGCTATGGCTTCCTAAAATCATGCCCTGAAATGAGGTCTATTGTATCAGAGATTTTGCCCACAACACACTGGATAGCTGTTCGTCACCTTTCCAGTCTCCACGATGTCCTTGTCTGACCCTATACTCCCTATCCTATGCCTCCTACATCAATGACTGTCCCACTGCAAGACCTTCCCTCTGCATCCTCCAACCACCACATATACCAGCCTTGTAATTGGCAAAATATATATTGTCAAAGGGAAGCAACGTGTCATATACCAGCTGTTATGTAAACTCTGTTCAGCCTTTTACGTTGGCATGACTGCACCAAGTTAACACAGGGTGTACACACACTGGGACATCTGGGAGAAATCTGGCACTTTTTCATTGTTTTAGTTTTCAGTTAAAATTTTGTAATTTTTACAAGTAAGAACTTATACTCTGACAAATAATTTTACTTTAACCTACTGCTGTAGAATAATACTGCAGCAATAAAACATAAACAAGAGAGTAAAACCTTAGTTGCGAAAGAAATGTGGCATTTACGACGACAAAACATTTAATACAGGTTGTGGAAAAATAATGCTAATGGTGGCTTGAGAAGCTCTCAAAGTAAATTTCTTGTTTCACAAAATGAATTAAATTACATGTGAGAGTGTGCGATGAGTTTCTTAAATCACAGAGCACTAGACTCCCATTCAAAACTTGACACTGAAGTCCAGCCATTTATGCCATTATTTAAAATTTTACTGGTTTATTTGTGTGTGATATAACTTAGGGGTAACACATACTGAAAAAGACAAAGTTCCTCAAGGTTATTTTTTCACACTTATTTTATAGTGTTGCGAACTTTGACATTTGGCTCACGGGAGGGGACATGATGCCATTGCCCAGGTTACACCAATAGCAAGCCAGCTTTTCCTACCATGCCGCCAGCAGTTCTGTTGGTAAAGTGACCGTTTCCATGCTGGGATAAACAGTATCACGTGATGTCTTGCATTAGAGGCACCTACGTACATTAGCTCTTGTTGGAAAGTGATATTTTCTGATATAAATGTGTTCTTCAGTTGTCAGGTACTGTGAATGAATGTTTTGTGTTGGCGCTGCATTAATAACAATAGTGCAGCACATCTGAACATGAGATTCACAAGAACATGTTCATCAGCTGTGAAAGTGATGTTCTGTTGCAAAATATCCCTTTGAATATAACAATAGTAATGGACAATGCACAGTGCTGCTCGGTTGTGATGGGTAAAGCTCCAACAAAGCAGCAGATGAAAGTGACTACTTTCTTTGGATACAAAGAAATGTTTGATTGGATGAAGTTCAACCTATCTTGTGTAAGGTGAAGTTAATGGAACTTGTAGTACTGTATAAACTAAAAATGCCATGCTACCAGGTTGTCAAAATGGTAATGCTAAAGATCATAGTTTAATCAGGCTTTGTCCTTTTAATACTCATTTAAATCTGACTGAGAATATGTGGACCAAGGTGAAAAGTAGAACAGCAAAAACAAAGAAATTTATGCTCAGTGATGTTGAAATTCTGACAAAAGTAGTAATTGCAAGTGCTACACCACAGGACTGGTTTCAAGTTGTCCGCCATACCAAGAATGTAGTTGAGGAGACATGGATTCATGAAGGTCTGTGTCGAATTTTGAGTAAAATGTTACTTCTCTCGTTACTGTGTTAATATCTGCTTCTTTTGCCTAAACACAGCAGGGTACGGGTATACATCTCATAAACATTCTGATGCAGTTGAAATTATGGCAGAATCATAAAACAACATATTGTTAAATAAGCAATTGAGGGTGAGATTTATCAATACTTATGAGAAAGCCCACTCTCAGTATAAAAGTAAATTTGCAGCTTCTTCGCTTGTATTGTTGGAAAACCCACAGCAATTCCATTTCACAGGGTATTGATGGTACTTTAAAATTACATTGTTTTATTTTCAAAAATCTTTAGTTGCTTGAATATTGAGGTGGATATGGAAGTTTTGCATATTAATCATAGGGAAAATACTCTTCTATTTGAATGTTATCATTTGCCAAAATCTTGTTTCGATATCTGACAGTTTGAGATACAAGGGATTTATGAATATTTCATTCTGACTGTTTCACTGGCGAGTGCATTCGTGACTGAGCCCTTTATATACATAACATTTCCTTAACATTGGAGACAGAGAGCAATATCCTTTGATGTTTAAAGAATAATTTAATGTGTTTTCAACATTTCACATGCAGCAACACATGATCTAACACACACCAAACACAAATTCACAGCGGCCCCAATTTTTCACAGCAAACTTTTGAGAGTTCCTTGCAGTATTTTAACTAATACTGAAATGACACCACAACTATGGCCATTAGTGACACCTTCCTGTACACCATAGCATAATCAGCGAGCAACCAGATGTGAATAATTAGCTTTTTTTATAGTTGTACTGTAAATATATTACTTTAAACCATTAACTATTCATATTTGTATGTTCATGCTATGTAACAGTGATGGTGATATTGACTGACTGCATCACATGCCCTATGCTCTGAATATCTGCTGTCATTGGCTAGTGAGATAAAGTTACATGACTGTGATGGACTGACAAAAGCATGTCACTATCTCAATTAGCATTGCTGCACATAAAAATCTTCTCAAAATGCGTTGCTTTTTGCTGGGTTTTGCTTCCTAAAGGAGAGTTTTGAGAAATGTTCTGCTTTGTGTCCTTAGTTCTCATCAACCACCTGGCTTTAATTTATGTTAATTTTTTTTTTTTGTAGTAACTATTCCTTTCTTCACTCCCTTTTGGTTTTCTACATCTTTCATTTTCTGACCTGCCTAGTTTTCACCTCCTCCACCCCTCCCCCAACCTCTATCACGTAAGATGCATTAGCTTTTCGCTCTTGTTAACTCACGCATCATGTTTTAGCAGTAATATCTCTCTTGCATATTACCTTATCTTCTACCTGTAAGCTCTCAGGTTTACAAAACTCGTCCAATGCAGTCCCCAACAGTCGGTGTTTCCCTTTTGTATTGAAATTTCATGCTGAGTGTAAGAGCACAGCTTTGATGCAACTGATTTGAAAAATGGAGATCCCAGGTAGAGATATGCTGGCTTATGATAATCTAGACTGAGGCTCCCCTATCAGAAAGGAATAAAATGATAAAACTTTGAATTTTTGCTGACAGTGTAAGACAGTGTGGTGTTAAGTTGACTCTGTGATATTGTTTGTTTGCATCAGTGCACTCACTGCTGATGACATATGTGGCTCTGACAAAAATCTGTGACCTTGGTGGAAACACTGTTGACATACACGAATATAATGCATGCAACAACTTCTAGCACATATATAGAATCAGTCAAGATAACGGTGCAGAACATATAAAATTTGTCTTGGCCAGGTGGAAGAACTTTTATGGTGCCAAGTTTGATTCCTGTCTGGTCAGGTAGGTGCCCATGTACTGTTGCGTGGACTGTGCGACATTTTTACGGTTTGACCAACATATGGACAGGTCATGCCGTATTTGCCAATTGAGTAGACTGTTTTGACATATCAGTCTTGTATCTGAGCTTCTTGAGAAATCTCGAAAACTTTAGCAGTGTGCAAAACTTAAACTAAATGAGAATCTGATTGCCGTAATGCTTGAGTGCACAGTGCACCATCCAGTCCTAACCTAATCATTGTCACATATTAACGATTCTGTGTATGATAATCCACTGGAACAAGTATACTTACATTTCTCAGTCAGGATACATTTTTGTTGCTAAATGTTCAATTCAAAGTGATTAAATAGTGATGAACGTCGGCATTGAAGGGTTGGATAAAAGGGCCCCTATTTTTTGCACAAGTTAATAGAGCACTGTGTTTGTAGATAATATTAAGGCTCACTGTCGCTCAGGGCATTTAATGTCCCTTTTGTGGAAGTGAATTGCTAATAAATGCTTTTCAAACAATGGATTGTAACAATACCAGAGAAGAAAAGTTGCTACTCACCATATAGCAGAGATGCTGAGTCGTGATAGGCGCAATAAAAAGATTCACACAAAGCTTTCGGCCATTAAGGCCTTTCTCAGCAGTACACACACACACACACACACACACACACACACACACACACACACACACACACACACACACACACGATTGCAGTCACAGGCAACTGAAACCACACTCTCAAACCACCCTGCATTTTCCATTGTTTGATTTGTCCTTTTAATTACTTATACTGAATTTTCCATTGTTGAATGTTCTGTTTAAATAAGTCATGACTATTGTCCAACATTTGTGTCCAAGCTGAGCTTAAGTGACAGATACTGGACATGATTCAAATCATAACCAACAATAAATTTCCGAGTTTTAAATAGTCGACGATAGAACACTGTGGCAGTCATTCACAGCATCTCATGGCTCATTAATATCATTTAGAGTATCTGCTTCATTAAAGGCAGATGGTCAAATGCAAGAGGGGGCCAATGGGCCCTAATCTGGTCAAGCTAATTAACTAATAAGTAAATAAATAACGAATGGTTGTTGAAAGTTTTAAAGAGAAAATTACCTATCAAGTGGCCGGAATAAGTGAAAGAAATTAAACAGCTTTGTTCAAGCAATCGCCTACATCTACAACTATCCCCCGCAAACCACCATGGAGTGCATGGCAGAGGTGTGTCCCATTGTACCAGTTATAATGGTTTATTCCTGTTCCATTCACATATGGAGTGCAGGAAGAATGATTGTTGGAGTAACTCTCAGTGTGTGTTAATTATTTTAATCTTATCCTCACAATCCCATTGTGAGCGATATGTAGGGGGCTGTAGTATATCCCTAGAGTAATCATTTTGAGCTGGTTCTTGAAACATTATTTATAGAACATCTCAGGCTAGTTTATGTCTGTCTTAGTCTGCCAGTTCAGTTCCTTCAGTATCTCTGTGACACTTTCCCTCAGATTAAACTATTCATGCTGCCATTCTCTGTATACATTCCTCTGCAAGTCCTATCTGGTATGAGTCCCACACACTTGAGCAGTATTCTAAAACTACTCGTATGTGGCATTTGTTAGCAATATCTGTTGTAGGCTGATTGCACTTCCCCTGTATTGTACCAATAAACCAAAGTCTGCCACCTGTTTTACCCAGGACTGAACCTATGTAATCATTCCATTTTATATCCCTACAAAGTGTTACACCCAGGTACTTGTATGAGTTGGCTAATTCCAGCTTGACTCATTGATATTATAGTCATAGGATAGTACATACTTTTTTCATTTTGTGATGGGCAAAATTTTAGATTCATGAACTAAGAGCAAGTTGCCAATACCTGAACCACATTGAAATATTTTCAAGATCTGACTGATTATTTATGCAGCTTCTTTCAGATAGTACTTCATTATAGATAACTGCATCATCTGCAAAAATCCTGTATTTATTATCAATATTGTTTGTAACATCATTAGTATAGAATAGGGGCAACAAGGGTCTCAACATACTGCCCTGGGGCACACCCAAAGTTACTTACACATCTGGAAATGACTTTCCATCCAAGGTAACATGGTGTGTCCTCCCTACCAAAAGTCCTTAATCCAGTTACAGATTTTGCTTGATACCTCATATGATCATACTTCTGACAGTAAGTGTAGATGTGTTAATGAGTCAAATGCTTTTCAGAGACCAAGAAGCACTGCATCTACCTAGTTGCCTTGATCCAAAGCTTTCAGTATGTCTTGATGTTTTAAAAATCCATGCTGGTTGGCATTGTGGAATTAACTCTGTTCAAGATATCTTATTATGTTTAAGTTCAGAATATGTTATAAGATTCTACAACAAATCGATGTCAACGATATTGGTTGGTAGTTTCGTGGATCTCTGATCAGAAATGATTCAATAGCATGATCAGAAGTGATTTAATAGCATGATCAGAAGTGATTTAATAGCATGATCAGAAGTGATTTAATAGCATGATCAGAAGTGATTTAACAGCATGATCAGAAGTGATTTAACAGCATGATCAGAAGTGATTTAACAGCATGATCAGAAGTGATTTAACAGCATGATCAGAAGTGATTTAACAGCATGATCAGAAGTGATTTAATAGCATGATCAGAAGTGATTTAATAGCATGATCAGAAGTGATTTAATAGCATGATCAGAAGTGATTTAATAGCATGATCAGAAGTGATTTAATAGCATGATCAGAAGTGATTCAATAGCATGATCAGAAGTGATTCAATAGCATGTGCAGACTTGCTTTTCTGCACTGCTGATACACATTGATTTGTTATTTGGCTATCTGCAGCACTACTTATCAATGAAAACTGTTTTTAACATCGCTTTGGATTCCATTGTTCCGAAGCTAAAGTACTGTATGTGGTATTAAGTCGTGAAACACGACATTGGTGTATAAATCTGTTACCTTTGCTCTGTCTCTGCTTACAGTTCCAAATTAAGCTACTGTAAACATTGCAGGGCGAGAATCCTATGCTTGCAGATACATAACACCTGTAAAATATTGTCAGAAAGCATCTAGAATAAGAGCATAGTTTTATTAGGCTGTCCAAAAATGTATTTTCTCTGCATTGGTATTTTTTCTTTGGATAAGTCGTTTTTCAAAACAACATGCACATATTGATGTACACAATAGATGCACTATATGATGGAGGTCATTATAGTTGAGAATTGGTTTGATAAAAACTCAGATATACATGAAGCAAAAAGAGCTGAAATACTTATATAAAAAGACAACAATTTCTCATTGAAATTTCACATTTCGTCCATATCCTAACCCTCCCCCCCCCCCCCTCCCTCCCTCCTATCCCTGTCCTCTAATTCTCACACACACATGGGTGCGCACGTCTCTCACAAACACGTGACCACAGTATCTCGCTGCCATGGCTGTGGTCGCACGCGCATGCATGTGTATATGTGTTTTCTGGTGAAGGCTTATTTGGCTGAAAGCTTTGTTTGAGTCTTTTTGTTGTGCCTATCTGTGACTCTGCATATCCACTATACAGTGAGTAGCAACTATCCTTTTCATAATATTGTTACTAGCCATCCTAAATTTTCCATTGTTGATTTTTCATTAATTATTCTCGTATTTTTCAGAAATGTGACAGGATCAGACAAACAGATTGAAGATGGCTTAACATCACTAAAGACAAAAGGTTTCTTGAATTATTATGGACTTCAGAGATTCGGGAGCTCTTTGGCTGTTCCAACACATGAAATTGGAAAAGCTCTGCTATTGGGTAACTGGCAGAAGGTGAGAAAAATGTTTTAATACCAATATATTAATTCATTTTTACATTGACAATAAAATTAATATTGAAATCAGGTGTTGTTTTGGTAGGTAGTAGTAGTAGTAGTAGTAGTAGTAGTAGTAGTAGTAGTATGGAATGTATGAAATAAGCGGGGAAAAAAAATTCTAGTTTCCTCTGATGAACTGTTGAATTAGAAATCCTTGGTTGTAGATTTTGGGGTTCCGTATCTGAATGGTAAAAAAGGAACCCTTGTAGGATCACTGTGTTGTCTGTCCATCTGTCTGGATTATAGTTAAAGACCCCTTTTCCAAGGAAAAGTAGAAGTATCATGTGGGAATTTGACACCTACTAAGGTATATGGCTCCTTGGCAGTGCAAAAATATGCCATTGAATGCAGTTGAAAGATACTCGCTCATCAAAATCTATAGGGCACTTCGCCTTGAAATTTAAATGAAATTTGGCAAGAAGAAAGGTTTCATAGTTTAAGTAAATGGAAAATTTGTAATTATATCAAAAAAATAAAATAATTATATTTATATCCATACATTGGACTCATAATCAGTCAAGAATATCAGAAACTAATGTAGGGATTTTGATCTAGTTTTCAGTAATAGGAAGAGTGTAGAACATTTAAAAAGATTTCTGCTAATTGACTGAGCTAAGGTAAAGTGAAGTCACTTGCCACTGTGGGAAAGATTCCTTTGTCACATAGCAGTGATAGGCATAAGGCTGGCTGACTACTGCTCTGGCACTTATCATCGCAGGCCCTTAACAAAGTTCTTATTCTATAGATAGACATTCCTTGACAGTCTATGCTTACAATATGTGCAGCATTTGCAATATTTCAAAGCAGAATAATACTGGTAATTAATGTACGATCGCATTTCCATTGTATGGGATGAGGTTCCAATGACCCATAAAATATTCATTGAAGCACTTCGCAGAAGAGGTCTACATTGAGTAACAAAAATAGCCATATGGCCAGCTGTACCATTTTCTTCTCCACCATTTTCTTCTCTAGTGACTTCCATCAAATCATAACAGTAATTGCAAGAGTGATGAGAGTAGACAAAGTCAACACATCTGCAGTTCCCAAATAGTATTCCATGTTAATAGAACTCCAGAATTAATAAAACAAATGAAAAATTACTTGAGGTTTAACACGTGTTGGAAGAATCTCCTACAGTACGAATTTTGGCCATGTCTTTTCAAATTTCCAGGAAAATTTGGTAGGTAGGTACTTTCTGTTTTCAGTTCTCAGTACGATAGATGTCTCCCCGCTCACTTCAGTGTTCCATTGTTTCTATCATGTAGCCATCACACGGTGCTTTCTCCTTTCTCTTAACTACATCTCCACATTCCTCACTAAACCATCTTTTTCCCTGTTTTTTCTTTCTACACATTGCTTTATGCACAATGTCTGTCACCGTTGTGTTCCATACTTTCTGCATGCCTTTGCTTAGCTGCATTGTGTGGTATATCAAAAAGTTTTATTTTTTCTACACTTTTTAGTTTTGCCATCTCAAACACTGAGTTTCCATTCATTTGTTTTCTTACCAGATATGAACTTTTCTAGGTTTAGCTTTGTTTTCACCAAGAATTGCCAGTCTCATACTCTGTGCTGCTCTTTGAGACATGACATCTTTCGCTGTTCGCCTATACTGCATGTCTGTCATTACATGATCTGTCTGATTGATGGTTTTTCCATCCAGTGAGCATCATTTTCTTAAATGAAATTTCTTATAGGCGAATGTTGTTGATATGATGTTCATGTTCTTTGTAGTGGCAAATGTAATCATCCTGAAGCAGTAAATATGATTTCTTCATGCACGCTGTACTTTCTTATGGTTGGAAAGTAAATGTTTTCTTTTCTTACTTCAGTGTTAAAATCACCTAGAAATAAATGTGTATTTCTTTATTAGTCTTCATAATAAACATGATCTAGCCCACCATAAAACTTCTTTTTCATCATTTGTTTTGTCTTCAGTAGGGACACGGACGTTGAATGTGGTGGCATAGCTTTTCTGCTAAATTGTCACGTATTTCAAACAGCTTTCTCACAGCTTTGAACTCCTTCACTTTGTTTTCCATGCTCTTATTGATGGCAAAATCTGCACCAAATCGTCTTTCAGATCCTTCTCCATAAAAAATTGTTGTGTTCGTATCTGTTTTTCATTTCCCTTCACCTATCCTAGTTTCCTGCAGCGCCACTACATCTATTGTGTAATGTGTTGTCTCTGATGCTACCACCATAACGACCCTTGCAGTTGATGTTTTGGATGTTCCAGTTTGCTATGACAAAATCGTTCATCAGTTTTTCTTGCTGTGTTTGTCTTCCAATTAATCTCTGGTATACAAGGTGTATATGTTGATTTTTTAACTTGATTAAATTATTATGGTGTAGGGTTGTCAGCACTATGACCACCTCCAACCTGGAGGACCAGGGGCTCTTCTGTCGGGGTTGCCATATCCTAGCCATAAGGAACAAGTTTAAGGTGCTAGGTGTTGACCCTCACGTTTTGCAGTGATAGATATGATTTACTGGCTTCAAACACAGCTGCCATGTTTGCCAAAAACTTTACTTGAGTTACTGGATATACCTATTAGATTTCAGTATGAACCTTCAAAACTTAGCCAGTCATTTACCCTCCTCCGTCCTCACACGGGCTTTGGCCTGGCTATGGGCCTGCCCTGCCTCGTTCATATAAAAACCAATTGCCTTTGTCTATTGGCATTGCCTGCCTCCATCAGTGAAGTATGTCATGGAAGGGAAATCAGTAAATGGAAAGGAAGAGCAAGAGATTGGAACATAAAGGAAGATGGAGCATTGTGAAGCACACAGTGACACACTGCTGAGAACTGTCCAGCTGGGTTAGACACGCCAGTAGCTGTGTTGTTGTGGGCACAGCTCTCAGCCTTCAGCATTTTGAGATTTGACTACCCTGCCATTACCAGTTTGACTTTAATTTTCATCTTACCTCTTTACAAGACACAATCCATTCCATTCCACTGCTATTCAAAGTCCTGTGCTGTCAGATACAATTGCAATGCTATCGGTAAACTTTTTTAAGTTTTTTATTTTTCTCTCTTAATCTTAATTCCCTTTTCAAATTTTTCACCTATTTCCTTTACTGTTTGCTCAGTGTCCTGTATAATGAATAAAATAAGAGATTGGATAAATCCTGTCTCTCAAACTTCTGAACTACTGCTTCCCTTTCATGTCATATGACTCATATAATGCTACTTTAAAAATTTCAGAGATTATAGTCCAGTCAACATTGTCAAAATTTACAGATGCTGTAAATCTGGGATTGCTTTTCATCAATATGTCTTGTAAGACAAGTTGTAAGGTGGATATTGCCTCATTTGTTCCTATATTTCTGTGTAAAAGTCACTTATTTTCGATCTGTTTGGCTTCTATAGTTGTAAACTGTAAAGCAGACAGGTGAACCCCCACTATCTTTAACATACTTTGCCACAAGGAGCAACTATAAACTGTTTCACAAAGTAATGCTGAACCTTCCTTAATGTGCCTTTTATACAAGCGACGATGCAATGTGTTGATTTTCCACTAATTGAGTAACGATACACAAGTATAGGAAATAGTAGCTAGTGCAACTAATGCAAGAAACACGTGTTAATAAAATCTGCGTAAATTACCCCATGGTGCATTGCTCTGGTAGACAGGAAACTGATCCCCAAGGCCTGTGGAGCAGTTAACAGTAATATGGGAAGGATAAGTTACTACTCACCACATCGAGGAGATGTTGAGCTGCAGAATCACAATGAGATTGTACTAGAAATATTCAGCTATCAGACTAACCCCACTTCTGGCACCACAGCCTGTAACCACACACACACACACACACACACACACACACACACACACACACACAGAGCAATATATTGGGATCCTTTGAGTTGTAGAGTCTTAGTTTTGAAATGAATATTGTGCCAAGGACTGTTAAAAATTTTACATTCCTTACCTGCATAGGATATGATAAAACTATTGCCCAAATTACAATAACTGCCCTCTGAATAATGTGCCGCACTGCTGCACATGGTCACGTGATGGCCTGCTACACATGAAATTTCAAACAGAAATGCGACAAAACGTGTATGAGCAGAGCAGACATCAAGCATGGGCTTCCTACATCATCGTAGCCGTGTGTGCACGATAATGCTTGCCTTCTGGCACTCTCTGGCAACTGCTCAAACCAACCTGTTTCTAATGGTTCATGGGACAGTATTGCGAATGGTGGTTTGAGAAGCATTACTTTCAAAGAAATTTCATTTTATGTAAGATGAATTGTTGTGAGAGAATCTGCAATGAATTTCTTAAAATCTTATTCAAAACTTAACACTTTGAGAATCAAAATTCCAGGCCCAGAAGAGCAGACATTGACGTCGTCATTTAAAATTTCCCTGTTGCATTTGTGTTTGGCATATCTTAAAGGGTAACACATGAGTAAAAGGACTGACATTATATGTGAAAGCTAAGCATTTCTTGTAGCTATACTATATGTATTAGATTTAAACCTTGAACTTTTTGTCTTTGTCTTCGCACTACTTAACAGTGATGTTTCTATTGGCTAAATACATCATCTGCCCTATGCTGGTTAGATAAGGTGATGTGATCTGTGATTGGCTGTTAAAGCATATCTCAATCCCAGTGTCAGTGCATTGGAAACTAATGTGATGTATTTGGTGGAATTCCTATTTATACTTCTGTAATACGAAAATATGCAGCATACATGTTGCTGCGCATCAAAGATCTTTACAAAACTTTTTTTTCTGGTGGGGATGTTCTGAGCCAGTGTATAAAACTTGACCATTCAAAGGCATGATATTAGGAGAAAATATGCTCTCACTTAACACAGAGAAATTGTATTTTCACCCGAAAATGTGTATTTTAAACCGGGAACTCTGGGAAATTTTCTCCTTGTGCACATGTACAGTCTGTCAAGAAATCTGCCTGTGGAATGTAAACGTATTTGGGTACTTCTTTTTGGATATGTACTTCTGGGGGCTAAAGATACTTCACAGGAAAATGGTCTTAGCAGTTCACACTAACAATATGGCCCCATTCAACTGTCTGTTTACCAGTACTTCATCCTCACCCTACCACCACTAGCAACTAGGCAAAGATGAGAACGTAGCTAATCTTCAGTACCTTCCTCAATTTACCAAGGTGACTAATGCTGTTGAATATGCATATCTCATTGATATAATCATGCAAGTCTTTTATTTTTAGTGCTACAAAAAGACTGAGTAACATAAGGTCTTGGTGGTTTGTTGTGATTAACATCAACCGATTTAATCTCCTGTAACAACATTATTGGAAATGCATCACAAAACAAAACAGTAGAACTTCGTTGAATTTTGCTGGATATCAAAAGTTACTCAAAATAGGTGTTCTAGGGCAAGCTCTTCAGTAAGTGTTGTGGAAAAACAAATTTTTTTTTTTCAATCTAATGTACATGCCTGTAGTTACATGAAGCTTTGTCATTAAAAAATTTCATAAGACACTGGTGAACACATATTAAGAATGTGTGAGGCGATGAAGATACATTTCATACAACTACTGCTCCCATCTGTGGCCCATGATTTAAAAATAAACACTTCATTTATATTGCTACTCATGAGCAAAGGAAGCTTCCAACAAACTACAGACATGTAATAACCAAAGAAACTTTGAAGACATCAGGAGATGAATTTCAAATGATCGTATAACAGAAATTGAAAATGTATGTTTAGATATTGAATTGCATGTGGGAGGTGAAACTGATTTGGAATCACAGTGAACTTAATTTGCTAAAATATAAAGTGGAATTGACTACATACACTTTTGTTGGTGTGATTTCAGGTTGTAAATCTTGCATATAGAATCTTCTTTATTACTGTATTCCGTTAAGTTTAGTTTAGTGTGCACATATAATAGGACTCCAGAAATAGTGCCAGAATACATCTGTTAATAATAAATTGTCCAGTCAGATTAATCACCTTTTGCAGTGCTGACCTGTGCAAAACTTGGAGGCAGTCAATGAGGGGTTTTTTGAATTTAATGACAGGGATGTGAAACCAAGCCAACTCTGGTGCCCTGTGGTCATCTGCAATAGATTTCTCAGTTGTCGAAGGCATGAACTCCCCAATCAAGGTGATCTCACAGGTTCTTGATTGGATTTAAATCAGGGGAGTTGGGTGGTCAGGGGACTATGGTAAACTCTGTGGTGCTCGTCTAACAACACATATACATTGTTCCTTCTGTGCTGCAAGTCTATCCTCTTGTTATTCTTTTTTCCCCTCCCTTGGGGAACATGTCTGGGGTATTAGTGGGAATGTTCTGCATTGAGACACTGATGTATGAACAGTATAAATTTTAGTTTTCGCTCCCTTTTCCTTTCTTTGTTTCCCTTCTCCTCTCGTGCCTTCGCTTTGGCATTTGAGGATCCTCTTTTTTCTTCTTCCTCCCTGTGCACTCCTGAAGGCTGGCCCACGCGTCTGATGCGTAACAGTTGATTGGGTAACGCGTAATTCCCAGCCCCAGGTCAACAGGTAGGGTTCGCATGTACCCCATGGTACAGGCCAGGCCCAGGGAGGGGTGCTTACCTGAGCTGAAACCTTCCCAAATTGCCAATTGGTCCCTCTGTCTGATGTTCAGTAAGTATGACCTGAGGTGTGAACAATCACAGGGCGGTGCGCCCCTTTGTGAAGCGAGTGTGCCAACGGAGATGCTGGCAATCACAGGGGATTTTCTTGCAGTGAGTCAGTCATTCCCAATCAAAGTCTACGAAACATAAACATAATGAGGCTAATGATTCTAAGACCTTTCCCGCTGCACCACGGTTTCTTGTGGTCTCACGTACTGAACACAGTCAGTCCTTCCCCACGGTAAATCTGTTCATTATTCAGAAAGGTGTTGATGCAATTGCTGGCCTTGTGAAATCCTACTTTTGTTTATGGAATGGCATTTTACTTTTGGAGACTGCTTCTGATTCTCAATCACAACAACTGCTTGCTGCTTCACTTCTCCACGGCTACGCTGTTCGTGTAGAGGCCCATAGAACTTTGAATTCATCTCGTGGTGTAATTTACATCATGTTGCTCGACAGTATAACAGAGGCCGAAATCCAATCTTACCTCTCTGATCAGGGTATGTTGCCATCCATCGTGTAATGAAAAAGGTAGATTCCTCCTTAGTGCCCACCCGTACTCTTTTCCTGACTTTTGATAGATTGGTGCTGCAGTCCAAGATCGAAGCAGGCTATGAAATTATCACAGTCCGGCCATACATTCCGAACCCAATGTAGTGCTAGCAGTGTCATTGCTTAAACGACAGTAGAACGTCTTGTCGACACCCAGCCAAATGTGTAACCTGTGGTAGGGATGCACAGGAGGGCGATTGTCTGCCTCCTCCTCCCCGCTGTATCAACTGCAATGGCGGCCATGGCACTCCTCTCGGGATTGTCCCGTGTATCTTGAGGAATGGGCTGTCCAAGAGTACTCTCCCATCCAGCAATTATAGTTCTGTTCTTGTTACCCCTCACTCCATGGAGGACATGACCACACAGACATGGGTCTTCAAATTCAGTTCTGAGAGTGTGAAATTGCCCAGCGTCAAGTTAACATCACCATCCCCCCATTCTGCTGTGCAACAAACCGTCAAAACTCTCACTTCAAGTAGTGAAGCTACTAGCTACACAACCAGTAAGCAGGAAAGGACAGGAGTACTCCCGTAAAGACTTCCTCTGCACCTCCAGCCAAACAACACCAGAGTTTTTCTCTAACCAGAAAGGCTCGAAGTAGTCCACCAAATGGTCTTCTCCTTCGCCAACACGAAGATCCTGTTCGACAATGTTGCCATGTGGTATCTTATCGCGGGCAGCCTCTGTCTCACCTGTGTGCACCACCAACCTTTTTTAAGCATTGGGCTCTACAGACAGATCGCACAAGCAAGTCAATGCTTCTGTGGACCCTATCGAGCAGGATTCTATTGCTTCTGTGCCCTGTAGTAGCGACTCTACACCGGCTGTCCTCCTGTGGCTGCCGATTTGACGCCCCTACATCTCTTCCACCTCTTGACTGTCCTCCAATGGGATGTCCTCGGTCTTTGGTCCCACAGAGAGTATTTACAGCTGCTTTCAGCATCACAGCAACCCCTTGTACTGTGCCTTTAGGAAACGAAATTGGACCCTCACGACCGCTTTGAGCTTTCACATTACTTACTAATTCTTTTTTACCTTCCCCCTGAGGTCGGCATTCCATCTCATGGGGGTGTCCTGGTGCTTATATGGGATGACATTTATAGTCAATCCATCTCCCTGATCACCCGTCTTGAAGCTGTTTCAGTTTGACTTTTCCTTCCCCGCCTGATTTTTTTTCTCTGTACAATTTATGTACCTCTGCCATGCGTTGTTACCAGGGCAGACTTCCTTCAGATTATTGGGCAGCTATCTCTCCCATTTTTGCTTCCTGTTGACTTAAATGCACATCATCCCCTTTGGGGTTCTCCTCTTCTGCCTTAACACTGAAGCACCTACTTTCCTTTCTGACACCTTGCACATCTATTCCTATTTGAAGCTATCCTTTTGCACTGCCCAGCTTGCCCATCATATTGAGTGGTCCGTTCTTTCGTACACCTAGTCAGGTGACCATTTTCTGTTGCTCTCCGTTTTCTGACTCCCGCCCCATCTGTATGCACACCCAAATGACAGCTTACTAAGGCTGACTGGCAGCTTTACTCTTACCTGCCGAGCTTCAACAAGATTTCCCCAATTGTGGTGACCCGGTGGACTATCCAACCAACATTATCCTTACTGCTGCAGAACGTTCCATTCCTTTCACTTCCTCTTCACCATGTCGTGTCAGAGTCCCTTGGTGGAAGAAGGCATGCCGCGATGCAATTTGCACACAGAGATGTGCTCTCCGTGTCTTCCCACAATTTCAAACTGCATTTATTATGTGCAATGTGTACGAAGTGTCGTCGCATTCTTCGGGATAGCGAACTAGCTAGCTGGATTTCATTAACTAGTTTTTTTAACATTTCCACCCCTTCGTGTGTCGTGTGGGCCAGCCTCCAATGGCTCTCTGGAACCAAGACCGATTCCCCCATTTGTGGCCTCACAATAGCAGACTATGTTATCGTGGACCCTATTGCTATCTCCAACATCTTGGACCACCATTTTGCAGAAGTTTCGAGCTCTTCCCAATATCACCCTGCCTTCCTCTATAGGAAACGAGTGGAGGCGGCTCAGGCCCTTCTCTTCTCCGAATCGTGAGTGTTACAATGCCGCGTTTACTATGAGGGAGCTCGATCATCCCAATCCTCTGCCCCAGGGCCAGATGCCATCCGTATTCAGATGTTAATGCATCTTTGTCTTGCAGGAAAGCACTTTCTGCATAGCCCATGCAACCGCATCTGGGCAGGCGATGAATTTCCTGGATTCTGGCTTGAAGCCACTGTCATACCCATACCTAAGCCCGGTAAGGACAAAAACCTTCCTTCTAGCTACCACCCCATCTCTCTTACCAGCTGCGTTTGCAAGGTGATGCAACATATGGTTAATGCTCGGTTATTATGGTGATTAGAGTCGCGCAATTTACTGATGAATGCACAGAGTGGATTTTGGACACGGAGTTCTGCAGTTGACAGTCTCATTACTTTGCCCACCCAAGTCATTAATGGTTTTCTGTGATAATTCCAGACTGTGGCCATGTTTTTCGATTTGGTGAAGGCCTACAACTACTGCTGGCAAACTGATATCCTCTGTTCTCTTTACATGTGGGGCTTCCATGGCCACCAGCCCTGTTTCCTTCAGGCATTTTTACAAGATGGAGTTTTCGATGATGTGGGTTTTGCCTTGTCAGACACCTTTATCCACGAAAACAGTGTGGGCTTGTCTCCCACTGTGCTTCTCCGGCTCCCTTTTCGTTGACGATTTTGCCATCTATTGCAGTTCTCTGTGGACCTGTCTCACTGAGCAGCTTCTTCAGTGGTGTCTTGATCGTCTTTACTCCTGGAGCATCAACAATGGCTTTCACTTTTCCACTGACAAAACCGTCTGTATGAATTTCTGGTGACACAAGTGGTTTCTCCCACTGTCTTTACATCTTGGGCCTGTTGCCCTTCCGTTCGTTGAAACTATGAAATTCCTGGGGCTAATACTCCATATGAAACTATCTTGGTCCTCCCATATATCTTACCTGGAAGCCCGCTGTATGCGGTTCCTCAATGTCCTACCTATCCTTAATGGTACTTCCTGGGGTGTTGATCGAACCACCCTCCTCTGTTTGTACCTTATCCATTTGAAACTCTACTATGGGTGCTGTATGCATCTGCACGCCCATCCGTTTTACGCCGTCTCAACATTATCCACCATCGCAACATCCGTTTGACCACAGGTGCCTTTTACACCACCCCAGTTGAGAATCTGTATGCTGAAGCTGCTGAACTACCTCTGTCCTACTGCCGTGACTTTCTCCTCAGCAGCTATGCATGCCGTTTGCCACGTGTGGCCACCCATCCTATGCCTCCTTCTTTGATGATTCCTATGATTGTCAGTATGGGGCTCATCCTTGTCTGTTACCTCCTGGAGTCCACTTTCGTCACTTGCTACGGCGGCTTATCTTCACACTACCTGAACCTTCCCCGGCAGATGTGAACCCTTCACCACCTTGGCTTCGTGAAGTGGCCTTCCAGCACACTCCTCAGTATTTTCAGCTGAGCCTTTCACCTTGTATCGAGCCACAGAGTGCATCCCGCGACACAGCCTTTTCAATTGTGTCCTCTGCTCAGACTCACTCAGAACTCCTCAAAGTCTATGTGCACTGTGCACTGCCCATCCCTTAGTGCAGCAGGTTCAAGAAAACTGTGAACTGCTCACTCTTGGTGGAGCCATTGTGATGTTTCTGTGGGTTGCTGGTCATGTCGATCTGCCAGGAAACGAGGCTGCTGATGCAGCTGCCAAAGTTGCAGTCCTCGTATGTCAGCCCACGAGTACCTATATTCCTTCTGATGATCTCTGTGTTGCCATCTGTCAGGAGGTGGTCTCCCTTTGGCATCGCCAATGGTCCTCTCTTCACCGGAATAAGCTCCGGCTTATTAAACCTTTGCCAGTGGCTTGGACGACCTCCTTTCGGCCCTCCTGCTGGCAGGGGGTTATTTTAACTCAGCTGAGTATTGAGCACTGCCTTTTTAGCCATCATCATTTGCTAAGTGGTGCTGCCCAACGAAGTTGTACACATTGCACTCAAGTTTTAACTGTCTGCCACTTCCTGATGGAATGTCCATTTTTTAAACTTTTACATTTCCATTTGTTTGAGGTCTGGTGAGTTATTGACCGTTTTGTCAAATGACGTGTGGCTGTCAACTGTGCCTTACTTTTTACTTTTTATCTGCCAAAGCAATAGGGCGAAGACCATTTAATTTTTGACCTTTGACCTCCATTTCCGCATGGTGTCTTTTCTAGCTGTTTTTCCATGTGCCTGTTTTTAGCTGTCTTCTATTGTTTTCAATTGGCACTGACATATAATCGTTTTTTAACTCCTCTCTGTCTTTGCAATCATGGTTTTGAATTGGGCACGCATGGCCCCAGTTGTTTTTGTGCCCTAAAGCAAAACCAACCAACCAACACATACACTGTGAACTGTGAGATTCTTTGTATTGTCCTTCGGGGTGATAACATTGTGCCAAGGAAAAACAAACAGCATGTCGGGTAAAATGGTGCCCAAGGACAGATTCATGCTTCTGACAATCCATTGTGCCTTCCAGAAGACGAGGTCACCTAGGGAATGCCACAGCAACATTCCTCAGACCATAATGCTCCCTCAGTTGTTGCAGGGTGTTTTCTTTCAGACATTTCACTTCACATATGCCAAATGGCCACCTACCACCCCACCAGTCACCCCTCAGTGGACATCCAGTTGTGGTATTGGTGTGCAAATTCGAGCTATCACCACCAATGAACAATGTCAGCATGGGTGCATGAACCAGACACCTGCTGCGAAGGCCTAAACACAGCAACATTCACTGAAGTGTCATTCAGGAGACTGTTCGTAGCCCCTCTGTTCATTGGGGCAGTCAGTTGCTCATAAGTTGCACATCTATTCACCTGTATACATCTATGCAGCTGTTGTTCACCTCTGTTATCAGTGGCCTATGGTGCACCACAGTTGCCTTGGCAGCGGTTTTGGATAGCACCATTTTGTCAGACATGGTTTACTTTACCTCAACAGTAGACAGACAGTTTCCAAACTTTACTTTTTCCAAAATGCTTCCACCCTTGGCTTGAAAGACAATGCTTATGCCCTTTTGGATGTGAGAGAAATCACTCAATTTCTACACTACGAGAATGACTACACTATTTTTCACGTCTGACTGGCATACTTTATGTACCCACTACTGCTAGTGCTGATACCTGCTGTCGGAGAGTGGTTATTGCTTGTTGACATTGAAGATCAAATTAATGTGACTGGATTGTGTGTAACTCTGTAACAATTTGCTGTTTCGATTAGAATGTGATAGTATTTTCATTGGTATTAGTCTACACTTGTCGAACAATTTCAAATGGTCTTCCAGATAGTGATCCTTGAGACTTAGTCTCAGAAATCATACATACAAATAAATACATAAATGTTCATAATCTTAAATATCTGGAAGATCTTCACTGAGTGCTTTGAAATTTTGACAAAACTTCACATGTGAATACACACGTTTTTATGTACCTATTATATAGGCAAATAAACATCCAACTGTTGAGCAAAATAGTACATAAAATATTATAATGTATATCCTCCCCCTCCCCCTTCCCCTTGAATCATTGGCCTTGCTGTTGGGGGCGAAATCTCGTGTACCTCAGCAATACAGATAACCGTTATCATAGGTTCAACTACAATGGAGGGGTATCTGTTCAGAGGCCAGACAAACTTATGGTTCCTGAAGAGGGCCTTTTCAGTAGTTGCAGGGGTAACAGTCTGAATGATTGAATGATGTGTTAGTCTTGTTACAAGAACCAAAATGGCCATGCTAGTACTGCAGACAGCTGAAAGTAAGGGGAAGCAGCCATAATTTCTCTTGAAGGCATGCTGCTCTTCTGTATGGTTAGATGATGATGTCATCCTCTTGGCTAAAGTATTCTGGAGATAAAATAGTCCCCCATTCATATATCCATGTGAGGACTACTCTGGAGGATGTAATCATCAGAAGAAGCAACACAGGTGTTCTATGGATCGGAGTGTGGAATGTTAAATCCTTTAATTGAGCAGGTAGGTTAGAAAATTTAAAATGGGAATGTATAGGTTGCAGTTAGATGTAGGAATTAGTGAAGGTCAGTGGCAGGACAAACATGACTTCTGGTCAGGTGAATACAGGGTTGTGAATACAAAATCAAATAGGGATAATGCAGATGTAGGTTTAATAATGAATAAGAAAATAGGAATGCGGGTTAGCGACTATGAACAGCATAGTGAACACAAATATTGTGGCCAAGATACACAAAGCCCACAGCCACCACAGTAGTAAAAGTCTGTATGCCAACTAGCTCTGCAGATTATGAATAGATTGAAAAAAAAATTCATGATGAGATTAAAGAAGCTATTTAGATAGTTAAGGGAGCTGTAACTATAATGTAGTAGTAGGTGACTGGAAGTCAATAGTAGGAAAAGGAAGAGAAGGAAAATTGTAGGTGAATATGGACTGGGGGAAATGAATGAAAGAGGAAGGCCACCTGGTAGAATTTTGCATAGAGCACTGTTAAATTATTGCTGACACCTGGTTTAAGACTCGTGAAACAATGTTTTACATGTAGAAGAGACCTAGAGGCACTGGAAGGTTTCAGAGTGATTACATAATGGTTAGACAGATTTCAGAGCTAGATTTTAAAATGTAAGACATTTCCAGGGCAGATGTGGACTCTTAACATTTATTTATTGTTTCTAAACTATAGATTAAAAATGAAGAAATTGCAGAAATGTAGGAAATTAAGATGATAAGCTGAAAAATACCAGAGACTGTTGAGTTTCAGAGGAAGCTTTAGGCAGTCATAGGCAAGAACGGCAGAAAAAGAGTACAGCAGAAGATAATTTGATAGCTTTGAGAGATAAAATAGTGAAGACAGCAGATGATCAAATGGGTAAAAAGATGAGGACAAGTAGAAATCCATGGATAACCCAGGAGATACTTGACTGTAGTTTATGAAAGAAGAAATGCAGGATTGGCTGGAGGGTAAATGTAAGGATGTAGAAGCTTATATCACTAGGGGAAAGGCAAATATAACATGCAGGGAAATACGTGTAGAAGTAAGAGAAGCAGATGCGGAAATATCAAGAGCTCAGATGGAAAACCAATCGTAATCAGAGAAGTGAAGTCTGAAAGATGAAATGACTATATAGAAGATCTATACAAGGGAGATGAACTCAAAAGCAATATTGTATAAACAGAAGAGAATATCGAAGATGAGGTGGGAGACATGATACTACAAGAAAAATTTGACAGAGTACTGAAAGACTTAGTAGAAACAAGTCCTCAAGAGTAGACAACATTCAGCCAGACCTACTTCATAGTCTTGAGAGAACCTGTGATGACAAAAACTCTTCCACCTGGTATGAAAGTTGTATGAGATAAGCAAAATAATCTCAGACTTGAAGAAGAATGTAATAATTACTATTCCAAAGGTAGCAGATACTGACAGGTGTGAATATTACCGAACTATCAGTTTAATAAGTCACAGCTGCAAAATACTAACACAAATTCTCTACAAAAGAATGAAGAACTGGTAGAATCCAACCTCGGATAATATAAGTTTGGGATCCAGAAAATGTAGGAACACAGGAGGTAACACTGACCCTATGACTTCTACTAGAAGATAGATTAAAGGAAGGGGAAAAAATGTTTATAGTGTTTGTAGACTTATTATGTAATTTGTACTAAGATTGCAGTAAACGCGGGGTACCTATTTATGTCAACTCCTCTGAGTGGAATGCATTTATTCTAATTAATGTTCATCAACCTGTAGTCTTCTGTAGCCTAATACTTTGGACTACTTAAAGTGGTGAAGTATGTGTGCAAACTCCCACTTCTTTAACGATATGGCTTACTTGAGATTGTCAGCCGACTTTCCTTGTTAGTTAGCTTGCTGCTGCAACCTCCTTTTCTCTTCTTCTCCGAAGTATATTTGCTAGGAGCAGGAATTTATCAAGACTCTTTCTTATAAAAATAAAATGTACATACACAGTTTCTTTTGCTTCACTTAACGATGTATATTTAAACATCAAACTTTTACAAATCTCATTCTCCACGTAAACAAACACTGTCAAGTAAGTCTCCTTGCATATCCAAAAGTTAGAAACAAATATCATTTACGCATAATAGAAAGTTGGCTTAGAACACAAGTCCATTCTCATCCTGAATCTGAATACACGTCTTATACAAGTCCATTCTCATCCTGAATCTGAATACACGTCTTATACAAGTCCATTCTCATCCTGAATCTGAATACACGTCTTATACAAGTCCAAGACAAGCATTAATTAACAATATTTCAACTGTTCTTTTTTTCACAACAATAGTGAAAGTTGGAAAACAGCATGGAATAACACAGAAGTTCCTTGAGTCTGCCGTGATCTTTCATTTAACTTTCATGACACAACCAGCAAACAGTTGACTGCCATGTCTACAGTCTTTTTACTACGCACTTTGGACCTGCACAGACAGACAGGTGACGTGCAGGTCTCACATTTATATTTAAAATATTGTATGTACGAGATGGTAGAAGACATAGTGGTTCTAGAATTTATACGGAAATTCTCAAACACTAAAATAGTTGTTGTCCCCTGCGCAGAAAGCAGCATGTAGGTCGTGAATCGGTTATCTTGAGGCTGTAAGAAACTCTTAGTGAGGAACTGATATGAACATTAAAATTTTCAATTAGATTGTTTATATGGGCTGCCACTTGCTTTTTGTTAGTAGAATATGAGAAACTGCACAGTTATATTCCACTTTATGGATCACAAACAATTTTCATTCTTCACATACCCATCAAAATAACCAAAACAATTAACTGCATATTTGCGTAGTTACCATAAAATTGTTCTCAATTACACATCCAAATAAGTTATTAACAGATACGATTTAGGCAGACAATATGAGTGTGTCTTCCAAGACTGCTGAACCAGCGCTCACATTTACAAATCAGAGATTTCTAATAAAGTCTTGCTTGGCACCGACCACGGTAACCAACATGTCTGTCCTCCATAATTGCCGAAACAGCTCTGATCTTACAGCCAAATCAATTTGCTCACCATCGAAGCTGTGCGCAATTCGAATATCTCTGAAGTGCTTTGTCTGCCTTTTCGTTTAGTGACTGTTTACTATTCTGGAAATTAACACTTTTGAAATAGTGGCATGATAGCCTGCTATTGAGAGATGCTTTTACAAGTATTGCTTTTGCAAGTAGATACATTGTTTAGATTTTCTAATATTATTAAGAGAAGAGAAGATTATCATTTTGGCGCGCAACCTCTGAACGCAGTAGCCAGTCACAGACAAGAACCACAATTTAGGCAGTCGTTCTGATGATACCCATAAAGAGCAAACCATCTGTCATCAGTACCTCACACCACATTACATAGTCTTGTCGCTGGTGCCTTCTCAACTGCTCTAAGAGCAGCCTCTCGTAGCTGAATATGATGGCTGTAAAGCCAGAAATATTACATAGTTGAGAAAGGAGTGAGACATGATTGTAGCCTATCCTCAATGCTATTCCATCTGTACATTGAGCAGGCAGCGAATGAAACCAAAGAAAAATTTAGAGTAGGATTTAACATCCATGGAGAAGACATAAAAACTCTGAGGTTTGCCAGTGACATTGTAATTCTTTCAGAAATGGGGAAGACTTGGAAGAACAGTTGTATGGAATGGACAGTGTCGTGAAAGGAACCTATAAGGTGAACATAAACAAAAGCAAAACATGGATAACGGAATGTAGCTGAATATATATATATATATATATATATATATATATATATATATATATATATATATAAACACACACACAGAATTTCGAGCTTTCGCAACTGGCAGTTGCTTCGTCAGGAAAGAGGGAAGGAGAGGGAAAAATGAAAGGATGTGGGTTTTAAGGGAGAGGGTAAGGAGTCATTCCAATCCCGGGAGCGGAAAAACTTCCCTTAGGGGAAAAAAAGGACAGGTGTACACTCGAACACACACACACACACACACACACACACACACACACACACACACACACAGATATCCATCCGCACATACACAGACTGTGTATGTGCGGATGGATATATGTGTGTGTGCGAGTGTACACCTGTCCTTTTTTTCCCCTAAGGGAAGTCTTTCCGCTCCCGGGATTGGAATGACTCCTTACCCTCTCCCTGAAAACCCACATCCTTTCATTTTTCCCTCTCCTTCCCTCTTTCCTGACGAAGCAACTGCCAGTTGCGAAAGCTCGTAATTCTGTGTGTGTGTTTGTGTGTTTTGTTCATGTGCCTGTCTGCCGGCGCTTTCCTGCTTGGTAAGTCTTGGAATCTTTGTTTTTAATATATTTTTCCCATGTGGAAGTTTCTTTCTGTTATGCAACCGATGGTTGCTTCTTCAGGAAGGAAAGGGAAAGACGAAAGGATGTGGGTTTTAAGGGAGAGGGTAAGGAGTCATTCCAATCCCGGGAGCGGAAAGACTTCCCTTAGGGGGAAAAAAAGGACAGGTGTACACTCGCTCGCACACGCACACACACACACACACACACACACACACACACACACACGCGCGGGTGTGTGGGTGTGTGGGTGTGTGGGTGTGTGGGTGTGTGGGTGTGTGGGTGTGTGGGTGTGTGGGTGTGTGGGTGTGTGGGTGTGTGGGTGTGTGGGTGTGTGGGTGTGTGGGTGTGTGTGGGTGTGTGGGTGTGTGTGGGTGTGTGCGCGTGTGTGGGTGTGTGCGCGTGTGCGTGTGTGTGTGTGTGTGCGTGTGCGCGTGTGTGCGCGTGCGAGTGTACACCTGTCCTTTTTTCCCCCCCTAAGGGAAGTCTTTCCGCTCCCGGGATTGGAATGACTCCTTACCCTCTCCCTAAAAACCCACATCCTTTCGTCTTTGCTTCTTCAGGAAGGAAAGGGAAAGACGAAAGGATGTGGGTTTTAAGGGAGAGGGTAAGGAGTCATTCCAATCCCGGGAGCGGAAAGACTTCCCTTAGGGGGAAAAAAAGGACAGGTGTACACTCGCTCGCACGCGCGCGCGCGCGCGCGCGCGCACACGCACACGCACACACACACACACACGCGCGGGTGTGTGGGTGTGTGGGTGTGTGGGTGTGTGGGTGTGTGGGTGTGTGGGTGTGTGGGTGTGTGGGTGTGTGGGTGTGTGGGTGTGTGGGTGTGTGGGTGTGTGGGTGTGCGTGTGTGCGTGTGTGCGTGTGCGCGTGTGCGCGTGTGCGCGTGTGCGTGTGCGCGCGTGCGCGTGTGTGTGTGCGTGTGCGCGTGTGTGCGCGTGTGTGTGCGCGTGCGAGTGTACACCTGTCCTTTTTTCCCCCCCTAAGGGAAGTCTTTCCGCTCCCGGGATTGGAATGACTCCTTACCCTCTCCCTAAAAACCCACATCCTTTCGTCTTTCCCTCTCCTTCCTGAAGAAGCGACCATCGGTTGCGAAAGCTAGTAATTCTGTTTGTGTGTGTTTGTGTGTTTTGTACCATAATGTTTCTAAAAACAAATTTTATGCAAAACAAGTACTGTTTTGTTTAGTTTCAGACGTCTAAAGCTTTTTAGTACATGGAAACGTATGCGCAGGACCCTCTATCAGGAAAAAATGTACAATGAGGTAGAAATGTTAGCTTGGCTAATTATCAGCAGTTAAATTATGAATGATGTTCAATATTTTATACTTACTGTACTTAAATTTGTTCATCCTCTTATTCTGATACAAATTCACTGTTGGTGTTTTCACTCAGTTGTTTAAAATTTATTCCACTATAGCATCTCTGAAATATTGCTTAGTGTAGTCTTTTGTGCACTTCTCTTCCATGTGTCTTCAGCATTTTGACAGCTGTTCTATTTTGTTGCAGACCAGAGCTTCATGTATTAGACATTCAACATTGACAGTCGTGAAACTCACTCCTTTTTGCAATATTACTGTGAATGTAGTGACTGAATGTTACTATTAATCCTGCCCAAAGATCCACAGTAGCAGTAAAGCATTTGTTTGCTATAGTTTCGTAGAGGTAGCCATTGTTTGCTATGATAATTAACCACTGGTCTGATAGGGCAGTACTGTAACAGTAGAACGTTTCAGCAGAAGGATTTCTATGTCAACCAGTGCATGGCAGCAGCAGTGCCATCTGCAGTTGACAGTACTCCCAATGGTGGCTGGCCACACTATAGGTGGACACACACATCGCACTGGAGAAAGTGGTACGGAAGAAGGAAGAGGTAACATTTATGAGTATCACCTGGAGGGTGTTGCACATACTCAGTGGTGCCGGGTGACGTTGTGCCTATCTGGTGGAGGTCTCTTGCGGTATTAGTTGTGCACCTTTTACTTCGGACACAGTTTACATTCTGTTTAACTTTAGCCCATACCAACTCCATAGGACATACCAACTCCATAGGACTGTACTGATAGTTATGACAGTAGTTGGACAACTTCATGTCTCTATCTTTGCTAGGTGGTCCAACTCATAGATATCCATCTTACTTGGATAAAAGTTCATATTTAGCTTCAGCATGGGTTAACTGATGCCCTTTTTCTGAAGCCAGTCCATGATGTCTGCTTTACACCAGTTTAAAGATGGTGGTCCATCAGCTGGCATGGAATGGTAGGTGGCTTTATCCATTACAATACGCAACCTTCTTCCTGTGAGCACAAGAGATTACTGAACCAATTCTTGATAGACATAAGAGACCAATGTGCTACTTGGTATTGTGATGGCAGCTAGACTCCCAAAATAAAATATAGGAGATGGCAGCAACACAAATTGGTGTAGTTGGTGTAGCATTAGAAATTATTTTAAAAAGATGTAAAATTGTAGTAGCACATTACCTTTGTATGTATTATTAGTAGAATTACCTCCTGTGTAACTTAGCTTGTGCATGTTGAATGCAAAATACAAACAATTCCAATAATTTGCAGGCAGTTGAACTCATCCTGAAACCAAGAGATGGTGAGCCACTACGTTTTTTAGCTGAAGCTCGTAAAGTTTGGTGGGAGACAAGGGATCCAGCTAAGGCGATAAAAATTCTACGCAATAAGGACAAGATGATCGAAGGGAAATTGCTTCTTGGACTCAGCCGTCATGGACCTAAGAACTATTTAAATGCTTTGGATAATGTAAGTGTACCTTTAAGAAACTATTATTGAAAACTATCTTTGTTATTTTTTATTGTGACCCTAGGGAGACTGATGCTTTGTTAGTAGATATTGCAGAACTACAGTTTTGTCTGTTGTGTAGTTATAATTTCTAGTAATTCAAGGTATATATCGTAAAACCCATTTTTATTGAATCTGGGGACTCAAATGCTTTTTCCTTAAATGGGTTTTATTCCCAAGTGCATGAAAGGAGTGATCACAGAAAACATCCTTTTTTTTAAAAAAAAAACAAGAATAGTTTTTTTTTGCACTTCGCATATTGTAGTGACAAATTGTCACTCCAGTTGGTTTATATTCGAATTGTTATGTCTTCCTTTAAAGAAGAAAAGTAGTACGTGATGAAAAGTAATTTCTGGTAATGTTGTCTACTCCCGGGGCCTTGTTTAGACTCAGATCTTTCAGTGCTTTGTCAAACTCTTCTCACAGTATCACATCTCCCATTTCATCTTCATCTACATCCTCTCCTATTTCCATGATATTGTCATCAAGTACATCACTCTTGTAATAGACCCTCTATATACACCTTCCACCTTTCTGTTTCCCTTCTTGGCTTAGAACTGGGTTTCCATTTGAGCTCATACAGGAAGAAATGTAAAATCAGAGAATTGTTAACATTGATGTTATGGGTTTTCCACAGAGGTTTCAATTTTATGGCATTAAAATAAAATAAAAATACCTAAAATTGGAGAATGTAAGATGAAAATTAAATATTGAAGCCACTGAAGGTATAAAAATCAGTTATCTGGTAATCTCTGAACTGCTTCCATATCTGACTCCAAGGAATGGCTCGAGGAATGCATTTCAGTGCTGAAACTATCATGTACCATGTTGATAATGAGGTGATCAACAAGTGTGCTAGATGCCATGAAAATTGTTGTTTTCCATGTTTCTATGACACTTACCACTCTGGCTCATGAGAGACCACAACTGTAGTATAAAACAATGGACATATCCAGGTAAAATGCCTTTGGTTTTTTCATTTTTCTTCACAAAATTTGTGTAAGGTTTTCCTAACTTAAACAATCTTTAACAGTATTTTATAAATTGTTGGTAATTAACAATTTATATTTGCAAGCAAAACTGGAATTTTACATGCAATATGTAATTGGATACAAAAAGACACTCATCTTTCATAGGTAAATGATGATTAAATATGTGATAATTAGCATATATTTAATGACTTTCATATTTGAATGTCATAGGTATTCAAGCTGAACAAAAACAGGTCCACAGTGAGATTTGGTCAAGTGCCCAATAGTATAGTTGTATATCGTACTCCATTGCTATCGATTGTGCCATATATGTCATATCTGGTACTTTTACGTATTCAGTAAATACTAGGCCTCAAAAAAACCTTCAAAGCAGATTTTGCTTGTAATCTTATGAAAAACATTAAGAACTTGTCTCGCGCCATGTGTTAACGGTGTTATGTGCACGTATTTCACTACAAATCGGGGAGGAGTGTCAACCATTTTCACAGTACATGTTAACAGTGTAACAATCAGAGCACAAGTAGTGTCTACAGAGACTGCATCTGTATGTGATTTTTGAAGTGCAAACTACATAGCTGAAGTATGTTTAAGAAAAACATTGATGCCTGTTAATACATTAGAATATTCTAAAGTTTCATGTGCAGTGACTTCGTAATAAGATACCTAATACATTCGTTGGTCTTATTTCCAAGAGCGTAAAAACACCGGTGTGTGTGTGTGTGTGTGTGTGTGTGTGTGTGTGTGTGTGTGTGTGTGTGTTATGGCTGCTGATCAGTCTTTGTGTTTGGGTTTGTTCTTATAGTGAATGAAATATACAAATCCAAAGACTTATTCCTTGATCAATCCTAGAGTTTTATGGGTCACTTCTCACTTCTTTCACCTCTGGCAATGTTTGTTGGTGTGAAAAAATTCAGACTTCCATCGTGGTTCGGAATCCATGTTAAACTGTAGTGCCCCATGTAACTGGTGGTGTCAGTCAGTCCAGAAGATGGGAGGGAGGCAATGGCATACTACATTCAACAGGACCATGCGTGGTGGCATCCAGAACAGTGTTTGGCCATACAACGTCTAAGTTTTTGTAGGAGTAAAATGTGGGAAGACAAAGGTTCATTTGATCGCAGGTTTCAGAAAAGCGTAGCCCTGAAGAAGGAATTGATGTGTAAAAAGAGGTACATACTGTTTTGTAGGAATGTCTGAATGGATTCAGCTTGTAATCCATGCGATTCAGGTAAGTGTGAGAATTGAAGGCAGTTACTATACTGGTTACTTACTCATGTATTGAGCCAACTGTTTCAAATAGTGGCCACGAATACAATGAATTTGGTGTAGGGAGGGTTTCTTGTTGAAAAGCGGGAAGTTCAAAATTATGTCAGTGCTGTTCGATGTTTTTCAGATTCCATGAAGAACAGAGTTAATTCTCTCTGAATTTTACGTTACCTTAATGAAGGGGCTTTAACATGTCAAAATTTATTCAGCTGATCCAGAATGGATTGTGAATTCAAGTCTCATAGAAGCTCTGATTGTTGTAATTCTTCTAATGCTTAACTTTCTCTTGATGCATGGATGAAAGTCTGGTTGCAAAAGCTAGTTTACAGGCCTTGATACGCCTTCCTCTTGTTGCTATCCGGTAACGTGTACCTAAAAGAATGTTTCAGCAACTGTTACAACAGCATCATGATAAAAGCCACTTGCAACAGTGACTGCATGTACATCTAAAATTGTGGCAGCATGATCAGTTAACTTAAGAAAATTTTATTGAATATTACAGTGGCTGTTTAACTTTGTGATTTTGTAGATGGATTCTGGTTTCATTCAAGGTGATTCACTTTTTACATGATTATTTATTTTGTTACTATTATAATCAATTTTGATTGTTTTTAACCTGACAGATACCTCGCGGTACACGTCTTATGTACCTGCATTCATATCAGAGCCTTATATGGAACAAAGTTGTGTCAAGGCGCATGCAGAAGTTTGGTTTACAGCCTATAGCAGGTGACCTGGTGCTTCAGGGTGAAGAGAGAGCAGAACCAGTTGAATTACTAGAAGTTGGTGACCATGATGCCACAGCGAATCAGCAAACAAGTAAGAAAGTGATTCACATACCGTTTCAAAGAACCAGAGTTACCATTGCTAACTGTAGTAGTAGTATTGCAGCAATATTTGAAAGAAAATAAGGGGAAAAAATGTATTCAAGATATTACTTCTGTGTAACCATATGATTTTAACTTCTACTTGCCTTTCAAATTGAAACACGTATGTGAAAATATTATGTTGATGGAAGTGGGGTATCAAATGCTACAATGACTTGAAGAGGGTTATTTTAATCATGCAAACCATTTTCATTTAACCACTAGCAGACGTACCTGTGTAGAGGTACATCACTATTAAATCATATTTGACACTGACAAGGGGAAATCTCCAGTGACGAGATTGACTTTCTGAAATCATCTATTCAGTGATGTAGGATAAGGTCCCTGGTCTCTCACCCTGCCACCATTCACACTTAAGAGCACTCATTTGCGAGTAATCATAAAGGGGGGGGGGGGGGGGGGGAGAATTTCAGAATTTTACATGCCGCTCTTTAGCTTTGATAAAGGGATATTTAGTAGACTAGTTGTGCAGCGTAATGGTTAAAGTATAGGCAACATATGCAGGAGACTGTGGATCAATCTCTTCATGCAATTTAAAATCTTTTATGTTTAATAATTTATCAAAATGAGTTTGATCATTATTTTTATTCAGTTAATAGGGTTAAATGCATTTTTTATTTATTTCCCTTCGTTTTATCATTTTATTCGATGTATTAACTTTTTCAAATTGCTCACATTTCTTCTTCCTATAATTCTTTTTCCACTTAGAATTGATGAGAATGTGATTGTAATTGTTTTTGTGTGTTAACTTCGATTTAATTTCATGTGTTTTATCACCCTATATTTTTGTCTATGTTATTGCATTCATTATTTCCATTCCTCATTGTGCTTGTGTTTTGTTTGCTTTACAATCCCTTATTTTGTTTAAATTGTCATCTGCCTTACTTTGCCCATAGTGTAACGACAATGTTTTAAATGTTTTTATGAAGTTATGCAAAAAAAAGTGCATCTTGTAACTAAAAATATGCTTTTGACTCAATAGCACAGTAATGTAAATGTTATTCAGTCTTTTGTTTTCTGACCGATACATTGGCACTTTGCAGTATTTAAATATTATGTATGATAGACAAACAAAAATAATCAAATTTATGTTCATAAAAATGATGGAACAAAGCATTAGAAATAAAACAATTACATTTAATCAGTTAATTGAATGAAAATAGTGATCAAAGTAATTTTGATAAAGAAACAAGAAATTTCAAAGCACATGACGAGGTTTTAACGCACAACCTTTTGCACATGAGGCCTGTACTTACCGTGACACTCCACAACCAGTCGGCAACATGGTTGTTTTTAAATTTGAAGAGCATCGTGCGAAATTTCCTAAATTTTTTTCATCGATTATTCGCAAATGAGGGTTTGCCAGAGAGAGGCTGCAGGATGTGAAATTTAGGACCTTAACCTACATGACTCTATAGGTGAATTTAAAAAGTTGATCCCACCGCTGAGGACCTCTCCTTGTGAGTTAATGAATTTTCATTCTAATGTTTCAGCAAGTGTCTCTTAACAGTGGGCACGAAAACATAGTAAGTTATTCTTGAGAACATTTCAAAATATTTTAGCCTCATGTTTCTTTATAATGTTTTGTGAAAATTAATGAAACATTTACAGTGGAATCTTGTTAGTACATTCCTCAGTACTGTAGGGTGTGAAAACTTGCAGGGAGACAGTACTATTGAACCTCTGCAACTTAGCTATTCCTGCAGATTGTTTACTGTAATAGAAATGATGTGCATAAGTAGTTCGTGTAGGTTGGAAGTAGCTCTGACATCATATTTCAGTAGCAGCCCAACAACAAACCGAATTGTGTGTAACTCAGTCACCAGTGTTATTTCTAGTGAGAATTTTCAGAAAGTGGACAAAAATTGACACATGAAGAGTGCTGATACTACACGAAAACTGAACATTTATCCATAAACATTAAATACAGTGGTGAGCAAACAGAAATGTTTGAAGGACCATGTATGGTAGGATGAAATGACAAACAAAGATGAGTGCACAACGACCAGTTTCCAGAAATGGAAAACGTGTGCTGTTGATGTTGGCAAAACAAGCTCATGCTTCAAATATTCCAATTGATCTTACTGTGTTTCGTGCTAAAGGAATATATTTGGCACTCAAGTTGGGTCTTGCAAATTTCTAACTATCTACTTATGATTGAATTGTAAGGTTCAAGAACAGACGCAATTTAGTGTAGAAAAGTGTGAGGCTGGAAGCATAAACGTTGACACTGTTCAGTCATGGAAGAATACTCTTCCATCAATCATAGAAAAGTATAGCCCCAATGACGTTTTTAATGCAGATGAAACAGGCCTCTTACTTTTCACCATCTGCCAGACAAAACTCTTGTAGTTCACAGGTGAGAAAACCGTTGTGGAAAATTTGGTAGAGAAAGGCTAAATATTTTATTATGTTGTACTAACAATTGGGAAAGTGAAAACTCTGTGATGCTTCAAAAAATGTGCAGACATTTCCATGTAAAAGTAGGTTTAACGTGAACACGTGAGTAATGACTAAAAGAGAAGTAGTAGAAATGATCCACAAAACTACTGTCCAATATCCTTGACATCAATTTGCTGTAGAATCTTACAACATATACTGAGCTCAAACATGATGAGGTATCTAGAATAGAATGATCTCAGTGCCAACCAGCATGGATTCTAAAAACATTGCTCATGCAAAACCCAACTTACCTTGTTCTCACATGACATAGTAAAAGCTGTGGATCAAGACAGTCAAGTAGATGCAGTATATTTCTGAAAAGCATTTGACTCTGTACCACATCTTCACTTTTTGTCAAAAGTATGATCCAGTGACATTTGTGACGGGATTGAGCATTTCTTGATAGGGAGGATGCAACATGTTAACTTTGATGAAGAGTCTTCATCAGATGTAGAAGCAAATTCAGGCGTGCCGCAAGGAAGTTTGTTGGGACCAAACACACACACACACACACACACACACACACACACACACACACACACACACACACACACAAAATATTTGGTCTGCTTGTGTGTGTGTGTGTGTGTGTGTGTGTGTGTGTGTGTGTGCGCGCACACACACACACACACACACACACACACACACACACACACACAGTGTTACTGTATTTACACATTACACAGTGTTACTGTATTTACGACATTTTGGCTTCTTGTATACTAACATAACTTTCTTGAAGAAATGCGTTTTCAGTTATACAATAATGAGATAGCTTGTCAGGAAGTTTGGCATACCCAAAATATGCTACCCTTAATTCTTCATTTTTACTAATGAAAAATTGAATCATTATCAGATTAGGTATTTTTGTACGTTTTCTCACTTGTGACATTCAAAATCTGTGATCTTTCTAAATGTGCTAATGAGATTCCACAGTATTTCAGAATTTTATGGGATGGTGACAGTGAATTTTCTTAGTACTTCATGTTTAATAATGTTCTATTTTTGTATAAAGGACCAAGTTTTTCCATTGGTTTCCTCACAGTCATGTTTCTGTGGGTACCTCTTCTTTCGCCATTGTTATCACAAAGTCTTAAAACTTTATTTGCCATAATTCTTGTTTCATGTATGCATCAGTTTGCCCATATGAAAGATAGTAGAGCTTCTTATGTACTCACTGTCCTATTTTATTGTTTCCTGTTCTACTTAACTGATTCTGCAACCTAGCAATACGGTCTTACTCCTTGTTTAATTTATTCATCTAATTCCCTCTCCTTTTCTTCCCCCCTCTTTTATTTTTAATGCGGACTTCACCTCTCCTTTACTCCACTTCACTCACATCTAATGTGCTCCTCTATTCTAACTTCATCTTCTTCTAAACTTCAACAACATGGAGGATAGATTACTACTCACCATTTAAAGGTGGTGTTCAGTCTCAAATAGATACAATAATAGAGTGCTGAAATAATGAATCTTTTTCGACTGTCTTTCTGTAGTGGAAAAAACACACACACACACAAATAAGTCTGACGAAACAGCAATCTGCTAGGATGGATGGTGTGGGTAAGTATGAGGCATGAGGTAGGACGGGAGAGGGATAGCAGAGTGGGGGGACGGGGTGGGTGCTAGTGCTACCTGTTATAGCATGCAAGGCCTTCGTGGGAACAGGATAGGACAGTGAAGCGCAGTGTCGAGAGGCAGTGCCTCAATGGATTGGGGACATGATTATACAGAAAAAGAATGGGGAGAGAAGTAGAGGTGGGCAAAGGCTTACAGGTTGCATTGGCGGGATAGAAGACATGTCGTACGTCAGCAGGAGCAGGAAAGGGTATAGGCAGGTGGAAGACGGGACTAATGAAGGTTTAGGCCAGGGGGCTTACGGGAACGAAGGGCATGTTATAGAAAGAGTTCAAAGTTACACAATCCAGAAAAGATGACGTGGGTAGGAATAACCCAGATGGCATGGGCTGTGAATTGGTCATTAAAGTGAAGCATGTAATGTTGAGTGGCATTTTCAGCAACTGGATGGACCAGCTGTCTCTCTGCCAGTTTGATGATGGCCATTCATGTGGATAGACAGATCTCTTGTTCCTTGCATTTGTAGTCTTCTACCACCTCCCGCATACCCACTATACAGCCACATAGGTGCACTCCTCTCATGACTCAGTATCTCTCAGGACTGGAGCAACTGAATCATATTGTCTGACAGGGTCTTGACTGTCTAGCATTGTGGCCTCAAACAAGGAATATACTCCCCATCCCTCTCACAGTGGTGTTCCGCTGCCCACCGAATCTACTTATTATCCTTGTTCATCAGTACTCCATTCCTGCATATTACCCCTTCTATCATAACTTGCATCCTTGCAGTAGACCTATATGCAAGACCTGTCCCGTACATCATCCCACTACCAGCTACTCTTGTCCTTTCACAGACACCTCCTAGCTCATTGGAGGTGTGGCTACCTGTGAAGAAGCCACGTGATCTACAAACTAAGCTGCAACCACTGTGACACTTTCTACGTGGATATAACAAGCTGTCTTGTGCATGAATGGCCCCTGCCAAATTGTGGCCAAGAAACAGCTGGACAACCCAGTTACTGAATGTGCTGCCCAACTACTTAACTTTGATTGCTTCACAGCTTGTGCCATTTGGATTATTCTTACCACCACCAGCTTTTCTGAATTGCTCAGGTACGAACTCCTAACCCTGTTCTTCAACCTTCTCTAGCCCCTATCTCCCACCTACCTATCCCCTTCCATGCTCCCACTCTACTATCACAAATGTCCTCTAACCTACCAGAGCCCCTACTAGTTCTTTTGCCTTCTTCTCGTATCCTCGAGCATAGCTCCTGATACTGCACCAAACATCTCTATCCTGTCCCCACCAAGATCCTGCATGCCCCAACAGACACCACAAACATCTTCTCCCACACTTACTCCCCTGTCCCTCCCCGTCCCACCTCCATCTGCCTCATGCCTTCTCCTTACACCTACAACCCATCTAAGCAGAATGCTGCTTCGTCAGATGCAGTCACTGTTGGTCGCCAGTGCCCTGAGACAACGGCCATGTGTTTGAGAGTTGTGCTAGTGTAAATATGTGTCTGCTGAAAAAGGACTTCGTCCAAAAAAACCTTCAATATTTTAGCAGCCTTTTTCAACATGCCTGTCAGGTGACTAAACACATCTTCTGTGGTGAGTGGCAGTCTATCCTTTACATAGTGTTATTTCAGCCTGGCCTTTCCATTGTTAGACTCTTTTGACTTAAACATGTTTTGGGCTAGTGCAGGGTGGCTAACCAGGGACTCATTGATTTTAATATTAAATAACATGAAAACAAAGATTGGTAGAAGAATGCAATGCAACAGAAGGTACATGTATTGTGAAAGCAGTGAAAATATTATAGAGCAGTTTTGTAGTAATAGTTACAAAAGCTACTAACAGATGCACTGTAATAGCAATACCTAATGCCTATAAATAATACTCCAATGCCCAGGGTGCTGACAGCCACTTTTAATAAAAAGGCTAAAATCAAATTCTGTTGAATGTATGTTTCTGGTACTAGAATATAGCAGGTTAAAATACAGTATTACAGCAGCAAGGTGCAGTTTTCAAAGACAACTTAATGTTCAAAATTACACGATTCAAAAACTACTCACAAGTGCTCTGGTAGATTTGAACGGGCAGGCAGTGTGAGTGACGATTAATGGAAATGTTGGACCAGGCCAACTTAAATTTGTCCTGATATCAGAGTAAATCTATCTGAAGAACTGCATCACAGGCTGTTTTGAAGCATTTGAGGATATGTGCAGTTGAGAAACAATCTGTGTGTGTTTTCAGTCACAAGGTCAAACCTTTACATGCTGTAGGGCAAAGGGCTGACTTTGCAAACCAGAGTCTTACATTAATTGGTGATAAAGGATTTGGTGTTTTCTGCATATGGTTTAATGACAAATCAAACTTCAGCGTGTGAATGAATGTATGAATAAAGAAAACTGGCGATTTTGAGATTACAAAGACATCCATTAGTGTGAAGTGAAACCACTGCGTTCTGCCAAAATTACAGCTTGAGCTCCAGTATGCATCAGAGGCTGTATTGGTCCTTTCTTCAAGCAAGAAACAGTAAGCAGTGAACATTACATTGGAGTTTTAAAACAATAACATTTTGTCACCACTCAGCAAGCATTGGAGGATAGACAGGCATCATGTGGTTCATGCAAGGTGGGGCTCAACCACAGCATACGGAATAGGTATCTTGCTTTCATGTTGAATACTTCAGGAACAGTCATTGCATTGCACCTGAATTTATCCTTATTTGATCAGACTACTTGTGACTACTTTTTGTGGCACAGACTGAAAGGCACTGTAAATTGAAACTCTCCCACCATACTTCATGAGCTTGAACTGCCAATCCGTGTGGTAACTAAATTGATTCCAATTGACATTACAAGATGTGACGGCAAAAATCATTTCAGAATGGTAACAAGTCTTGGTTACAAAGTTATCTAGTTATCTAATATTATTTAATATTGTTTCACCCTTTTGAGACATCATTAGATTGTTGATAAAAAGAAGAAACCAATCAGCTACAAAGAAATAGTGGAGGGAGTGTGGTCCTATCTTGTGAGACTATCCAGGTAAAAAAGAACTAAAAGTAATAGCAACTGACATAAAAGTAACTGGATATGTAATCCATCGATGATAAAAATGTAGAATGTAAATTGGGCCTAGTTAAAAGAAAAGAAAACAGACAGTATATCATCAACAAGGCGGCAGAAAAATTTCGACTGCATGTGTTGTGTTAGAGCACACAACCTGACTCCACCACAGCAGTACAAAATAAGACCATGCTTACAAAATAATCGCCCTATGTGCTGCACACGGCACAATGTCCATTCAGCACAGTCACAGATATTACTATTCAGATAAAGATGCAAACACTGTGTATAATGTGCCCAGGTGGCGCACATGATTGGCATAAGGCACATTTACAAAAGAGAGAAACTACATAAATCTAATAAATTAAGATGAATATATGTAAACCATTGCAATCAAATGAAAGCTAAAGTACGTTAAGGTACTCCTATGCAAAGCAGAAAAAATAGGTGAAATCATGAGATGAAGAAACAGTTAGTCAAAATGTCACTGAAACAGTCATATGAAGTAAAATAGCTGAATTTTAAAGTGGATGGACAGCCTATGTGTACAAGATCAACAAGTGCAAACATCAAGGTATCAGGGTCAGGGGAAGGGGCAGTCATCAGCATTTGCAAACTAGAGTTGAAGAGCTATTTTTGGTCATTAAAATAAAGAAATATAAGTTATGGCACATAAAACAATAACGTATAGTAAAAGATCATTAATAAGACCACTTGAAATCCCCTATCTTTCCCTCACAACAAAATGAACATAAGTTAAAAATAATGCTGTGGACTTATAATAAAAGGTATCATTCCAGCAACATACAAAACACTTTTAGCACTGTATCATAATATTCTTGATTTCTGCGTTTTACTTATTTTTTTCTGCTTTATATAGGGGTACCTTGCTGTACTTCTGGTTTCATGTGATTGTAATGGTTTGCATATATGCATCTTAATATTTTGATTTTATGTAATTTTTGTGTTTAGTAAACGTTACTTACACTGATCGTACTCCCTGCCATGGCATCTCTTTTCGTAAATTGTGTAACATAATAGTCACTATAATCTCTGTCTTGCTTGCATCTTGAGCAGTCACAATAATATTTGTTTGTGTGTGGGCCAAATGGAAATTGTGCTGCATGTGGCTCATACCGTGTTTATTTTGTAAGTGTGGCCCTATTTGATACAGCTATGGCAGAGTCAGCTGGTATGCTCAGAGTAATGTGACAGTTATTGAAGTTTTTATGCCACCTTCTTGATAATGTAGTGGCAGCTTCTTTTTAACGAGGTCTACTTTATATTTTGTGTGTTTATGTGATGGATGGGTTCCAGCTCCATTTAAGTAAGTGCTGTCACTTTTAGTTCATTGTGCTTGTGTAGTCATACAAGACAAGACCGTGCCCATTTCACTGTTTGTTTCAAATTGATTGGCTTCTTGTTTTTATTGACAATCTGTTGATGCCCCAAAAGTGTGACACACATTGATATTTAAAAACTTTTCAACCAAGACTGTTTTCATTCTGAAATAATTGGATACCAATTGGTGTAGCAATCTGCCACAATGGAGTGGAAAAAGTTTGGCAAATTTCATTTTCTGTTTGTGGCAGTAATCTAATGCAAATAATATATTGAGGCCTGCAAGAGATGAATACAAAAGCCTGAGAGCTTAAAGGTGGAAGATAGGATAACAATCAAGGCAGAGATTACTGAAAGATCACCATGAAAGACTTAATCTACTATTATTAACTCTTTCAATTTATTTATTTTTTCTTTTTTCATTGATCTCTGTCTTCTTTATTGCACTGTCTTCCGCCTTTAAGCTCTCAGGTTTCAGATCTCATCCAGTGCAGCCCCCAACACTCAGCCTTCCTTTCCATCAATTTTGGTAAGTCTCTCTTGACTCAGGGTTCTGGGCGACATTTCCCTGGCTCTTTCCATTCTGAAACCTTCCCAATCCTTTTCCCCTCATTCCTTCTCCTCCCCTTTTGATCCTTCGGCCAGGAGGAGCAGCCACTGGCTCAGAAGGCTTGCACATTTCTATAACTTTTATGTGTTTTCACAAGCCACTGGTTGGTGAGTAGATTTTTCATCTATGCAGTTAAATCATAAATTAATAAATAGTAACATGACTTGCTGTCATATGTACATGTACCGTAAACTACAATTTGTATTTGTTGTCAGTTCTTTAATATGTTGTAAGGTAGTTTCCCTATCCTAATAAGAGACAGATTTTGAGCAGGTGTTGTGGAAAATGGACATCCGACAAAGAACAACTCTTTACTCTTGCTGTAAGGCTCTAACATAAGTCACTATAATCCTTCAAATAGAGATACTGATTCTTATGTGAGATAAATAATTTTATGCAATTCATTAAGAAAATGCGAAGTATTAATGTTCCATGTGCTGTGTGTTCTAAGCTTGAAGTTATGAAAACTTCTCACTTAGGTGATACTGCTGATGACAATGCGAGCAACAGACAGAAACCCTCTGTGCGAATACTTTCAGAAAGTGATGTGAAAGACTTCACAATTTATGATATTGTTTTACCACTACCTGGCCATGATGTAGTATACCCACAGAATGAAACAAAAGAATGGTTTGAAGAACTTCTCCAAGCAGATGGGCTGTCACCTGCCAAATTGAAACAGAGTGTGAGGTTTGTACATCATAAACTTAAATGATTGTTTTATTATAAATTTCTGAACAAGTAGTAGTAAATTTAGTTATGCAACAATTTAATTACTTTGAAAATGATGTGTTTGTTCATGTGCTCTTGCTAAATCTGAGTCTGTGAGATTTGTTTGGATTGCTTTTCAACTGTGGATGGCAGTCTGCATTTTGTATATAAGCTACTGTAGTTTTGAATGAGCAAATGTTGCAGGCAATGAAATACATTTACTGTAGTGGGGCGACACCTTTGTTACATGAAATCTAAGTTAAGTAATGTAGGCATGTTTCGGTTCAGATGCTGTGTGTGGCATTCTGTGTGAAATAAATACTGTCATTGTTTCACTCAGATATTGTTTACCTTCTGCAATCATCACACATTTTAGCCTTCCTTGCTGCTTGTCATTGTCTTGCCTCCTTTTTCCCTATGCTGGATCATTGTACACAAATTAATTCGCATGTAACAACCATCTCTCAATTTCTATCTTTCCGAAGACCCTCCACCCTGCTAAATCACATTCGCAATTTGGAGAATGAGAGCCTGCTTACATGTGCATACAAAATTCAGCTTGTATCTTGGTTTTACAAGTTTGCAAAATGCTTTAAATATTAAATGTATCTGATTAATGTTACAGAAATGTAGATGGAAATAAAAGGAAATGAAATGTTAAAAACATCTTTAATGTTTTATTGTCGGTGCACCTTAGTACAATATAATGTGTGTGTGTGTGTGTGTGTGTGTGTGTGTGTGTGTTGGGGGGGGGGGGGGGGAGGGTGACTTGACTGTGTGGTGGATTTGTTAGGGTGGTGTGGTGTGTGCTGTCTTTGACTATTCTTGTTCCAATACAGTTACATTTTCGTTTTGTTCCAGTCGTCCATACACTCCTTACCACGGCCATACGTGAACTTATATTCCTATTCAATTCATCGCCAGGCCGGTCGTTGCTCTAAGAATGTGTCTCACTCCTTCCAGCTGCTGAATGAAGAGCAGCTCTTAAACTATAATCTCCTGTATTGTTTCTACTATGTACATCTGTTGTGAAGACTGATCCAAATAGTAGTAACTCATAAATTCATTCAGAGACATCAATCAATAGCCCGACTACATTGAACTTACTTAAGAGCCGAGTATTTACAGTCTTCTTTTTAGTGTTTACGTTGTAGTATGTCCAATTTCTCGGATTTGTTCATGACACCTTCAAGAGGTGTCACCAAGACACAAATGTCCACAGCTAGCAAGTGCTGCTGCGCTCACCACAGTGCTCCTTGCATATGCACCACGTGCAGTATCACAGATCGGGATGCACAAAGTGCATTTTTCCCCACTCCGTAAAATATTTGTAAGAGCCATGAACACCCTCAGTGGATCATATCATTCTCACGAATAACTCACACTACACTACAGATCCCACCACTGAGATGAAAGATGTTGGGCACTCTTTTTTAACACATTCTTTACAATTAAATGTAAGATATCTGGTACTATATTACAATCTGTTATCCATTTCATTTATTCTCAGTAAATATATGGAGTATTTCCTTGGCTCTTCGAGTTAGCAAGAAAGGTGGGCCATCGTTCGGCAGTGACACGTGAAAAATCTGCGTACGTTAGTTCAATTATATCTGGCAGCTTAACAGTCTTGTTACTTTTTGGGCCAAATCCCACAGCTTGGCTCCAGAACTCTACAGATTAGTTCATATTGTAATTGTACAAAAGCAAATGTAAAACTGCAGCATTCGTATGATGTGCTCTATGCTGTGAAAATTATTGTTTTGTGTGTTTCTACTATACATATCTTCCTCTGTGGCATCCAAATAAAGAGGATTTTGTGTCTCATTTTTGCCTTAAAAATTAAATTATTATGTTTTCTTAATTTAAGCAACTTTTCATGAACAGTCTTTTATAAAAACATCGATAATTAAGAATTTGTATTTGAAATGAAAACAGGAATTTTGCATCTAATATGTAATTAGAAACAAGAAGACATGCATTGTCCATAAAAAATGATTTTTATAATTACAAGATGTTGGTATTTCTTATTGAACAACAGAAAAAAAGATACTGAATAGATTTGAACCAATGAATCATTAAGTGCATTTGGTTGCCATTCCATTATGCTGCCAACTTCACTACTTGTGTGGTGTGGATATATTTATCAACTTCATTACATGGAGTGGCTGGGAAAGCTTCAAAGATGATTATCTCCATAAATTTATGAAAAACAATGAGAACAGCCTATTTCTCGGCAATTTTTAACCTGGTGATCTGCGAACAACATTTCTCCAGTTGTGATGATCAGGTAGAACATCTTACAGATGTTATTCTTAGCTCTGCAGTACGTTGCACTCTGCACACTTCCTTTTTATATTGCCATCTTCTGGTCCCTTGTTGGACTGAGCAGAGATGCAATGTGTGTATGGAGATGTCTGTCTGTGTTTTTAACAGTTTTTCTACGATGGCAAACTTCATTTGTTATGAACAGGTGCATGAACTGTGTTGTCATGTTCTTTGGGATAGCAGAAAAGCTAGCTGGGTTTCCTTTATTGGTTCTTTTAACAATTCCACTCCTCCTTCCATTGTGTCGGCCAACTTCCGATGGGTCTCTGGGACCAAGGTCCATTCCCTAACTTCTGGCCAGACAGTAGCAGATGAACTCACAGTGGACCCTATTGCTATCTGCATCACCTTGGCTTGGTATTTTGTGGGGATTTAGAGCTCCACTCACTATCCTCCTGCTTTCCTCGATAGGAAACGAGTGGATGCGGCTTGACCGATACGCTTCTCTTCTCAGGATCTTGAGTGTTACAATGCCGCCTTTACAATGGCAGAGCTAGATCATGCTGTCACTTCATGCTGATCGACCGCCCCAGGGCTGGGACATGTCCACATTCAGATGTTGCACAGCTTTTCTCTTGCGGACAAGAACTTCCACCATCATATGTGCTATCATGTCTCAGTAGAGGGCATTTTTCCCAGGCACTGGCATGAAGCCACTGTCTTACCCATACTTAAGCCTGGCAAGGACAAACATCTTCCTTCTAGTTATCACCCCATTTCTCTCTCTAGCTGTGTTTGCAAGTTGATGGAATGGATGATTCATGCCTGGCTGGTATGGTAGCTTGAGTCTTGCAGTGTACTAAACACTGCACAGTATGGATTTCAAGCACGCCGATCTGCAGTTGACAATCCCGTCACTTTGTTAACCCAGGTCATGAATGTCTTTTTTTTTCCCCAGAAATGCCAGACTTTGCCCATGTTTTTCGTTTTGGAGAAAGCCTACGACACCCGCTGGAGGATTTATATTCTTTGTTTCTCTACATGTAGGGCTCCTGTGGCCACATGCCCCCGTTTCCTTCAGAAATTTTTAAAAGACAGAGTTTTCAAGGTAGGGGGGCTCTGCCTTATTGGACACCTTTATCTAGGAAAACGGTGTGCCTCAGGATTCCGTCCTAAGGGTCGTCCTCTTTGCTATCACCATTAACCCTATTACGTTGTCTCCTGCCAGGCATCTCCAGCTCCCTTTTAGTTGACGATTTTGCAATCTATTGCAGTTCTCCATGGACTTGTCTCCTTGAGCAGTGTCTTGATTATCTCTGCTCGTGGAACATCGACAGTGGCTTTCACTTTTCCCCTGACAAAACCATTTGTTTGAAGTTTTAATGGTGCAATTGGTTTCCTTCTTCGTATTTACTTCATAGGCATGTTGCTCTTCAGTTCGTTGAAACTACAAAATTCCTGGGGCTTATGCTTGATAGGAAACCTCCTTGGTCCTCCCGCGTGTCTTAACTGGCTGTGCGCTGTATGCGGTCCCTCAGTGTCCTACCTGTCCTCAGTGGTACTTCCTGGGGAGCAGATCAGACCACCCTCCTCCATTTGTACCTGTCCCTTGTCCATTCGAAACTTTACTATGAGTGTTATGTTTATGCTTCTCCACATCCATCCCTCTTACACTATCTTGGTACTGTCCACCAATGTGGCATCCGTTTGGTCACTGGTGTCTCTTACACTAGCCTGGTTGAGAGTCTGTATGCAGAAGCTGCCAAACTACAGTTGTCATTCTGCTGTGACTTCCTCCTCAGCAGGTTCACATGCTGTTTGTCTGCCAAGTCTGACCACCCATCCTATGCTACCTTCTTCAATGACTCCTTTGATCACCAGTACGGTGCGCATCCCTCTTCTTTTTTACCTTGTGGAGTTCACTTTTGCCTCTTGCTCCAGCACCTTAACTTCACACTACCAGCCTCATTCCCAGTGGATGTGAACCCTTCACCACTTTGGCTTTTTGCAGTGGCCTGTGTCAACCTTGTCCTTTATTTGCTTTCGAAGGACACAACCCCTGCCTCACTATATCACTATAAGTTTCACAACTTTCACACGGAACATTGCAATAGTAGCTCTGTGTACACTGATACCTCTTCGACTGACCATGGTGTTGGGTGTGCCTTCGTCATTGGCACCAACTATTTTCAGTATCGGCTTTTGGAGCACTGCGCAGTATTTGCAGCAGAGCTCTTCGCCCTGTATCAGGCCGCACAGTACATCCGGAAACAGAGGCTTTTCAATTGCATTATGTGCTCTGACTCTCGTTGTACCACTCAGAGCCCTTGTGTACTGTACACCATCTATACCTTTGTGCAATGCGAACAGGACAGCTGTTACTTGCTCACTTGTGGTGGAGCCACTGTGATGTTTACGTGGGTTCCTGGTCTGACCGGAAACAAGGCTGCTGATGCTGCTACCAAGGCTGCAGTCCTCATACTTCAGCCTGCTAGTTCTTCCATTCCTTCTTATGGTCCCTGTGTTGCCGTCTGTTGACAGATGGTGTCACTTTGGCATCAGCACTGGTTCTCCTATAATGGGATTAAGCTCCGGGCAATTGAGCCTCTGCTAGCAGCTGGGACGACCACCTCTTTGCTCTCTCACCATGAGACCATTTTAGCTAAATTGTGTATTGGACACTGTCTTCTTAGCTGTCGACATTTGTTAAGTGGTGCTCCCCCATCATTTTGTGCTCATTCCCCTCAACCCTTTTTTTTTTTTTTTTTTTTTTTTTTTTTTTTTTTTTTTTTTTTTTTTCCCCCTCGGCTTATGTTCTCATTTATGTTCGCTATCTGACTTATTGGCCATTTTAGTTTAGTGAACGACACGTGGGCTGTTGACTGAGTTTTAGTTTCTATTCATTGTAGCAATATGGCAAAAGACATTTAATCTCTAATTCAGGACCTTTGTGGCGCATTTTATTGTCCATTCTCCAAGTCCCTGTTTTTAGCTGTCTTTCCTTTTGTAGATTGGGCTTAACATATAGTCAGTTTTTAAATCCTTTTTTGTTCTCAGTTCTGACATGGGTGCATACGACACTCTTTGTTTTTGCACCCCAAAACAAAACAAAAATACTCTCGCTAGTTTGAAAATCAAATGGTAAACATCTGAAATATGACTGGTTTTTTTAATGGACAGCAATTTTATACAGGAGGATACTGTAAAACATGTCTTATTACTTTGCGTTATTCAGTCACCTTGATATTCTTTGTTTTCCCCCTTCCAAGTTGTAAACTCTACGTCTATGGATACTGCTAACTATTCTAGAAATCCATTACTCTACTTACCTACTCCTCCCATCTCCTCTCCATGAGCTAGTACTGCTGCAAAATCATTTGAAATAATTTAGTAGTTTTATTTAAATTTTTGATACACCAATAGCATTTGAGGTACTTTACCAAATTTGTCGGTATACTTCCTTCGTTCTCAGAGATATTTCTGGCTGCATTATCATCAGGATACAAGAGACTGTGTAATGGAATTCATTAAGGCCTATAAAGGTGATTACAAAGAAGTTTCATTGGTGTATCACACAAGTAGCAGACATGTTTGTAGTTCTACGCTCAAATACCAAATCTTTCATCTTTGTTTTTCAGAGCTTATTCCGTGGGAGGTGCTTACAGACACATTGCAGTTCGTCCTACAAATGTGAGCTGGAAAATAATGCATTATTCAGATCCACAAACTACTTTGGTGCTTTCTGATCTTGAGGAAATGCAGAAAGTTACGCCACCAGAAGATGAAAAAGGTATGTCAAAGTGGAATGTTGAATTCTATTTAGATGACACAAATATAAAATAATTATTACATGGAACAGTGTAAAGTGCAGGCAGTTTCTTTTGGTGGTATCTATTCTGACAAGTCAAGCAAGAAACCTAAACTCACAGGTGCTAAACAAATTGGCAAATATATTTTTACAGACAAAAATACAGCACAGGACTTTAATGACTTCATTGTGGGAGATCATTTTCTTTGCAAGATGTGCACAGAGATCGTCGAAACTTGAGTTTGTACTTTAGCCCACAATCAAAATTTGTTTTACCTAGTTTATACCTATTGCCTCATGTTTCCATAGTTCTTCTGTCTCATCATTGTATTCTTTTCTGTACTTTCATTACCAGTCAGTTTTTGCTTTGGTCAAGAAGTTGTAATTTGGCAGTCGTTATTCATATGTAAAGGTGGAGTTCCTTCTATTTTTATAGTCCTGCCATACTGTTGAAATTTGAGGAGCTGAAATTCTGATACTGCCAAAGTTAAAGAAGAGAGAAGATAGGTTGAAAAAGGTTAGAAGGGAATAGCCTTTCGCTTAGACCCCAGAATGACGGTGATTCACCAGTTGTCAGGATGAAGGGAAACTAAGATCTTTTACTGATCCATGTGGGTTGGCATAGAGGTCATTCTCGAACTTTCCATAATAGGTGAATGTTAGAGTCATTGTGCAGTGGGTTTATGGGGAGCTGTTACATGGGCTCATATGACACTGAATTTTCTATCACTTTGAGAGTTTTATCTCCAAAATAACACATTTGTTGTAGGATTAAGAACCATGACTTAATCTACTGCTCAATGTTCCAAAAAGGGAAAAAAACTGTTTTAAATGGCTGCAAAGTATTAAACATACATTAGACAAAATGAAAGGCACGTCAGAAATTTTTACATTATCTGAGGCAAACACTTTGACTAAATGTGGATATCCAGTTGTGCAAATTACAGTTCCCTCAAGAATTTCATACATGGGCCATGCAATGTCCAACTGTCCATGTTTCTAAGCTTCTCATCATTGTGGAAGCTATGTAACTGGAAATTGAGCAAAATACCTTTGTCTCTTTGTGATTCCATAGTACAGTAGTAGTAGTAGTAAGTGGTGGTGGTGCTGGTGCTGCTGCTGCTGCTGTTGTGGTAATCAGTCCAAAGACTGGTTTGATGCAGCTCTCCATGGTACTCTCTCCCATGCAAGCCTCTTCACCTCCAGGTAACTACTGCAGCCTAGATTATTTGAATCTTCTTACTGTATTCATCTCTTGGTCTCACTGTGTGATTTTTACCCCTCACATTTCCCTCCAGTGCTACATTGGTGCTACCTTGATGTCTCAGAATGTGTCATACCAACTGATCCCTTCTTGCCAGGTTGTGCCACAGCTTTTTTCCTCCCCAATTCTTTTCAGTAACTCCTCATTAGTTATATGACCTACCCCTCTAATCTTCAGCATTCTTCTGTAGCACCACATTTCAAAAGCTTTCTATTCTCCTCTTGTCTAAACTGTTTATCATCCATGTTTCACTTCCACCCATGGCTACACTCCATACAAAAACTTTCAGAAAAGACTTCCTGACTCTCAAATCTGTACTCAGTGTTAACAAATTTCTTCTCTGGAAATGCTTTTCTTGCCTTTACCAGTCTACATTTTATATGTCCCCTACTTTGACCATCATGAGTTATTTTACTGTCCAAATAGCAAAACTATCTACTACTTTACATGTCTCATTTCCTTATCAGACTGACTCAGCATCACCTTATGTAACCCGACTGCATTCCATTGTCCTCGTTTTGCATTTGTTGATGTTCATCTTATGTGCTCCTTTCATGACACTGTTAATTCCATTCAACTGCTTTTCCAAGTCCTTTACTGTCTCTGACAGAATTAAGTAGTCGTCGACAAACCTCAAAGTTTTTATTTCTTCTCCATGGACTTTAATTCCCACTCCAGATTTTTCTTTTGTTTCCTTTTCTGTTGCTCAATGTGAAGTTTGAATAACATCGAGGATAGGCTACAATCATGTCTCACTCCCTTCTCAACCACTGCTTTCCTTTCAAACCCACCAAATCTTATAAGCGCCATCTAGCTTCTATGGAAATTGTGAATAGTCTTTTGCTCCCTCTATTTTACCCCTGCTGCCTTTAGAATTTCCAGTCTACATTGTCAAAAGCTTTCTCATATCTACAGGTTCTATAAACATAAGTTTGCCTTTTCTTAACCTATTTTCTGTAAGGAGTAGTAGGTCAGTATTGCCTCGCGTGTTTCTTCATTCCTCCAGAATCCAAAATGATCTTCCTGGAGGTCGACTTTTGACAGTTTTTTCGTTCTTCTTCTCTGAAGGATTCCTGTTAGTATTTTGCAACCTTGACTTATTAAACTGATAGTTTGGTAATTTTCACACACATCAGTACCTGCTTTCTTTGTAATTTAAATTACTACATTCTTCTTGAAGTCTGATGGTTTTCACGTCTCGAACATCTTGCTCGCCAGGTGGAAGAGTTGTTTTGTCATGGTTGGCTCTCCAAACACTCTTAGTAGTTTGAATGGAACGTCATCTACTCCCAGGGCCTTGTTTCGACTTCTTCCAGGGCTCTTTTTCCATTTCCATATATTAATATGATGGAATGCTTGAATTTACTTGTATAGGGAGGTGAAATGTGCTACCCACTCTGAAATTGAGTGATAACCATAAGCATCATGGTTTGGGCACTGTGTGGATGAATCTTTAAGGGTTTCTAATGTCACAAGCCTTATACTCCAGGATACAAACCCCATCGTGAAAGTGTCAGGTCATATTATAGCTTAACAGGCCTACAAATGGTTCACAGTTAACAATTTAAGCAGTAATCCCACAAAGACTCATTATGTGATTGCAAACAAAAATGTAGTCCTACACCTACAAGGAGACATTAAAGATCTTGTTTTCATCTTGTCTTCACAAAGTCTCTTCATGAAATATCTCTTTTGCTTCTTGTGCTCCTCTATACACTGTTTCTCCGTGGTTTTTTTATCTTTCTGTGGGAATGTGTGATTTTTATATAGGATTCCAAAGGCTTTGCATTTTATGATGATAACCTTATGTGCCGTTTGTTTGTCATAAATCCTGCTTAACTTCTTATAATGAAGCAGTTTTTAACTTTTTTGAATTATTTTACATTAATTAGTTTTCGTTTGCATAGTCCTTTCTATTCTGTAGATGTGACCATAAAACTTAGTGACAAAATAAAACACCTACAGCCAGCCTTATGATTTTATTTAATTTTGTTGCAACCAGTTTCAATGTGCCATCTTCAGGCTGTTGTTGATGTGGTATGGGTTGATATTATCCTTATATGTATACTGGGTGACCAAAAAGTCAGTATATGAAAACTGAATAAATCCTGGAATAATGTAGATAGAGAGGTACAAATTGACACACATGCCTGAAATGACATGGGGTTTTATTAGAACCGAAATAATACAAAAGCTCAAAAAATGTCTGACAGATGGCTCTTCATCTGATCAGAATAGCAATAATTAGCATAACAAAGTGACACAAAGCGAAGATGATGATCTTTACAGGAAATGCTCCATATGTCCACCATCACTCATCAACAATAGCTGTAGTCGACGAATAATGTTGTGAACAGCACTGTAAAGCATGTCCAGAGTTAGGGTGAGGCACTGTTGTCAAATGTTGTCTTTCAGCATCCCCAGAGCTGTTGGTTGATGATGATACACTTGCGACTTCAGGTAACCCGAAAGCCAATAATCGCACGGACTGAGGTCTGGGGACCTGGGAGGCCAAGCATGACAAAAGTGGCGGCTGAGCACATGATCATTACAAACGACGCGCGTAGGAGATCGTTCACGCGTCTAGCAATATGGGGTGGAGCGCCATACTGCATAAACATTGTAGGTTCCATCAGGTGTTTATCAGCCAGGTTGGGGATGATGCGATTCTGTAACATATCGGCTTACCTCTCACCCGTCACGGTAGCAGTTACAAAACCAGAATCGTGCATTTCCTGGCAGAAAAAAAAGGCCCGATAACGGTGGATGTGGTAAATCCAACCCATACCTTCGCTTTCTCGTCATGCAATGGAGTTTCCATGACAGTTCTAGGATTTTCAGTAGCCCAAATTCTGCAGTTGTGGACATTGACAGACCCTCGGAGCGTGAAATGAGCTTCGTGGTTCAACAACACGTTACTCAACCAATCATCATCTTCCACCATCTTTTGAAACGCCCACACTGCAAATGCCCTCCACATCACTAAATCGCCAGGTACCAGTACATGACACCAATGGATTTTGTACGGATAGCATCGGAGGGTACGCCTAAGTGCCAACCGAACAGTAGTGTATGGAATGCCGGTGCGACATGAGACTTCACGAGCGCTGACTTCCCCATGCATAGATGATCCAGCTACAGTCTCCATTTCTTCCTGAACTGTCTCAGCAGCGTTACGCCTTGTGCTCGTTTGGCCACTACAGGGTCTGTCGTCTAAAGAACCCGTGGCTTTGAACTTTGAAATCATTCTTGCCACAGCTGCATTTATCAGTGGACCTTTACCCATTTGAATCCCCTTCCTATGGCAATAGGATCGTAACGCTGAACTAGCACACTCCCCATTCTGATAATACAGCTTCACTAAAAGCGCCTTTTCAGGTAACGTCAACATGCTGCGACTGCTGGCGCATCTGGTTCTCTTTCTCATTAGAGCTCCTTTTATACATAATTGTCACTGACGTTTTGCTGTCCAGCGCCATCTGTCGGACATTTTGTGAATTATTTATTATTTATTTTTATTTTTTTGTTCTAATAAACCCCCATGTCATTTCAAACATGTGTGTCAGTTTTTACCTCTCTGTCTACATTATTCTGTGGTTTATCAAGTTTTCAAATTTATACTGACTTTTTGATCACCCAGTTTTTATATCACATCAGTTGTCAGCATAACTGTGTACTCAGAAAATGGTGCATTGAAACTTTGAAACTGGTTGCAACAAAATAAAATCAAATCATAAGGATGGCTGTAGATGTTTTGTTTTGTCACAATAGTAAATGGCAGTCGTCCCAAAGGCCTCCTGCCAAAAGGATGCACATAAATTTTTTTTAAAAAAAGCTTAGTGTCATCTACATATTACATCAGTGAACTTGTCCAGTGCTGTTAATCCATATGCCATTTATATTAGAAGGCCCGTAAATTTTTCTTCGAAGTTTTCACTGTTTTTCTTTGCAAGGACATCGATTATTGAAACACTTTAGGACCTTCTCATTGAACTCTCGAGCTGCTTCTTATGATATAGCAAATCTCCTTAGTTTTCTTTGCATCATCACCTTTTTGGCACTCACATGGTTTGTAGATCTTAGTACAGCTGGTCGAACAGCATTCTCGGAATTATCTACATTAGTTTTCTTCACTTAAACAATGATTGGAGGGGAAAAGCATGTTGTTTTGACTTTGCGGATGGCAGTGCCTATATATACTGCTATTCGGAAGGAAGGAAGGAAGGAAGACAAAAAGAAGGAACAGGCTTCAAACATATATATCTCCCAAATTATGTAATGTAGCATCATAATTCAAAACGTTTCTGGACAGACAACAGTTCAAAATATGAACAGTCAAAGTAAACGTTTGTATCATACACCCATCAGTGCTGCTGCTTTCTTCTTCATGGAGAAAACTGTGACAGGACTAACCTAACTAGACAGTCTTCAAAACTGGTTACTTTACATTGTATTCGAAGAGGAGCAGCAGAAGATGAACTTCATCGTCAGTGGTCTCAGATGTCTCCAGGCTTAACACGGTGTGACTTTTACCTATGGGATTATTTAAAAGACTGTGTTTTTATCCCCCCCCCCCCCCCCCCAATGCCTGACACTCTTGAAAGTGTGGGACATTGCATTGTTGAAGCTGTGTATTCAATAACAAGAAACCAGGTGCTTCGTGTGTAGCAGGAAATGAGCCACCATTATGATATTTGCTATGTAACATGTGGTGCTCACACTAATGCATAAAAATTTCAACTTTCCCTTTCCAGGAACGATGGAGTCATGTTTCTGTCTTTTGTAGTTTGGAAGCCATAAATATTTAAAATCTTTTCCTTCTTTTTGAGTAGCCATACATTATTAATCTGTTAGCAGTATTCTTGGAATCGTACATGCGCCATTCATTGCCCAGAACCATACAAATACTGTGGTGGTCAGAGCCTCATGATAGTGTGCTGGTAATGCATGGTTTGAAGTTTGCTTAACTCCTTTTCAAGGGTGTCAAATATTCTAAGAGGGGGCATGTAATTGTGACTCCTGATACAGAAGTAAAGAGCGACTTCATTGAGAAATGGCTATCACAAGCAGTTGACACTTTCCAAAACATCGTTTGTTGTGGATGTTGAGTTTGGAAAATTTTCAATTTTGTGTGTAAGAGTAACAGGCAAATGGTACATTTTGATGAAATCCATGTACGGCAATGTATCATCTCTTTCAGGAGTACCTGAATATGTATGTAATTAACTTTTGCAAATTTTGTAGTTATGAGTGTTGGGAAAATGATCTTCAATTCTAAACATTGAGCAAACTCCATCTGTGCCCACTCCACTGCAGCTGTTCCATGAAATCCTGTTTCAAAAAAGTATTGATCATGTCAAAAAGGCTTTCAACTGTAGCTGTTTCAGTATTGACTCTCAAAAAAAGCAGTTCCTGGTGAATGTTACACTCGCTTGGAGAGGGCTTTCCTGGGATCTGTAAGCCTTCAGCCCGTATTTTGGTTTAGGTACATTGATGACATTTTCATTTTGACAGTTTCCATCCTTCCCATGTCAAACGTTCTCTCCCATGCAGCCGTTGCATTAGAGTCGAACATATTCATTTGGATGCAGACTCTTCACAGCAATACACCGCCATTCTCATCTCAGCCTTCACTGGACGTAATTAACCTAGCAGCCTAGTTCAAAAGCAGATCTAATTCTAGTATGCTGATCCCTCCAAAAAACTTCTTCAGAGCACACCACTTGTCACTTGGTATTATCCTGGTCTTGAATGTTTTAATCAGCTACTTTGACAAGGCAATGACTTCCTAAAATTCTGCCCTGAAATGAAATCCATTCTGACTGAGATTTTGGACACCACACCTAGAATAGCTTTTTGTCGCTCTCCCAATCTCCAAAATATCATTGCCAGACCCTATGCTCCCTCTGCACCCATCTCCGTACCCTGTGGCTCCTACCCCTGCAACCATTTCCACTGCAAGACTTGCCAGATGCACCTCCTACCACCGCTCTACCAGCTTTGTAACTGACTAAACATAAACTATCAAAGGAAGTGCCACCTGTGCAAGAACACATCATATACCAGCTGTTATGTAAACACTGTGCAGCATTTTACATTTCATGACTACCACCAAGTTATCAGTTAGGAAGAATGGGCATAGTGTGTACACTGGTAGCACGCGATGTCGTGTTACAGAACATTCTCTACAACATAATAATCATGACTTGGGTGCCTGATCACCACACGTGGCATCTGAATTCTTCTCCCAGACACCAGTTACTCAGAACTCTGCAGGTGAGAACTAGCACTACAACATGCTCTAGGTTCTTGCCACCCACCTGGCCTTGATTTATGGAAATTTCTTCTGTCTCAGTATTTAGTAACAGTAACCATTCTGTTGTTCACTCTGCTTTAGGTTTCTGGGTCTTTCATTTCCTGACCAGTCTACTTTTCAATGCCCCCCCCCCCCCCTCCACCTCTTATACAAGACATTCCACTTAACTTTTCACTCATATTAATTTGTTCACAATATTTTAGCAATAATCTCTGTTGTATGTGTTAACCGTGTCTTCCACCTTTAAGCTCTCAGATTTTCTAATCTTGTCCAATTCAGTTCCCAATAGTCAGTCTTCTCTTCCTATCCTGTTGGGTAAGTCTCCCTTGGCTGGCATTCTGTACGACTTCTCTGAAATCTAACCTTTTTCCTAAACACCTCTAGTCCTTTTCCTTCATACCTCTTCCTTACATTTCAGTCCTCATTCCTCATGCCGGAAGGAGCCACTGGCTCTGAAATCTTGCATACCTTAAACCTTTGTGTGTGTGTGTGTGTGTGTGTGTGTGTGTGTGTGTGTGTGTGTGTGTGTGTGTGTTTCTCCTGCTGCCACTTGGTGAGTACATTTTTTAATCTATCCAATTACTTTGAATGGTTATTGTTATTCATGTGTACAGAATGAGTTTGTGTATCTTTGTTATCTTCTATTAAGGTGTGGTTTGACATATTTCACATCATTGAAGTTTCTCCTTTACTGTATATGTGGAACGTGATGAGTCATGAATAAATTAAATTAAGAAGGCTTGGGAAAATGTGTTTGAGTAAGCTGGTGAAATAAATATTCCATCTTTTCAATAATAGAGTACTGGCTCTTGTGTTAACATTATTGCTTTGTGTTCTGTATTTATCTGCTTTAGTAACTGGCAGATTGGAGAGACAGAAACTTCCAGTATGTAACCTGCATTAGTGACAGAACTGGTTACATAATTTTGTGTTTGAGGTGTGCTCATCGGTGGGACTAACCATGTGCTAGTCATGTTTTATTGTATGTGGTTTGATTGGTGCATATTAATAATTCTTAACTGGATATTAAATGGTACTGACAATGAATAATCTGGACTTCCCTAATGAGTTAAACAAATAAACTCTTTGGATTTACTACCATGTGAGTGTGTGAGAAAGGTGCAATGTTTCGCTCAGCGTCAGTCTCGTCATTTCCTGTCAGTGTTGGCATAGAATAGTATTTTGTGTCAGTCATACAGAAATATATATATATAAAGATTTCGTTGCACTAAAATATTCAATAAGTATTGTACATAGCAGTCAGAAACAGTTTGAAAAGCTTATAAGAATGTAGCACAGTAGGTTGTGCTGAGAAAGAATTGTTAAGAAAAAATTTGATATGTTCTTCCATTTCTGAGTTAATTAGCATTGTAGTTACCCAGTCAGCTGTTGCTTGTGTAAATTCAACTGACCCACCAGATGCAATTAGTGTCATTTGTGCTTATTGCATTGATGATAGTAAGGATTGAACCTGAGCCAACAGCTCAGCGGTCTCGTGCACTATCATCCGATGCCCAATTTTTGTGTTGCTGTCTGGACAGTGTACACTGGAATAACCTTACAGGCTTTTCAAACTGCTTGTGACCACCCTGTATGGTGTAAAACAATCTTCTGACATCTGTTTTAAGCATGTAAACAAACAAGCCTAAAAACATGTTCTTCCTTAAAACATTTAAATTTATATTAAAATAAGTCTTCACTAAATGTGTATATGTATATTTTGTTTTAACAGATGGAGTTTATAAAGCCCTCATTTTGGACTTCTGTCTACCATCTTCTACATATGCTACAATGGCAGTCCGTGAAGTATTGAAATCAGACACATCATGCTACAGTCAGGCATTGCTGAATGATTACCATGTACCCACAGGCCCAAATGGGACTCCCAAAAGGCGATTGTCATCTGCAGAAAACGGAGATTCAGCATCTTCCTCTGTGAGTGAAGATGTGAAAACGGAACCACAAGATCAAGTAACATCTACAAAGCATCAGGTGTCATCTATATGTACAAGGGCTACGAAAAGGGAGAAGAAGACTACGGATTCAGGTGAGAAATCAGACAGTTATTCTGAGGATGGTGCTCCCAATAAGAAAAAACTGAAGACTGAACAGAGTTTATCTGCATTCCATAGTACTAACATAAAAATTGATGTTACCCCTATACCAGAAAGGAGAACTAGGCGCAGCAGCAGACTGGTTGCTAGTGATAGTGAAAAAGATCCATCTGCAGTAAAGAATGTTATGGACACAAAAAGTCAGAGCACTGGAGGTGGAAGCAAGCAACGTCATGTAGATAAGGTACTGGAGACTAGTTTTCAAAGTGCTGTAGATTCTAAGCAGTGTGATTTAAAAGTTGACCGGTCTACAGAAAGAACTTCTGTAGAGGTGGTCCCACAAAACAATAAATTAAATGCCCCATTACAAGCCCATGTTACATCCCTGTCAGTAGGCTTGGAGGCAGAGACTGTAAAAAAGAAATTAGAAACTGAAGAAACTAATATAGAGGTAGGTTGTGACAGTGACATTATAGACAGTGAAGGCCATGAGTCAAGTAGGAAAAAGTTGAAAGTTAGTGTAACTAATGACAGTGAAGTAAATACACAGCATGACAGTGGGTCAGAAGGTTCCATAAATACTGCAGTTCAGGCTGGGAAGGTAGAATGTTCAGTTAGTTCTGTGGTCAGAACAGAAAATTCATCTGGTGCGCCATCAGAGCAAATGTATGTAGAAAGTAATATTACTAATACTCAAGTTAAAACTAGCATCACCAATACTCAGATTTCCAAAGAAATGCATCCATGTACACAAGATTGCAATGTGATGTTGCAGGAAAAGACTGTTAGCTCAGTATTGTCTTCCAAATTAAATGGAAGTGAAACTACAGATCTGAAATCCACTGTTGGTACTGTGGAAAACGTAGTTTGTAGTTCATCTGAGAAGACTGAAATTTTAGCCAGTATTGGCTGTTCACATGAGACTGATAAGAGCTGTGTAACAAGCTCTGTGCTAATGGAGACTGATACTGCTAGAGAGAGTCATAAGACTGATAGGTTGCAAATCCAATCAGACATTTCCAAAATCCATCCAGAGGATGGAAATGAAAGCACAAAATGTGAACTTTCTTGCAGAGAAAGTTCCACATGTAATGAAGAAACAGAAAACGTAAAAAAAACAACGGTGGAATGTGCAGAAGCATTGGTTTCTCCTTTTCGACATTCAGAAGGAAGTGAAACGTCTCATTTAAGTGAGACAGAAGTGAAACAAAACTTAAAACAAAGTAGCGGAAACACTGATGCCAGTGTTCCACTGACTGATGGAGGGAGTGAGATTTTAAAGCATTCTGCACTGGATACTGTTGACCAACCTGATAGACAGACTGAGTCAGAGACTGAAACGCAGATTTCATCTGTAAGTGAGATAAAGACTGATGTTGAAACAGTTGCTGTTCTTTCACCAGTTGAAAACCCACATGTTACTGAAATAGGTAGTCAGGATGCTTCAGGGTCAGCTGTTTCAAGTACTGTTTTGTCTTCAGATTGTAAAGAGGACGAAAAGCCATCTCAAAAGAAACTGGGCCATACAGGAATCGTACTTACAGCCACAGAAGAGGCATCCCATTCCAGCTCTTACGAATTATGTAGTGAGGACTGTGCAACTTCTCATAGTGGTTTCAAACATAAAAACATAAATAAAGACTCCTCTGAATTGCACAGTGCTCCAGATTGTGAAGATAATGGGAATGGGAGTTTAAAGGAGCATGCAGAGAATTTTGTCGAGTCTTCCAATTTGTCTTCATTGGATCAAGTATCCTTAGAGTCAACTAAAGAAGAGGGGTCAGTGGAGGTGGATATGAAGTATAGGGATGGAAAACGCGCGCTGTGCAAATCTGATGTTGCATTACATGATAGTGCAGTTGGAAACCAGAATATGGAGGAGGAGAAACATGAGAAAGAACAGAATTCTACAGATTCTAGTGTAAACTATTTTGTTGATACTAGTTGTAAAGTAGGCACAGAATCTCCACAGCCCAAAGGAAATTCATTGAATCAGAAAATATTAAAACCAGAAGAAGAGAGTAAAACTAGCATATCTCCAGGTGCAGATTCAATGCCATCATTGAGTGAAGCAAAGTTGGTATCAGAACAGGAAGTCAGCATGGTATCTGATGAACATAATTCATGCACACGCAAACTTGAGAGGAATGAGTTGGATAAAAAATCTGCTACTTCAGAAGTCCAAGAGGAGATAAAAACAGTTCTTACAGATTTGGTCACAGATGCTGTGGAGAATGAAATGGAAATTATAAATGATGATGATATATCTGGTAAGTCAACTTCAGATATCAGTTCAAACTTACATAATAAGAATGAAAAGTCCCAAGAAGAATCAGTACAACCTGAACAAAATATGCAAATGAAGAGTAAATCATCACAGTTAAAAGTAAATGACCCGATTAAAGAAACAGTTGTCAAACAAAATTGGGACAAAGAAGAATGCAAAAAGGAAGTGCATGAACCCCCTTCACAGACTGAAATGGATGTGGAAGTTGTGGCACCTGTTCAGCAAGACATTGGTGGAGAAATGGAAAGTGTTGATGCTGTTACTGTGAAGTCATGTCCTGAGAAATATGAAATGCACATATCATCAAAGGACAAATTGAAAGATTTGGTGGTAGATGACTGCTGTATGGGAAATATGGTGCAGTCTGTAGCTGAAGATTCAGATTCCTGTAGGGAAGTTCCCCTAAGTGAAAATAAAGAATCAAGGTTAGATAAAACTACCTTGAAAACTAAAGCTCAGACTAGTGTCACTGAAACTGGTAAATCTAATGTTTCTGAAGAAAATTGCACAGAACAGCAGTCAAATTCATCTGGAAAAGTTTCCCAAAAATCAGTTTTTGCTCTTAAAGCACCAGAAGATAACGTTTTGTGTAGTGATCATAAACTCCATCAAGAAAGTGATAATGCTAAAGGCATGAGTGATACAGTGTCACAGACTGCACAAAAGGAGCAGAATCAGCAAACAGAAGCTGAAAAGCAAATAACTGCCACAGAAACAAAATTAGTGCTGATGGCTGGAGGAAGTAAGATCTTTGATACTTTGCCTAAAGGTTTTGATGGAAAATGTGGGGATAAAATTACATTTAAACTCATAGGGCTAAAACACAAACTAAATGAAGATGAGACAACTTATGAGAAATTGTCACCCATTGCTAACACCGAGGAATTGGTACCAGTTGAAGACAGTATATCTACTGCTCACCATTCAAAACCAGTTCCCAGCACTGTCACTGGGAAACACTGTGAAGAATCCAACATAGCACAAAACGCAGCAATACCGAGTAAAGATGAAACAGTTGAATATCTTGTGATGGGAAAAGATTTAGTGATACATATTGCTCGAAAAACTGATGAAGAACATGATCATATATTTGCTCTTGGCTGCGGGTCGGAAATACGGAAAATAGTACCAGATGTGGCAGGAGTACACATGAAGGCTGAAAATGTGAACTGCAATACAACACAAGAAAAACTATGCCAGGAATCTAGTACTGTTGTAATAAAATGTAATGAAAAATTGCAATTGAATGTGCCAGATGCAGAGCCAGAGCAAACTGGGTCGATAGCTATCGAGAAAGAGCCAATAGAGGGATCTGATTCAAACAAAGAGCAAATGGAGGCAGCAGAACCAAAGGAGCAGCAGGTGGAAGCATCTGCTGCAGAGGAGGAGCAGGTGGAAGCATCTGCTGCAGAGGAGGGGCAGGTGGCGGCGGCTGCTGCAGAGGAGGGGCAGGTGGCGGCGGCTGCTGCAGAGGAGGGGCAGGTGGCGGCGGCTGCTGCAGAGGAGGGGCAGGTGGCGGCGGCTGCTGCAGAGGAGGGGCAGGTGGCGGCGGCGGCTGCTGCAGAGGAGGGGCAGGTGGCGGCGGCGGCTGCTGCAGAGGAGGGGCAGGTGGCGGCGGCGGCTGCTGCAGAGGGGGCGCAGGTGGCGGCGGCGGCTGCTGCAGAGGGGGGGCAGGTGGTGGCGGCTGCTGCAGAGGGGGGGCAGGTGGAGGCGGCTGCCAGTGTGGTAGAGCAACTGGAGGCGGCTGCCAGTGTGGTAGAGCAACTGGAGGCGGCTGCTGGCGAGGGGGAGCAGATGGATGCATCTGCCAGAAAGGAAGAACGAGTGGGGTTGGTTGTTCCAGAGGAGCAGCAGTTGGATGCGGCTGCTGCAGAGGGAGAGCAAGTAGATGTGGGTGCATCAGAGGTAGGAAAGACAGAGTCATTGGATTCGGGACTAGAGCAGACAGAGGCAGTTGGTGTGAAGGAAGGACAAATGAAAGCTGTGGAGACTGGGTCAGCACCTGCAGACCCAGTGAAGACTTTGGCAATGGAATCTGAGCAGAATTTGGCAATGGTTTTAGAGAGAAGTGAATCTGAGGCACTGACGAAGGCGTCAAAGCAGACTATTCCAGACCAAACACTGTCAGTGGCCGAAAAGAGAATCGGAACTGTGCCAGCAAATGCAGAAACTGACCAGTCTGAATCAGCAGCTGACGACCAAGAGAAAATGGATGAGGTGGCTAAAGAGCAGGGTGAAATGGAGGTATTGTGTGAGGATCTAGAGAAAACAATGGCAGTGGATGAGAGGCCAGAGAAAACACAGACAGTGGCTGAGAAACTGGAGAATGTGTTGGGGACAGCTGAGGAAATGGAGCAAACAGCAACTGCAGCTGAGGAGCCAAAACTTTCAAAGACAGCGGTAGGGCAGGCTGAACGAAGGGAGCTGGAGAAAAAGGAGCCATCAGTTGAGGAGCTGGTGCAACAGGGAGTATCAGGGGAGCTGGAAGCTGCTGAGAAGCCACAGAAAATGGAGGTAATGTCTTCGGAATGTAAGCACATTGCACCTCTAACTGAAGAACGGGTGCAAATGATGCCTGTTGCTGAGGAATTCGAGCAAATGGAGGCAAGCACTTTGGAGCATTTGCAGATGGAGGCAACTGTTGCGAAACAGAAGCAAACAGGGACAGTGGGCAAAAAGCAAGAAGAAATATGGGCGATGGCTGCAATGTCTGATGAAACTGAGACTGTTGAAATGAAACCAGAGAAAAACATTGCAGCAACTGCGTCGTCAGTGGAACTAAAGAAATCTGGGACAGTGAAACAAGAGAAAATAGAGATAGCAGCTGCAAAACCAGAAGGAGCAGATACATTGTTGGCAACTGCTGAACAGTATCACGGTGAGACAGAGATTGCAGTTTCTGAATCAGACCATGCTGGAGTTTTAACGGCAGCTTTAGAACCAGACCAAGCTAAGGCAGCAGCAAGTGCACAAGAACCAGATCTGAATGAAGCAGCGGCAGCAACAACAAAAACAATATCAGACCCACACCCAACTGAGGCATTAGCTGTACCTGCACCAGAACCAAGTCCAGTTGAGGTGATGGACATAGCAACTACTGCTCCAGCACCAGATCAGACTGAGGTGGCAGCAGCTGCTGTTCCAGAACCGGATCAGACTGAGGCGGCAGCAGCAGCTGCTCCAAAACCAGATCAGCCTGCGGTGGCAACAGCAGGTGCTTTGGAACCAGACCTAGATGAGGTGGCAGCAGCATCAGCAGCTGCTCCAGAACCAGACCTTACTGAGGTGGTAGCAGAAGCTGCTCAGGAACCAGACCCGACTGGGGTGGCAGCAGAAGTTGCTCAGGAACTAGACCCAACTGGGGTGGCAGCAGAAGCTGCTCAGGGACCAGACTCAACTGGGGTGGCAGCAAAAGCTGCTCAGGGACCAAACCCAACAGAGGTGGTAGCAGAAGCTGCTACTGCTGCAGCTGCTTGGGAACCTGACACAGCTGAGGCACCAGCAGAATCTCCTCCAGAACCGGACCCAAATGCATCGATGGCGGCAACTCCGATACCAGATGCGACTGCAATGGCGGCGGCAGCTGCTCCAGACCCAGACCTAGCTAAGACAGCAGCAGGTCTGCAGCCAGACCAAACTGAAGCTATGGAGCTAGCTTTCAAGGTAAATGGAGATGAGGAACTACACGGAATGAAGGAGGCAGAAACAGTTGTAGACTCTGGATTTGTGGAGGCAGCAGTACCTGTAGAGTCAGATCAAACAGAAGCAATGGCGTCACATGTAGTGCTAGATCATAGAGAAGGAATGCTAGCTGATGAAGAGCGAGACCAAACTGAGGCAGTGTCATCTGCTGTGGAGCCAGAACAAACTGAGGCAGTGTCATCTGCTGTGGAGCCAGAACAAACTGAGGCAGTGTCATCTGCTGTTGAGCCAGAACAAACTGAGGCAGTGTCATCTGCTGTTGAGCCAGAACAAACTGAGGCACTGTCATCTGCTGTGGAGCCAGAACAAACTGAGGCACTGTCATCTGCTGTGGAGCCAGAACAAACTGAGGCACTGTCATCTGCTGTGGAGCCAGAACAAACTGAGGCAGTGTCATCTGCTGTGGAATCAGAACAAACTGAGGCAGTGTCATCTGCTGTGGAATCAGAACAAACTGAGGCAGTGTCATCTGCTGTGGAGCCAGAACAAACTGAGGCACTGTCATCTGCTGTGGAGCCAGAACAAAGTGAGGCAGTGTCACCTGCTGTGGAGCCAGAACAAAGTGAGGCAGTGTCACCTGCTGTGGAGCCAGAACAAAGTGAGGCAGTGTCACCTGCTGTGGAGCCAGAACAAAGTGAGGCAGTGTCACCTGCTGTGGAGCCAGAACAAAGTGAGGCAGTGTCACCTGCTGTGGAGCCAGAACAAAGTGAGGCAGTGTCACCTGCTGTGGAGCCAGAACAAAGTGAGGCAGTGTCACCTGCTGTGGAGCCAGAACAAAGTGAGGCAGTGTCACCTGCTGTGGAGCCAGAACAAACTGAGGCAGTGTCACCTGCTGTGGAGCCGGAACAAAGTGAGGCAGTGTCACCTGCTGTGGAGCCGGAACAAACTGAGGCAGTGTCACCTGCTGTGGAGCCGGAACAAACTGAGGCACTGTCATCTGCTGTGGAGCCAGAACAAACTGAGGCACTGTCATCTGCTGTGGAGCCAGAACAAACTGAGGCACTGTCATCTGCTGTGGAGCCAGAACAAACTGAGGCACTGTCATCTGCTGTGGAGCCAGAACAAACTGAGGCACTGTCATCTGCTGTGGAGCCAGAACAAACTGAGGCACTGTCATCTGCTGTGGAGCCAGAACAAACTGAGGCAGTGTCATCTGCTGTGGAATCAGAACAAACTGAGGCAGTGTCATCTGCTGTGGAATCAGAACAAACTGAGGCAGTGTCATCTGCTGTGGAATCAGAACAAACTGAGGCAGTGTCATCTGCTGTGGAGCCAGAACAAACTGAGGCACTGTCATCTGCTGTGGAGCCAGAACAAAGTGAGGCAGTGTCACCTGCTGTGGAGCCAGAACAAAGTGAGGCAGTGTCACCTGCTGTGGAGCCAGAACAAAGTGAGGCAGTGTCACCTGCTGTGGAGCCAGAACAAAGTGAGGCAGTGTCACCTGCTGTGGAGCCAGAACAAAGTGAGGCAGTGTCACCTGCTGTGGAGCCAGAACAAAGTGAGGCAGTGTCACCTGCTGTGGAGCCAGAACAAAGTGAGGCAGTGTCACCTGCTGTGGAGCCAGAACAAAGTGAGGCAGTGTCACCTGCTGTGGAGCCGGAACAAAGTGAGGCAGTGTCACCTGCTGTGGAGCCGGAACAAAGTGAGGCAGTGTCACCTGCTGTGGAGCCGGAACAAAGTGAGGCAGTGTCACCTGCTGTGGAGCCGGAACAAAGTGAGGCAGTGTCACCTGCTGTGGAGCCGGAACAAAGTGAGGCAGTGTCACCTGCTGTGGAGCCAGAACAAAGTGAGGCAGTGTCACCTGCTGTGGAGCCAGAACAAACTGAGGCAGTGTCACCTGCTGTGGAGCCAGAACAAACTGAGGGAGTGTCACCTGCTGTGGAGCCAGAACAAACTGAGGCAGTGTCACCTGCTGTGGAGCCAGAACAAACTGAGGCAGTGTCACCTGCTGTGGAGCCAGAACAAACTGAGGCAGTGTCACCTGCTGTGGAGCCAGAACAAACTGAGGCAGTGTCACTTGCTGTGGAGCCAGAACAAACTGAGGCAGTGTCACTTGCTGTGGAGCCAGAACAAACTGAGGGAGTGTCACCTGCTGTGGAGCCAGAACAAACTGAGGCAGTGTCACCTGCTGTGGCGCCAGAACAAACTGAGGCAGTGTCACCTGCTGTGGCGCCAGAACAAACTGAGGCAGTGTCACCTGCTGTGGAGCCAGAACAAACTGAGGCAGTGTCACCTGCTGTGGAGCCAGAACAAACTGAGGCAGTGTCACTTGCTGTGGAGCCAGAACAAACTGAGGCAGTGTCACCTGCTGTGGAGCCAGAACAAACTGAGGCAGTGTCACCTGCTGTGGAGCCAGAACAAACTGAGGCAGTGTCATCTGCTGTGGAGCCGGAACAAACTGAGGCAGATAGAGCTGCTATGGAGCTGGACCAAACTGAGGCAGATAGAGCTGCTATGGAGCTGGACCAAACTGAGTCAGTTGAAGCTGCTGTGGAGCTGGACCAAACTGAGACAGTTTCAGCTACTGTGGAGCCATACCATACTGAGACAGTTTCAGCTACTGTGGAGCCATACCATACTGAGAGAATGGAAATAATTGAAGAATCAGATAAAACTGAGGTAGCTGGAGCTGCTGCAGTGCAGGTCGAAACTGAAGCAGTTGGAGCTGCTGCAGAGCAGGCCCAAACTGAAGCAGTTGGAGCTGTTGCAGAGCAGGCCCAAACTGAAGCAGTTGGAGCTGCTGCAGAGCAGGCCCAAACTGAAGCAGTTGGAGCTGCTGCAGAGCAGGCCCAAACTGAAGCAGTTGGAGCTGCTGCAGAGCAGGCCCAAACTGAAGCAGTTGGAGCTGCTGCAGAGCAGGCCCAAACTGAAGCAGTTGGAGCTGCTGCAGAGCAGGCCCAAACTGAAGCAGTTGGAGCTGCTGCAGAGCAGGCCCAAACTGAAGCAGTTGGAGCTGCTGCAGAGCAGGCCCAAACTGAAGCAGTTGGAGCTGCTGCAGAGCAGGCCCAAACTGAAGCAGTTGGAGCTGCTGCAGAGCAGGCCCAAACTGAAGCAGTTGGAGCTGCTGCAGAGCAGGCCCAAACTGAAGCAGTTGGAGCTGCTGCAGAGCAGGCCCAAACTGAAGCAGTTGGAGCTGCTGCAGAGCAGGCCCAAACTGAAGCAGTTGGAGCTGCTGCAGAGCAGGCCCAAACTGAAGCAGTTGGAGCTGCTGCAGAGCAGGCCCAAACTGAAGCAGTTGGAGCTGCTGCAGAGCAGGCCCAAACTGAAGCAGTTGGAGCTGCTGCAGAGCAGGCCCAAACTGAAGCAGTTGGAGCTGCTGCAGAGCAGGACCCAACTAAGTCAGTTGGAGCCGCTGCACAGACACACCAACCTGAGGCAGTTTCAGTTACTGTGGTTCCATACCATACTGAGGGAATGGAAACTGAGGCAGTTGCAGCTGCTGTGGAGCCGGCACAATCCGAGCCAGTTGGAGCTGCCGTGGAGCCGCCACAAACTGAACCAGTTGGAGCTGCAGTGGAGCCGCCACAAACTGAACCAGTTGGAGCTGCAGTGGAGCCCCCACAAACCGAACCAGTTGGAGCTGCAGTGGAGCCCCCACAAACCGAGGCAGTTGGAGCTGCAGTGGAGCCCCCACAAACCGAGGCAGTTGGAGCTGCAGTGGAGCCCCCACAAACCGAGGCAGTTGGAGCTGCAGTGGAGCCCCCACAAACCGAGGCAGTTGGAGCTGCAGTGGAGCCGGCACAAACCGAGGCAGTTGGAGCTGCAGTGGAGCCGGCACAAACCGAGGCAGTTGGAGCTGCAGTGGAGCCGGCACAAACCGAGGCAGTTGGAGCTGCAGTGGAGCCGGCACAAACCGAGGCAGTCGGAGCTGCAGTGGAGCCGGCACAAACCGAGGCAGTCGGAGCTGCAGTGGAGCCGGCACAAACCGAGGCAGTCGGAGCTGCAGTGGAGCCGGCACAAACCGAGGCAGTCGGAGCTGCAGTGGAGCCGGCACAAACCGAGGCAGTCGGAGCTGCAGTGGAGCCGGCACAAACCGAGGCAGTCGGAGCTGCAGTGGAGCCGGCACAAACCGAGGCAGTCGGAGCTGCAGTGGAGCCGGCACAAACCGAGGCAGTCGGAGCTGCAGTGGAGCCGGCACAAACCGAGGCAGTCGGAGCTGCAGTGGAGCCGGCACAAACCGAGGCAGTCGGAGCTGCAGTGGAGCCGGCACAAACCGAGGCAGTCGGAGCTGCAGTGGAGCCGGCACAAACCGAGGCAGTCGGAGCTGCAGTGGAGCCGGCACAAACCGAGGCAGTCGGAGCTGCAGTGGAGCCGGCACAAACCGAGGCAGTCGGAGCTGCAGTGGAGCCGGCACAAACCGAGGCAGTCGGAGCTGCAGTGGAGCCGGCACAAACCGAGGCAGTCGGAGCTGCAGTGGAGCCGCCACAAAGCGAGGCTGTCGGAGCTGCAGTGGAGCCGCCACAAAGCGAGGCTGTCGGAGCTGCTGTGGAGTCAGATGTTAATGATTCATTATCAGCTGCTGTAGTTCCAGATCAGACTGAGGCATTGCCAGTTGTGACAGAGCCAGATCAAAACGAGGCAGTAGGAGCTGCTGTGGAGGCAGACCAAACTGAGAATGCAGGAGCTCCTTCGACACTGGTCCAGACTGAGGAGGCTGGAGCCCCTGCCGAGGCGGACCAGACTGAGGAGGCTGGAGCCCCTGCCGAGGCGGACCAGACTGAGGAGGCTGGAGCCCCTGCCGAGGCGGACCAGACTGAGGAGGCTGGAGCCCCTGCCGAGGCGGACCAGACTGAGGAGGCTGGAGCCCCTGCCGAGGCGGACCAGACTGAGGAGGCTGGAGCCCCTGCCGAGGCGGACCAGACTGAGGAGGCTGGAGCCCCTGCCGAGGCGGACCAGACTGAGGAGGCTGGAGCCCCTGCCGAGGCGGACCAGACTGAGGAGGCTGGAGCCCCTGCCGAGGCGGACCAGACTGAGGAGGCTGGAGCCCCTGCCGAGGCGGACCAGACTGAGGAGGCTGGAGCCCCTGCCGAGGCGGACCAGACTGAGGAGGCTGGAGCCCCTGCCGAGGCGGACCAGACTGAGGAGGCTGGAGCCCCTGCCGAGGCGGACCAGACTGAGGAGGCTGGAGCCCCTGCCGAGGCGGACCAGACTGAGGAGGCTGGAGCCCCTGCCGAGGCGGACCAGACTGAGGAGGCTGGAGCCCCTGCCGAGGCGGACCAGACTGAGGAGGCTGGAGCCCCTGTCGAGGCGGACCAGACTGGGGAGGCTGGAGCCCCTGCCGAGGCGGACCAGACTGGGGAGGCTGGAGCCCCTGCCGAGGCGGACCAGACTGGGGAGGCTGGAGCCCCTGCCGAGGCGGACCAGACTGGGGAGGCTGGAGCCCCTGCCGAGGCGGACCAGACTGGGGAGGCTGGAGCCCCTGCCGAGGCGGACCAGACTGGGGAGGCTGGAGCCCCTGCCGAGGCGGACCAGACTGGGGAGGCTGGAGCCCCTGCCGAGGCGGACCAGACTGAGGCTGCCGGAACTGCTGCAGAGCCCGACCAAAATGAGGGGACTGAAGCTCCTGCAGAGCCGGCCGAGAAAGAGGCGATTCAAACTCCTGCTGAACTGAACCAAAGTGAGGCAGCTGGAACTACTGCACAGTTTGTCAGAAGTGAAGTGGTTGGAGCTGCAGACCCCGACCTAATTCAGGCTCTGGGAGTTGTGCCAAGATCCACTGTGGCAGTTGCGAATGCAGGTTTAACTGAGGCAGAGATGGCTATGACAGATCCTAGGCAAACTAAGGAAGTTGCAAAACTAGTAGTAACTGATTTGTCTGTGGAGATAGATTTATCTGAGAAAATCGAAGCAGCAGCAGAGCCTGGTGAAGTTGAGGCAAATCATATTGGGACAGCAGTAGCTTCAGGTCATGCAAATGTACCTCTGGAGTCGAACCAAACTGAGACAGTTGTGGGAATACATGTCATGGAGAAAGTGGTATCAGGTGCAGAGCTAGTTGAAGCTGAAACAGAACATAGTGTGGCACTAATGGCAGCTGGACAGACAACCCTAGTTCTGAAACCATGCCAGAGTGAAACATCTAAGCTGATAGAAGTAACAGAGATAGGTGCTGCATCTTGTGAGCCAGAGCAAGCTGAGGCGTCTGCTGCCGAGCCAGAGCAAGCTGAGGCGTCTGCTGCCGAGCCAGAGCAAGCTGAGGCGTCTGCTGCCGAGCCAGAGCAAGCTGAGGCGTCTGCTGCCGAGCCAGAGCAAGCTGAGGCGTCTGCTGCCGAGCCAGAGCAAGCTGAGGCGTCTGCTGCCGAGCCAGAGCAAGCTGAGGCGTCTGCTGCCGAGCCAGAGCAAGCTGAGGCGTCTGCTGCCGAGCCAGAGCAAGCTGAGGCGTCTGGTGCCGAGCCAGAGCAAGCTGAGGCGTCTGGTGCCGAGCCAGAGCAAGCTGAGGCGTCTGGTGCCGAGCCAGAGCAAGCTGAGGCGTCTGGTGCCGAGCCAGAGCAAGCTGAGGCGTCTGGTGCCGAGCCAGAGCAAGCTGAGGCGTCTGGTGCCGAGCCAGAGCAAGCTGAGGCGTCTGGTGCCGAGCCAGAGCAAGCTGAGGCGTCTGGTGCCGAGCCAGAGCAAGCTGAGGCGTCTGCAGCCGAGCCAGAGAAAGCTGAGGCCCCTGCTGTCTCCAGGTCAGAGGAAACTGAGGCGTCCCCTGCTGCATCGGAGTTAGGGTCAACAGAGGTTGTAGCTGTTTCTGACAAAAGTGGGACAACTGTGGAAGCTGACCAAAGTAGGGCTCCAGTGGTCACTGCAAGACCCAGCGAAACTGAGGCTCTGGTGGACAGTACAGGGCCAGGTGAAACTGGGACTCCGGTGGACACTGCGGGGGCAGTCAAAATTGTGGCTCCGCCTGCAGCACAGCCAGATGAAAGTGAGTCACCAACAGCACTTGCAGATTCAGACAAATGCGAGCCACCAGTAGCCACAGGAGAGTCTAATCAGTCTGATGATTTGGCAGTAGCTGCACAGCCAGACAAATCAGAAGCAGCTGCCACAGAACAAAGTGACACACCTAAGAGTTTTGAGGGTGTTGACAAATTCAAATTATGCAATCAAGTAGGCAGTTCTGATGAATTGAGTTCATTAACTGAGCGATCTTCACAAGCAGATCAGCAGTTACCACCATTGACTGATTCAGATCAAATAAAAGCTACAGAATCAAGCATAAAGCCTGAAATTAGTAAGGAGGGAAGCTCAACAGATAAAGCGGAAACAGGTGATACAGGTTTGGTATATCACAGTTCCTCATCACTGAAGAGAAAAGCAGTTTCTTCGGGATCTGATGCAGATAATTTAAAAGACTATGTGAAGCCATGTAAACTGGTGAAATCTTCTGATGTTCCTGATACTACTTCCAGCAAAATGGAGAAATCATATAGTTCCCAAGAAGTAGGGGAGGATGTGAAAATATCGAACATTAATGTTGAGGAATGTGAATTAGTTGAGAAGAAAGAAAGCGATATTTCTTCCACTGCTGTTTCTACATTATGTATGGAAGAAACACTGTCTTCAGTTGATACAGAATGTGAAGAAAGTTCCTCATTAGGGATGGGAGCTACAGAAACAGAACAACTTTCAAAATCTCTTGCTGATACCTTATGCAATAAAATGGCTGACACAGATAAGGAAGTATGTAATTCTCCATGTAACATTGATTTAAAGAAAGAAACTGCAGAAGCAACTGAACATACATTGCCAAGTGTTGCAAATTCTCTGTCATTAGTTAGAGATAGTGCCTCAAAGAACATAGGTCATTATGTTTCTAGTGCTCGTGAAGAAGTAAATACAAGTTGTGTTACTGAGGAAATTTCTGACGTAGACCAGACATTGAAGGCCACAAAAGTGGAAAATGAAGTTTTTCCACGTAGTGAAGAGTCTAACGAAATATCAGTTCACCATGAGAGGTGTCACACTGAACAGAGTTCTTCTGTGACACCAGAACTTAATTCTGAAATATTGGAAAGAAGTTTAGAGGAAAATGTTCTGAAGAATAAAGTGGGAGGTGATTTGCTGTCATTGAAGAAAGCAGATACATTAGTGGATCTTGAGTCTCAACCTGTCTGTGCTGCAGAGTCTGAAACAACTAACAGTGTGCAACCTTTAACCTGTAAATCTCAAGAAAAATGTCAAAGTCAGATCACACCTAATGTGGATATTTGTGCAACTGTCCAAATTGCTGGTAATAAGAACTCGTTTTCTGATATTACAGATGGGCAGATGGAAATTGAAAGCAAACCAGGAGGGGAAACACCAGAACCTTCTGCTTCGGAGATAGAAGAGAAGGACGAACCATCTTCAGAGGTAACGACAGAAACTGCAGTGGTTTTGCCTCTACATCCAACACTACATTCTGAAGAGATCGTTCCCATGGATGTTGATAAAAATGTGCAGTCAGTAACACCAAGCGAATATGGCATAATTTCCAAATCTAGTTTGACAGAAAAGTCAGCATTAGACATAGAAGTAGCAGTCGTTAAGATTGAGGATGCTGTACAGTGTGAACCAAATACGACAAATGTGGTTCCTCAGGCATCCAGTACTGTCAGTGCTAGACAGGAGCAGCTGCATGCGGCAACAGATGCTGCTGCAGATCTGTCGGCATCAGCAGAAACCAAACTAGGACTTGCCAGAGAGTTGTCAGATGATATGGGGAAGAAAGAAGTATCATCGAAATTTGTGGATGTTTTCCCACAGTCAGTACAAAACACTACAGTGTTACCATCAGAAAAGACATTGTCCATTTCTAACACTTCTGCAGAATTAATAACAAGTTCTAAGGTGCCTTTGTGTGTAGAGCCAATCCTTACATCTGAAGCACTGATGAGTCGAGCAGTTACATCTACAAAGGATGAAGTGCCAGATCAACAAAATGTGACAAGAATAAGTCCTCTCACAGCCAGTGCCACCATTATAGGTGAAGGAAAGTTCCCTAAAGACACAGTTGCTGTGCCATTGCCATCAGATGATGTCGAAATGTCAAAACCAAACATTAATCCAGTAGACAATTCCTCAGATGGTTCTCCATGTAACATACGAAAGACTCTGCAACATGAAACAGAAACTTCCAGTGCGAGGGTGTGTCTTCAAATCGACAGCTCAAAACATGTATCATCTTCAGACAGAATGGATACAAATTTGGAAACAGTGCATGTAGTTTTAAGTACATCAGAGGTAGCACCAATGAGCCCAGTAATGACAGTCGCATCCAGTAAAACTGAAGAAATTAAAGCACTGGAAGAACTAAAGGGTCAAGGTGTGGTGCCTCATGAAGAAACTACTGCAAAGATAGCTGCATCATCAGCTATAACAGAAAGTAAAGGAACTTTGCCAGCAGAAGATCATTGGCGCAAGAAAGAGTTACTTGGAGACAAAAAGCCTGCAGTTAGCTCTGATAAACCTGAAAATGAAAAAACAGAATGTAAAAATATTCTCATGGCTACCTCAGTAAGTGTAAAAGCCACTTTGAGCCCATCAGAGTCTGATGAAGTATGTGAAGAAACAAGTCAAGTGGCCATTGAAGACACCATAATTTCAGATGGTGCAGTTAGTACTCCAAATGCAAAAGCAGATTCTGAAGTTGGGCATGAGAATGTAGAACAGGTAAAGCGAACAGGAGAAATTGTCCTTGAAAAGGGTAACAAAGTAGGCTCTGAATCCTTGCCTAAAATGGGTGTTCATCAAACTCACAGTAGACCAGAGCCATTAACCCAGCCAGAAAGTGCACTTTCAGTTGCCTCTAATGTTACAAAGAATTTAAAAAATGCAAAAGCAGAAGTAGAGGAACTTCAGATGCCAGAAGTTGCATTTTGTTCAGATAAATTGTCAGGTGCAAGTGTAGTGGGAACAGACAAAATGCCCTCAAGTATTAACACACATACATCTAAAGCAGCTGAGTTGTCCAAAGAAACAACTAATGAGACAGGAACAGCCATGCTGGATTTGAAGGAATTGGCACATTCACAAGCAGATGAGACTCTAGTGGCAGAGAGGACATTTGTATCTGATGATGAAGCTAAAGTCAAGTCTGGAGAACCTAAATTGTGCACAGTAACTGAAAATAATCTGACAACTTCACAGACAGTAACAGAAACACTTGAAGTGGTGAAATCATCAGAAACAGCTCAATCCATGAAAGCACTGACAAAATCATCAAACAAATCTACTGTAGTCTCATCACATTCTGAAGCAGAAACATCAGTTGTAGATGCCAAGTCTAAAGTAGTTACATCAACAGTAGAGATTGTTTCTGAAAAACTTGAAAGTATGGTGCCTCCACTAAATCAGTTTACAGGTGAGCAGGTGGCAATGGCTTCTGAAGGTACAGAACGTGAAATGAAAACCACGGGACTCCAGACTCCTCGAGGAACGACTGAAGTTCCTGGTGTACCAGGCTTGGACATAACTCCTCCTGCTGTATTAAGTTCACAAATATCTCAAAATATGATGTTGAAATTGGAAAAAGAACAGAAAGAAACTGAAACTCCAGTTTCTGAAACAGAAATTCTTCAGCAAGTCGACCGGTGTTTGGAAACTAAGGAACCATCAAACAAAGAAATGCCATTAGGAAGGACATCATTGACTGCAGATGTGCAGGAAATTGAAGCACCACATACTCCAGCAGTTAAATCTGAGGAAAGTGTTGCACATGCCTCGGATCAACTCTCAGAACAACAACATTGTGGGGGCAAAAGAAAATTGTCTCAAGAAAGATCTTCTGAACAAGCGGCAAAATCTGAGGTAACAAAGCAGACTGTTACTGATGTGCCTTCAGTATTAGGTTGTGAGATACCTGCAAAGATGATTGAATGTGTTCAAAAATCTTCAAACAAAGTGCAAGGTCAAAATGCACAAAAGACATTGATTGCTCCTGAATTGGCCTCATCTTCTGTCCATGAATCATCAGAAATAGTGAAAGATTCTGTGACACAATTGGACTCAAGTTGTGCCATGCCAGAAGAAGTAGAAACAGCATTTACTTCAGAATCAGAAACTTCAACAAGATCCAAACTGGTGGCATCTATAGAAATGGAAGAAGAGAGGCAAATGATTGTAGTACAGATAAATAAATCAGGTGAAGTAGAGCAGTCCTTGAAGGGGAATGATACACAGAGTGTAAAAGTATCATGTGTGGAATCTGAGAAAAGGTTAGCTTCACAGCAAGCTATATTAGAAAAGACAGAAAAATCATTACAGTCTTCTGAGGTGCCAACATCTACAGGTTTAATAAGTGAAGAATTATTTGTAAGAAAAACAGCTGATGATACATCTGAATTGTGTGGCAAAGCCTCAGTTAATCAGGGCAGTGTAAGTGTTTCAGTTACACCAAGGTCTTCCGATGAAACGAGTTTGTTTGAAAAGGTGGCAACAAAAGAAATTGGAAGTGATGGTATCAGTGCTAGTCAAAATTCTCTTACAGCTAAGAATAAAGCTTCTGTGGATTGCAGTACATCAGAATTTGTTCCTGATAAAACTAATTCAGAAACTGCTGAAACTGAGACAGCAGGTGAAATTTTGCTTCATTCAAGGGACCTAACTAAAACATCAGAACATCATTTTATGAAGGAGAAAACTAATGAGGAAACTGTTGAATTGCGTGCAGCAAGTGAAAAATTTAAAGGGACAGACTTATGCTTAGCCGTGGAAGATGTGCCCGATTGTGACAAAAAGATGGATCAAAAGTTGGCAAAACAAGAAAAAATACAGGATACCCCAACAAATGTTGACTCTGTATTACTATCTACGTCTCTTCAGTCTTCTGTTGAAGAAAAAGTAATTGAAAATTCTGAAAGTAGTTTAGGCACAGCTGGCAATCATCTTAGTCAGTCTGCCGCATCAGAGGAGTCGAAACCTGATGAAAAACCTGTCAGCAGTGAGGATGACGGTAATTCATGTGAAAAGGAAGATACAGAAAAAAATCAGACACATTCACCAGCTTCAGATCCATTGGCAAAGGAAAATGAAAGTGATTCACAAGCTCGTGTTAAACATAAAGTCAACAGTGATACTGATGGTGAACGAACAGAAGTTTCAATAAAAAGAAAAGTCTGGGAAAGTGAAAATGAGACCGAAGTTAGCCCTAAAAAAGTAAAGATTGATGACTGTAATATTGGTATACCATCTTCTATTTCTGATGCCCAGTGTTCTAAAAGTCCAGAATCACTAAAGAGGAAGAGTGCAAGTGATGATGCAGAAACTGGTGATCAGGATAGTAATACTGAAAAGAAAAAACCTAAAGTGGAAACATCAGAGCAGTGATTTTTGTTGTTGGTGGTACCAGTTCAGAGGAATTCACACACATTCCAAGTTAAGTTAGTTTTTCTTTGTTCTTGTGTGTTGTGGAAGAGTTAATTTATTTATGTATAGGATTTGTTTGTGTGTTTGATGCCAGATGTTAATACATTTTGGTGCTTTTTGCACGCACATTACTATACAATCAGAGGTCTTCTTTCCTGTGGAATATGTTAATAGTGTCTAAAAGACTCTGGAATTCTTTCCTTCTCTGTGGGTAATTGGAAGGGGTTAGCATGGGATGGGAAAGTGGATGATGTGAAATAGAGGTGCTGTGGTATTCACAGGTTTTATATGAAAGTATATATATTATATGAACTATTGAAATTATATATAATCCAACAGTATTTACATGTCAAGTGAAGATCTGGCTGAACTAGAACTGTTTTGTAAAATTGCAATAATAATCAGTTCAACACTCCCTGCCACAGTTTTGCTGTTACAGAAATTTGGGTTTTGCTCCCATGTCTAGTTTTATGCAGCATCCAAGTACAATGTGTCTAACTTTTTGTAGCAGTCAGTTTTCACAAAGATTCTGTATTACAGGTTTCAGGCATATTGCATTTGAACTATGTGATATAATTTAGTCTTCCACTGGCAGAGTTTTTAATTATTTTTTATATGTTAATGCAGGTTCCTACAGTTCCTATGTCTTCAGTTTTGTATTTGAAATAATATCAGCCGTGTCGCCTTTGTCACTAGTCAATCTTCCATTTGTGAGATAGACTGATTTAATTACTACTGTAATATTTTTATGCATTGTCCAAACAACAGGTTTTTGAAGCAACTTGTATTTCTGTCAATCTCTTCATTAAAACTTTTCTTTACACATGTTTATATACACACCTCTGCATTTATGTAGCAAACGAAAGAACTACCACCTGTATTTTCTTTATTTGCTTCATTTATTTTGTTCTTTATTTGCTATGTACTGTTAGTTTGTAATGACTTTGTCTCTTAGTGGAGAGTTTATATGTAGTACAATAACACATTCTGTGTAAGATGATGGACAGTTTTTGTTGTACAGGCTACTTATGTTCAGACACTTTACATCTGCTGTGCTGCAGATAATTGGTCAGGATGAATAAAATACATTTTATACCAATCATTAGTTGTCATTAAATGTGATGTGTGATGTTTATTTTTGTTTTCCTCACAAATCCTTTATAAGCAAGCAGAATATACAGTAAAGCAACATGTTACTTGAACAGCAGATTTGGATGAACTGTAATTTGTGTTAAATTTCTAAAACAAGTTAACAGTTGTTACAATAGCAGAAATAACAGAATGGATCAAGAAACAAAAATTAGTGAAGGCACCTACTCACCTGTAAGGCATTCAGCTAAGCATGGCACTGTTACAAAATTACAATTACCAAGTTTACTTAGCTTGCTTACTTAATATGTTATATCATGTCATCACCTTGGAAGATAGAAGGCTAAGAAAAGGTAGAAATAAATAGTAGTAATAAGTTGTAAAGGAGAGTGGAATGATATAGTCATGGTCAGATGATATAGCAACTAAGCAAATTTGTTGTTACTATTGACATGACTGTAAACAACCCCTAAATTTGTGGAACATAGATAAATTAGAGATGGAGCATGTTTGTATCTAAATTTCTCACTGGAAAGCTATATTCACATCATTATCATATGAAAGTGAACACTGAGCAGACAGCTTTTTTCTTCACTGTCTTCATTCATGTTGAACTACAGAGTACGAACACTACACTAACTACTCCCAGATGGAGTAGAGAGTCATTACTGTAAGAAAAGACAACTACTCACTGTATAGAAGCAGCATTGAGAAGATAATAGGCAGGTAAATGAGAAAACAAAAAGACGGAAACTACATAAGAGGGAGGCAAAGCAGGGCAGATGATTACTTTTTATTAATGAAATGTGTGTGTGCAAGTGCTTTAACAATGCCTCAAAACAGTATCGTAATGTGTTAAGAGACAGATAAGGCAGAGTACTTAAGGAGTTAATTGTTTTAAATTCAGAAATGAAAAGTAAGCAAATACCCTCATACCTATGTAATTTAACCTAAATGAAAAGTTTTAAACACCACTTTCACTCCCGAATTTCAAGTCCATTTAAGAGGTCCAAGAAGTCATAGCGTTTAATTTTCAGAATAACTCCTTTGTTGAATTTGAAGGATTACACCACAATGTATTTGGAGAGAAAGAAAATATGTTCACGTCAAACGGTCCAGAATTGTATCTGTGTGTCTATAGAAGAGGTACTTTTTTTTTTTTTGCATGAAATTTTTAACATCTTTAATAAAGTAGTAATATCCTTTTGAAATTTCAGTTTGGACTACGGTTTTAAAATGTACCATGTCTTTGGGAGTAATGTGTTTCAAAGTGATACCTTGGGTAATATTATAGATTCAAGAAAGAGTGAGGAGGACTGCCGTATAAAGTACCAAGTATTAATTTTTGAGCACTAGCAAATTTTATGGAATCAAAAGTGTAAAGTATGACACTGCAGGTGAAAGAATCACACATGTTCACAGCAATTGGTGCTTACTCAGATTTGTAACAGGACCTTCCACCTAAACCACAATTTTCTGTTTGGAATCTCAGGGCAGGTAGAAGTAAATCAGTCCTGTACTCAGGCAATGAGCATTGGGGAAGAGACGGGAATCCTGTGTTATGGGTAAAATGATTTGCTTTGCTTTTTCACCAACCTGTTGTCAATTGTGTCTCTGTATTGTGTGGATGAATATATTGGCTGCCTCTTGAACAAGGAAACAATATCAGAATTCTTTCTTGGAGTGTATATACGTGGTCAAGTTAGTAAATTACTTGTGTGCTGCTTTTTGGTTAAAGTATACAGTGCATGGCAAAACGGCACTACCCAAAACTAGCCCCTGGGCAACTGTTGTCCACCATAGGCATTAGATAATGAGGTAAATGAGGGTTGCGGAGATGTGTGTGGGCAAATAGATGTGCAACTGTTGAGCAGATCTCGTAGATGAACCAAGGGGATACCAACAGTGTCTCCCATTCAATGAATACTGCTGCATATGGGCCTCCGTAGCAGGTGCCTGGCTCATGCAACCATGCTGAAATGTCGTGTGGCTGGGGCCTCCCATCCGGTAGACCGTTCGCCTGGTGCAGGTCTTTCGAGTTGACGCCACTTTGGCGACCTGCGCGTCGATGGGGATGAAATGATGATGATTAGGACAACACAACACCCAGTCCCTGAGGAGAAAATCTCCGACCCAGCTGGGAATAGAACCCGGGCCCGTAGGATTGACTGTCTGTCACGCTGACCACTCAGCTACCGGGGCGAACGCAACCATGCTGACTACTGTGCAGTACTATAACTGGGCATCCACTGAGTGGAGATAGGTGGGTTTCTCAGATGAATCGTGTTTTATGCTCCATTAGACAGTTGGCCATTGGCGTGTATGACAATACGTCTGAAAGCAAACACCCTGCAACAGTTGTCGGAAGGATCTAGGCCAGAAGAGGGAGTGGTGTGGTCTAGGGAGAATTTTCGTGGCATTGTGTTTGTGATCTAGTCATTCTGGTAGACACAGTAGAGAAACACAAGTATATATCTACCCTTGAGGGCCATATACACCCCTACAAGCAGTTTGCTTTTCCTTGGCAGTGGGATGTCACACTCTTCACTCTGTGTGTGGGGTGGGGGTGGGCGGTCGTTGAAGACCACTAGGATGAGTTTACTGTACTCCTCTGGCCACCAAACTACCTAGATTTAAACCCAATCAAGAATCTGTGGGGCCACCTTATCGGGCTGTACATGCCATAAATCCTCATCTGAGAAACTCAGTGCAGCGGGACACGCCACTCGAAGTCAGGTTAACCCATCCCTGTTGATACCTTCCAGAACCTCATTGACACTTTTCCTGCCTGTCTCGTAGCGGTTAGCACTGCAGAACGTGGTTATTCAGGCTTTTGACAGGTTATCACATGAATGTGACTGGACAGTGTAGAACTTGGTATTTTCTGAATTGAAGGTTCATGTATCTGCACAATGAACAATGATGCAACAAAATCATTAAATATATGAAACACAGTGTCTTCACAAACATGCACTCTAGGCCAGGCCTGCTCACTAATGATGTCAGTTCTACAGAGAAGTATTGCTTTCCAGTGGCTGATTAATACCTTTCATAGCAAATTTATTTGAGACTTACATTTCTTTTAATTAATGGGGTGAAGAACACAGAGCAGCTGAGTATGAAACCTGATAATGCTTAAGAATAGTGAAAGCCTTATGATGGATGTAGTTTTGAGCTGAAGTTTAAACTGACATCTTGTATTTTGCGACTATTTTATTCACACATAAAAACACTGAATGTCAATAAATTACACTGATTTGCTTTTCACTAAAGTATCAGTGTCTAGTACCACTTTCAGAGCACTGCTAATTCAAAGATAAGTTTTAAAATTGCAGTTTTTGAGCTACTTTTGTTCGACTTTGTTCTCTTCATTGTGTAGAAAGTCTATTGGACAAGTATGTAGTTCCAAACATCAACATAAGCATAACTGAAAATGTGAAGTTGTGGAAGTTCCACTTTTTCTGAGCAAAAAGCAGAATTTCACTGCTGCAAGCTGTTCATAAAAATAAGCCATTGCAAAAATGGCAATCCCACAAAACATTTGTCACTTTAAACTCTGCTCTAAACTAGCACTTGGCTTACTGACTCTGGAATATTTGCTTTATGCATACCCAGTGGCAAAACACGGTGCTACAAAAGCCCTCCCCACCAAGAAATTCGTTCGTTTTCTTTTGGGTACCCCCTTGCAGATATATGACGGAGGCTAAGGCTCAAGCATCCCAGTAGCAGCGTTCTTGAATGTCAAGACCTTAAAAAAAGCTCAAGAAGTGCACTGATATGTGAAGGTAATGCTCACTGATTTTAAGTTTCAATGGTACAGTGTGCCAAGAGTTCGCCACTATTTCCAGTTATCAATAAGGATTACTTCTTGAAAGTTCATTGCCACGTGTTTGGAGCAATTGAAAAAGATGGATTTGTGGTGAAACTGTTTATGGATTTTGCATCACGATAATGCACCAGCTTGTACTTCATTGCTTGTTTATGAATTTTTACCCAGATGCCAGCCTTCATATTTGCTAGACATGGTCCCGTGCAACTTATGTCTGCCCCCCCCCCCCCCCCCAAAAAAAAAAGAAAGGAAAAAAACACCATAGGCTCATGGTTTTGCTCACATAGGTGAGATGAGAAACATGTTCCTGAGAGACTGAAAAGCTATTTCGTAATGTTACAGAAGTGTTTTGGGAAGTGAAAAATGCACTGGCATGAAAGTATAACATCTAATGGGACTATTTTGAAGGGGATAACATTGGTGCAGCTGAATAAATAAAAATCTTTCCAAAAATCAAATATTCCAATTGTTTTAATACACTTCGTATTTTCGTTTGGCATCCTTAACAACCGACAATATTTCTGGCTTCATTTACTAATTCTTGAGGATGGTTGCGAGACTTTACTAGGTAAAGTGTTTGCTGACAATATCGGGATATTTCATCATAGTGAAGCACGTTCTGCAGCCCATAAATGCAGTAAAGTGTAAGAAAATCCATCTCGTGATGACAGAAGGGAAAGGGTTTCAGAATTGATGGCCTTTGATCCTGTAAACATATTGTTAGGGTAAAAGGTGATCTGTTGGTCATAGCTCAAATTCACAGATCGATTTTTAAAGGGGCTTGTGAGCTTTATCAAATGATCAATCATGTTCATTTACTGACAACTTGCATTGTCACAAAAATACAGCAGAAAAAGAATAAACTGATGTTGACTAATTGGTTTTACTTATTCAAATCTAAAATGAATAAAATTATTTTTTTTGCAAACAAGAATTTAGGGTGTAAGGCTTCATTGGAGAACCACCACATGAGATAATGTAAATGTTATTCTTATTTGTATTTGGATTAACAAGAATATTGTGGGAGCCTAGAGATGACTGGTCACACTACCATTGCCTTCCTCTGATCTTCAGACCGACTTTCTCGGCCAGTTACAGGGAGAACTACAGTTTAACATAGACTCTGAAACATGGGTTTATGCGGCAGTTTTCACATGTACAAATCATGCCCGGAGGTGAAAGGAGATAAGATAAAAATCCTAGGGCTGGCTGGGGATTTAACGCTGGACCTTGGAATTCACAGTTGGACACTTACCCATTGAGCAACTGAGCTACCTAATTAATAATTATTATTGTAACATTGTAAATAATCACAACTGTAATCGAAGTATTAGAACAAGTAGTGGCCTGCTACTTTGTCTCCCTAATGTTCCATGCATGCCTTATCACACACACTGTTGAGCTCTTTGGAACCATCTGAATAGAAAAATAACAAAAATATTAATATATGGGACAAGTTCCATGACTGAATTGTCACCTTATGGAAGGTGTGATTCTTCCTGTATTAATTTTAGAGGAAGTGAGATTTATTGTTAACATCAAATCAAATTTGTTAGAACAAATTCAAAATTGGGCAACACATTTGTACAATACTGATGGTACATTGTTTCTCCTCTCCATTGTAGTAAACAAGTGTATTTTAATACAATGTCCAGGGACGATTGAGTTAGGATGGGTGCGTCATGTGAGTGTTAGGGTGAGCTAGTGAATTTCTCAAAATGAGAATCATAACAAGAACTTCAGTGCCACATTTGAAATTTATTGCTCCAGGCCCTAGTACTGAGGGATACCACAAAAGAGATGAGCTATGGCAATGGGATGCTGCCACAGTCAGAATGAGAGCATGGTTCCCTAAAAGATGAGCTAGCAAAAACATCTAAGTGGGAGAAGAGCTAGTAGACTAGAGAGTGACTGACTATCTCTCTCCTAGAATTCTTCTTGCTGGCCCAATCCATGTCCCTTACATGAAAATTTCCGTCTTTCATACTGGCCGGCAGAGGAGGACCCCAAGGCCTACTATGGTCAGCAACGCCCTAAAATAGTGCCTGTTGTCAGCAGTACCCATGGTGAAAACATTACCCACACAACTAGCCATGGGTAGGAGCACATCAAGTAACTTCCAGTACCCACCCACTAGGTCCAGCCACTGCCTCATCAAAGAACGCAATACCGAAATCATAAAACATAATAAAATTTTGAAAGAAAGATTCCTCAAACCTTGAGTGTCCCTCCCAGTCTGGTTTCTCAATACGCACACCCTCCCTCTTCCACAGAACCCATTTTATGGATCAAATGAATGTTGAAATATCTGTTGGTAGTCAAAGGTAAAGGGTTCCTTTGGACAGGTTGCCGACATTGACCAGGGAGCTTATTCTCTTGCGGGGTGCTGGAATAAAATTCTTTAAGTGATTCAGAGTGTACAAATCAAGGTAATATTGTCTGATATTACAAAAGAACATAAAGGATTTGGATTGTGTAATGAGCCCAACAGTTAGAAAACTTTACAAAAATAGAGGGGAAAATGGTGGTTCTTTGAGTCGTTACAGTGATGTGACACTGTTGGGATGGAAGTATCACCAGGGCAGTGATGGTGGTTGGAGTCAATGAATGTGGCACGGAAGCAACAGCCGGGCAGTGGCTAAGCTGGCATGCTTTCAGTGTGGAGCACAGCAGTGTGGCTGTTGTCATAGCCAGTAGTGTTTATGCTGCTGTGGATGGCTGTCTGGCCTCGCATGCAGCAGGGGACTGCAACACTCAGTCACAGAGGCAAATCAGCAAGGACTCATAGGCAAGTGTCAGTTCGAAGTGGGTTTACATATAACTGTGCAAGTTTTCAGAACAAAGATCTCTGCAGTCAAGTTCTGGGGCCAGTGACAAAAGTTTACAATACTACACTAATTAATATCTATGCTTTTCTCTTACATGAGAATGGTATACAACATTAGCAATTAAATTCTACACTTGGTAGAGAGACTATCCCAATGGGACCAAGTGTAGCACAGAATTCCCATATTACTATATATTATGTTTCGTTAAACAATTCTTCAGCATAAAGTACATAAACATGTAAATATATCACTCAAATGTAAGATTACTAACTTCTATGAGTGCATAATGGTTAAATCAGAAGTGTCGTGCAGCCTGAGGCACATTGCCAAAGTTTGCATGGCTCCCCGTCGGAGGTTTGAGTCCTCCCTCGGGGATGAGTGTGTGTGTGTTGTCCTTAGCGTAAGTTAGATTAAGTAGTATATAATCCTAGGGACCGATGACCTCAGCAGTTTGGTCCCATAGGAACTTAGCACAAATTTCCAAATCTTAAGCTAGGAAGGAGGGCTCATGCCTGAAGCATTCCATGTTCCTAACGGTTTCACTCATGGTATTAACCAGATGGCTGCTGCTCGGGTAAGAGGATCAGATGTAACACTAGGAATGACTACACAGTGTTTGTAGTGTTTAATGTTCCAGTCATTAACATGGGCAATCAAATGGTCAAGGGTAATTTGTCCCTGTTTTCGAGCCAATAAATGATTTTATAGACTCTATGAGATGAGTTTTGGTATTACTTGGCAATACACATAGGATGTCAGGGTGAATCAACACTAGGAGGGCTTCATGCAGGACAAACAGAAAAGGCTTAATACTATCATTATGTGCCTATATAAGACAGGCAGATAGTTAGCTGTTGGGCACAACTATGTCACAGATGGAACTGTTAAAGAGCGGTCCACTATTAACCAGAGTAACCCAATATGTCTGAGACATAAATGTATGATCCAAACAAAGTAAGGCCACTATAGTGTTTTGTGGCATAGAATATAGTAAGCTCTTACTGACCGGTATGAACCAGGCTTTGTATATCATGACAACAGTACAGGGCCTGGGAGGTATTTTAGTTTCTTCTAAAAATAGTTCAGATTCACAGTTATTTATCCCAGTGCTAAGAGACAGGGTAGGACATACGTAATAATTAAGTGCGAATGCAATATTGAAGCATATTAAGTGACACAGACAAGTGCATGTGACAGTCTTTACTAACAATCAATGTGTTCTTGCTTTGCTGAGGACATATTTCTGGGCAAATGGGAAGGGGCAAAGATTGTAACATTCAAATTCATAGTTTGCACAAATGACAGGCAACGAGACCTGCATGTTTAGTGCATCCAGGGACTATGACAATAAACTGTACACTAGTAGCTGAGTTGTAATATGGTAGAGTCAATTCCCATATGGGGTAAATCATCAACATAGGAGTCAATAAATGAAAGGAAATATTAGTTAATGTTTAATATTTGGTGGGTAACAGTTTGGGCTAAGCTTCTGTTGCAACCCCAGCTGAATAATAGACTGTGAAGTGCTGACATGTAACTGGGTTCATGTGTATTGTATAGCAAGATCTGTAACACCTTGGTTATTTCCAGCTTAACAATTAGGTATGATAATTTCTTATATACAGTGACTACTTCACACTGGACTGAGTTCCTAAGTTCTTCATATTGTTGTACCAGCTCGATAGCTACACTCTGGATTTGTCTGGTAGTGGCCAGAAAGCTATCTTCGATATGCAAAAGTTGCACTATTGATGAACAAGGATTTCATTATTTTGGGCATCAGCTTGGTCAGAGGTAGCGAACAGTGTCCTGAATGCTTACAAATCATGTGAGTCAGCACTCACGGGAATGCGGGCATAGCATGACACCTGCAGTTGGTCTTATGACCAAAGTGATCAGTTGGAAAAATTGACTGTAAATTTGTGGGTGCTGATAGCCCTGAATCCTAACACAAAATGGCAGTATAGTTTATATTGGTGGTGGTCATGCACCAGATCGAGTAGTAGTACTGTCAGACTCACAGACAATGGTAGAAAAAATGGAACCAACAACAAAGACATGTAAACATCAGAAAAAATCCTTGCTGACAATCTTAGAGCATAAATCTATAAACTTTACAATAAAAAGACATTTGTTAATGCAGACATATATGTACATGTAGATGTAAGTGTAACGCTTATCATTTCTAGTTGTGGAACATCAAATATCGTAAAGGGCCTCACTCCTTACAGTAGTAGGCACAGCTGGTAAAGCTTTGTATAAGTTAAGTTGTGTGCAAGTGAAGTGATAGTTGTAGGATGATATTGCTCAAGGCTTACAAAGACTGATAAGGCAGACTGAGACATAGATTCATGCTATAAATCTGCTGATTGGTATTGAAGATTTGTTCAGAATGTATGATGGACAAGGAAAGAAAAAGTAAATGGTTCATCAACCACAAAAGTGCATATTTATAAGTATTTTATATAGATTATAAATAGTTGTGAGTATTGACCAGTTTTAGATTCAAATCCAATTTTTTGTTTAAAGGCCCGTCCACACGCAACAATCTGTCTGCGCACATCACATCTGTGCAGACAGATCGTTGCATGTGGACAGAAGATTTGCACCAACCTGAGGTGTGTGCAAACCTGTAAGTTGGAGTTGGAGGTTTGAGCGAAACCTTTCAAATCTGTGGGTTCAAATCTCATCTGCGCAGACAAGTTGGAGCGTGTGGACAGGAGATCGCCGCAAATCTGGTGCAAAACAGCTGTATGCTCAGTCTAGTGATAGTATTTGTGCGCATAGGGCATTAAAATGACTGATACTCGTCAGTGTTCTCGAGAGTTTGTAAGTGAATTCATTGAAATATATAGAAACCACCCATGTTTGTGGAAGATTAAAAGTAAAGAATATAGTGACGCGAGACAAAAAGACAGCAGCATACAATGCTCTAATTGAAAAATTGCGGGCAGTTGACACCTCGGCAAACAGAGCAACAGTAATTTAAAAAAAAAAAATTCGTTGTGAACTGGCGAAAGTATTTGCAAATGGATGTCGAAACTTATAATTATCTGTTAAAGCTTGTAACCCCTCATATTATGAGAAAAAAATACTTGTATGAGAAGGGCAATTTCTCCTCATAAACAGCTGACGTAACATTAAGATTCATAGCAACAGGAAGGAGCTACAAGTATTTGGAATTTTCAACTGCAATATCGAACCAAGCATTGGGTAAAATAATACCCAACACATGAGAAGCTATTTACACTGTCCTGAAGGATGAGTTCATGAAGGCAAGTCAAGTAAATTAAGTCTGTCAGTGAACTGTTTACGGAAAAGAGTTATCCAAAGTTCAGAAATATAGAAGATCGGGTGTAAGAGTTGATCAAGTATACCAGCCAATGTTATGGTATTTTGATCTGCTTGGCTTTCTTAGTGATCAAGAAACGCCAAGACCAAGCAGGAGTGCAATTGAAGATGAAATTGGAGTGTCAATGTGCCAGGAAATAGAACACGAGGTAATGTAAAACAAAACAGGTTCGCCCTGCAACTCTTGCTGTAAATGTACGTGAGAAAACTGCATTCGCTTTAGCAGCCACTGTCTACACCATTTTGACCACCTTCTGTTTCCTGCGGTTGGTCTGAATGTTTTTTGCAACACAAGTTGCGAACACAGACCACAACAGAACTTCCTCCATTTCTATATTTCAAAGTAACTGAATTAAGTTTCTGGCGTTTATGAGGAGTGTAGTCGCTTGCCACTGATATTTCTTTTCTACACCGACAGATGGCGGGTGAGTAGTAGATTGGGGTTTGTGTCGTGTGAACACTCCACATTTGCAGTGATCTTTTGCATGGACAGACATCTGCGCCAATGTCTGCACGGACAGATGCCGTGGACTGGGCTTAAGGGTCCAGCCACAAGCACTGTTATGGGTCCATGAGCGAATCGGTCATAAAAGTTTGTGTGTCAACAGAGAATAAATGCATCTCATTTACAGCTATCATGTTCTTTCTGTTGATAGCGGCTTTAAAATTTCTTTCAGAAAAGTGTAGTTATTTTAAATCAGGGACTTATACGACAAAGTAAACAGCTAAGCATGTGCCTCGCCAAAAGTTGAGGCATGTGGACCAATTTACATGAATCCAGTACACGTGATGAAATCATAGAAGAAAAGAATCAGAGGTGCAAGGAGCAACACAGTTTGAATTTATCTCACAATCAGATTGAATAAAATTTAATAGTTTTCACATAGTATGGTGGAGCTGCATAGCAGTTTATTGTAGAGAAATCTAAGTGAAACTTAGGTGTGTTTTCCTCATGGATTGGTCAGGTGGGTTTCACAAACAACAGTAAACTAGTCAGATGACACAAGGTACAGACCAATATTCATGTCAGAAGGAGAATGAAGGCAAGCATAAGGGAGGCTGGGAAGGTAATTCTGATCCTCTGTTCAGGCTTATGGCATCCTATGAAACCCAGGACTTTGCACCCGGCACTGGCTCACTCACTACTCGCAAGGAGGAGTTGTGCAACATACACAAAAGTGGCAGGTGTGTTACTACATCTGAAAGCTGAGGCTGTCTATAGGTGCTCTTGGCTAGCATAAAATGTAGAATGTGTGGAGATTCGTTAGATTTGGAGGGGAGATAGCCAAGGACCAGGTGCACTCCATCTCACAACAATCCCAGAAAAGTCTCAACAGAGTGCAGATGCTTTCTGTAAAAGGCAGAAGGAGAATACCCGTGAGCCTCCATCTAGTAAATGTAGACAGTGAACCTAGAGTGCAGTTCCCTTGGGGCATGATGGAAGCCATGAAAGAAAGCAGCTACTCCTCCAGTATAATAGTCTAACGATTCAAGTTCTCAACCTTGTGTCAACAAGGAGTAGAGTGACCCGTTGGTGTAGGCATGTTCTGGTGTGTGTACATGTTTAGCTGTTTAGTCAAATATGAGCAACTATACTGATAGTACAACTTTGGTTAGGAAGTGACTGCCAAATGCTGCCTGATACCATTGTTAGCAACAGTAAGTGCCTAACAAAGGCAACCCAAATTGTATTTTAGTTTCAGACTTGTTACCACGTGTGAAGGGAGTGTCAATTGTGGCATAAGGCCACAAAATTTCATGCATACAAATGGACTGAGCGGAATATGTTAAATAATTGGGAGAGAACATGTTCATCATGATCAGCTGCAATGAAGTAAAGCATGTAAAGGTGTAAGCCCTTAATAAGACAAATGATTAATCACAGTGTGTATATGTACAACAGATGTGTACCATATATGGGTTTGTCCATTATTTTTGAAGACTTAACTTAATGTCACCAGAATGTGAAAACCATGGGGAAATTAGTAGGTAAGTATCAATGAGCTAGAAGGACATAAGATAGTGTACACATATAACATTTAAGGACATCCTTGTAGGGATGTCCACCTTGTAAGTGGCACCCGCACAGTTACAGGGGCTTATAAGCAAAAACCATTTGTGAAATGTCATAATGACATTTAGAGTACCAAGAAAGCTGATAAGACAGCAAGTAAGACTGAGCGGTCTCAATGACAAGGCAGAAGTACAGCATCATTTAGCAAGGGTACAGGAAATGTCGTATACACCTCAGGGCTATCTGTCACTTTAGCAGAGAGTAATAAAGTTGACAGCTGAGAAATTCATGAGAAGCCAGTACTAGTACTACATGGTCACGTTAATAAGTGCAGTGGGACTGTGTTTATACACTCAGTGTTTAAGCTTGTGAGGCCTAGTGAGCAGGCTGCAAAGCGTTCATTGGTGCGCTATGTGCTCATGAATCTCACTCCAGTTGTACTTCATGGTGGAGTTACGAGAACATAGTCTTGTCTGTACCTTTACTGCTTGAGATATTAGCTCCAGATGCAAGGACTGACCAATTAATAGCTCCTGCTATTTGAGTAGAGCCTGGTTCTTCTTAGTTGGAAGAATAATGTGAGGATGTGCTCCAGGAGTGGATGTATATGAGGTCTGTTCAAAAACATTCTGGAACATTGATAATTTTGTGATGCAGTGAAATGTAGTTGGCATCCCTGCACACACCTGTGTTTAATGTGTAACAATCGGGAGTTTTGTCCTTATATGTCTGTTAGTTATTGTTCAGTACTGTACTGAGTAGAACATCGTGTTGCACAGTTTGTGAAATGTTAGAGGAGCAAGTGTCTGCAGTAAATTTTGCATGAAACTCAAGAAAATCCTTACAGAGACATACCAAATGATGCAGGAAGCCCATGGTGATGAGTGGTTAAGCCACACTCAGTGTTACAAATGGGTCATATGGTTTAAAAATGGCTGGATGAAAGTTAAAGATGAGCCTCGTTCAAGACACCCTTTGGCGTCTACCGATGACGTTCATGTCAGAAACATCAATAAAATTGTATGTGCTAATCAAAGACTGACTGTCTGACAGATTGCAGAAGAATATATTATTTCAGTTGGATCATGTCATGAAATCCTGAGAAGGAAACAGACTTAAATGTGGTGAGACAATTTGCATCACGATAATGCACCCGCGCATTCATCCTTGTTGGTGTGTGACTACTGCACAAAATGTGAAATCTGCTGTGGTGCCTCATCTTCCATACTCTCCACACCTGGCTCCTGGAGACTTTTTTTATTTGCAAAGTTGAAAATGTCATTGAAAGGACAAAGATAAAAGACAATTTGTAGACAATGCTTCACACGCTCCAGCAAGAGGCATTCCAAATCTGCTTCTGGAAGTGAAAATGGCATTGGGAGTGGTCTATCAGTTAGGGAGGAGACTATTCCAAAGGAGACCATGTACAGTAAGTAAAAGGTAAGTGTAGAAAAACTTTGTGGACAAAGTTCCAGAATTTTTTGAACAGACCTTGTATTTATTATGTTGTATGTTAGTTGGCTAAGGGTATGCAGAGTTGTGGCGGCCGTCAGGTACCTCATGTCTGCCAAGTACATGGCTGGTGCAACATTTTATTCACAATCAGAAATTGATACGTTATAATGTATGTTAGGTGAATTAAGGCTTGCTGGCGGCGGGGCAGTATTGTGATTATTAACTGTAACCCAAGGGCTGGAGACTGGATAAGAAGAACAGAAATAAAATAGGAAAAGGTAATACTCCTGGTGTGATCCTCTGAAGTGTGTCTCAGGGTAAGTGTGTTCTATAAGAGTTTGTGTTGTATGTGAAGAAGGTTACTATGACTTACATGAAAGTGCATAGTTTTCAGGTTACATGTGAGGCATGTGTGTGTCTGTGGGATAGCAAGATGACAGAAAGTAGGTAGAATCAGAAGAGAGTACTATGACCAGCTTGATGTCTCTGTGATCGCCAACCACATCCTGCTGGGTGAACACTCCTCAAGGAACAGAGAATCAATCAACAACCTCGTACATGCCTGATAAAAAAGTACAATGACAGTTGCACTGATTAACTGGTTGGATGCTGAAAGAAATAAACCCTGTAGTAGTGCTGCAGATAAACTGCAAGTTGGCTGGTACATGGGAAGACTTTTAGGGTTTATGATGATTAAAGAGGAAATGATGAAGGTGTAGGGGTATAAGTATGCACATACTCACTGCCTGCTCCAAGACAGGAGCATCTACAGATGTTGAAGTGGCTATTCTTGTAAATGAAACAACTGTATTACTAATGATGCATGACTCCATTTTGGATAACTATAAGAGAAAACTTCAGTCTTCATAATTGTTAACATAAGTCTTTTGATTCATGGTCTGGCTGGAATGCAGTACATACCTCATGGCAGATCTTCAGCGAAGAGTTAACACAGACTGCAACAAGGGAGGAGTGATACCTCATTGGTAATTGGTTGGTAAAGTGAGGTAGAACTGGTACTGCGAATGGAGTGCAGTCTGGGTTAACCCAAGCTAGTCTCTCATCGACAGAAGAGAGAAAAAGAGAATAGAGTTTATGGTGTGGCAGTAGAATAAAAAAGTAACAGGTGAGGGTTCAAAATTAACTGCAGTGTCATGAAAGTACAGGTGGATGTATGTTGTGCCTTGTCAGTAACTTAAGAAACCCTGCTATCAAAAGTTTATCCCCTGCCCACATTGTCTACCATGGATAAACACAAACAAGTCAATCAGCAAACAACCATGTTACTGTGGGTTGGCACAATCATCAGTGTTTGGTGATACTGTCATTGACTGGGCTGCTAGTAAATTGACATGTTCCAACATATCCCGTGTACCATTGGTTTCATACCTGACTTCTAGAATTATGGGTACTTTATTGCAAAGTTTTTCTACTACATGTGAACCACTCACTTTTGTGCACAGTCGTAACTATCATTAGGGGGAGAGTACAACACTATGTGTTTAGGGCATGTATTTTCTGGTGCCACAACTTGAGGAAAGGTTAATAAACATCATTGTCATGTGAGCGGTATGTATTTCCCTAAATGGCATGGACATCTATCAATCATCAATAATCATAGCAGCAGAAATGGAATTGCAATTAGGAGGGGTGCAATTCCCCCAGAGTATGTACTTCCAACAAACTGAGGAATGATAAATAAGGAATATCGGGGGGAGGGTGGGGGGACAAAAATAATTGAAATTTCCTAATGCTTTTGCCACTGCTGAAAACAGTGTACAAAATAGTTACATGTTACAAAGTTTTACTGACCTCCAAAGCAGACACCAGCATTGTTTATAATCCATTGTCAGTGATGTGGAAGTCATAGGACAACCTTAGCAGTTCCAGGTGTGTGACAGTTTGAGTGGTGCGGTCTATTGCCTGATGAATTTGTGGCAGTTCTGAAGCGAATGCTGTGAAGTTCAGTTTAAAAATCGAGTTTAACTCATGAGGGCTTAAGTTAGAGGAGCGCAGTAGGTGGTATAGCACTTAGCAGCCCCATCAGTCAAACAAATCAGTAACAGCTTGCACTGTACGTGCTTGAGCATTGTCCTGCAAAATGATGGTCAGGTCCTGCAGAAAGTGCCATCACTTCTTTCTCTATGCTGTTCATTTTTGGAACATAACTTACGACCTCTTAGAGACAGATGTGATGATACTGCAGGACCTGACCCTCATTTTCCAGGACAATGCTCAAGCATGTACAGAGCAAGCTATTACTGATTTGTTTGACTGATGGGGCTGCTAAGTGCTATACCACCTACTGCACTCCCCTGACTTAAGCACGCGTGAGTTCAGCTTGATTTCTAAAGTGAAGGAAACACTTCACGGCATTTGCTTCAGAACTGCTGCAGATCCATCAGGCAATAGACCGCGCCACTCAAACTGCCAACACAACTGGCACTGCTAAGGGTATCTTATGACTTCCACATCGCTGACAATGGATTATACACAATTCTGGTGACTACTTTGGAGGTCAGTAAAACTTTGAAACATGTATCTGTTTTGTGCAAGCTGCAAATAAATAGTTGCCACTATTAAAGTTCCAACCCTCATTTATTGTGGAAACTGATTACAATATGCTGCTTAAATAATAATTAAAAAAATTGACAGAATAATTGAAAGAAATTGGAAAGTACTTATATCCTGATTGAACTTCAGCTGGCATTAATATCAACAGACCTTCAATATTCAATAAATTATTAGATTAACGCTCATAAATTTACATACATTCTTTTTCTGTTACCGCTATTATGCATAGAGATTGGTACAACAATACTAGATCCGAAATGCCCCTCCTCTGCTCATGCAAATTTTTCTTGTTTGCTTCGGTCCTCTTGATGGGTGGTTCTTGGGGCAGATGAATTGATGAACAGATTGTGCATGTACGGATAAACTTTGTTTTTCCTAAATAACTTTTTACAATCCATCTTTAATGTACAGTTTGGGTACACATTTTTTAACATTATTAATGCGGTAGAACTTGGCATACATCCACCCACTACCATTTATAGAGACAAACAAAATGAGAGAAAAGAAAGATAATATGATTCTTTACAGTAATCTGCTGCATCTTTCAAAAGAATAAAAGGTGGTCTAGTCAAAATTACTTTAATTTTCCTCATTGGTGCTTCACACTCACCTGATCATTCAAATAATGCATCTTTTTTAGCAATTTTGTTAAAGGTTCTACTATTGTGGCATAATCCTGCACAAAGCACCTATTATAATTGGCTAAGCCAAGGGAAGATTGTAATTCTTTGACATTTTTTGGGGTTGGAAAATTATCAACTGCTTTAGTTAACCTAGGATCTGGTTAACTCCATCTGAACTAATAACGTGCCCCAGGCACTGAACCTGTGACTGTGCAAAAGAACATTCTGGAACATTGATAATTTTGTGATGCAGTGAAATGTAGTTGGCATCCCTGCACACACCTGTGTTTAATGTGTAACAATCGGGAGTTTTGTCCTTATATGTCTGTTAGTTATTGTTCAGTACTGTACTGAGTAGAACATCGTGTTGCACAGTTTGTGAAATGTTAGAGGAGCAAGTGTCTGCAGTAAATTTTGCATGAAACTCAAGAAAATCCTTACAGAGACATACCAAATGATGCAGGAAGCCCATGGTGATGAGTGGTTAAGCCACACTCAGTGTTACAAATGGGTCATATGGTTTAAAAATGGCTGGATGAAAGTTAAAGATGAGCCTCGTTCAAGACACCCTTTGGCGTCTACCGATGACGTTCATGTCAGAAACATCAATAAAATTGTATGTGCTAATCAAAGACTGACTGTCTGACAGATTGCAGAAGAATATATTATTTCAGTTGGATCATGTCATGAAATCCTGAGAAGGAAACAGACTTAAATGTGGTGAGACAATTTGCATCACGATAATGCACCCGCGCATTCATCCTTGTTGGTGTGTGACTACTGCACAAAATGTGAAATCTGCTGTGGTGCCTCATCTTCCATACTCTCCACACCTGGCTCCTGGAGACTTTTTTTATTTGCAAAGTTGAAAATGTCATTGAAAGGACAAAGATAAAAGACAATTTGTAGACAATGCTTCACACGCTCCAGCAAGAGGCATTCCAAATCTGCTTCTGGAAGTGAAAATGGCATTGGGAGTGGTCTATCAGTTAGGGAGGAGACTATTCCAAAGGAGACCATGTACAGTAAGTAAAAGGTAAGTGTAGAAAAACTTTGTGGACAAAGTTCCAGAATTTTTTGAACAGACCTTGTATTTATTATGTTGTATGTTAGTTGGCTAAGGGTATGCAGAGTTGTGGCGGCCGTCAGGTACCTCATGTCTGCCAAGTACATGGCTGGTGCAACATTTTATTCACAATCAGAAATTGATACGTTATAATGTATGTTAGGTGAATTAAGGCTTGCTGGCGGCGGGGCAGTATTGTGATTATTAACTGTAACCCAAGGGCTGGAGACTGGATAAGAAGAACAGAAATAAAATAGGAAAAGGTAATACTCCTGGTGTGATCCTCTGAAGTGTGTCTCAGGGTAAGTGTGTTCTATAAGAGTTTGTGTTGTATGTGAAGAAGGTTACTATGACTTACATGAAAGTGCATAGTTTTCAGGTTACATGTGAGGCATGTGTGTGTCTGTGGGATAGCAAGATGACAGAAAGTAGGTAGAATCAGAAGAGAGTACTATGACCAGCTTGATGTCTCTGTGATCGCCAACCACATCCTGCTGGGTGAACACTCCTCAAGGAACAGAGAATCAATCAACAACCTCGTACATGCCTGATAAAAAAGTACAATGACAGTTGCACTGATTAACTGGTTGGATGCTGAAAGAAATAAACCCTGTAGTAGTGCTGCAGATAAACTGCAAGTTGGCTGGTACATGGGAAGACTTTTAGGGTTTATGATGATTAAAGAGGAAATGATGAAGGTGTAGGGGTATAAGTATGCACATACTCACTGCCTGCTCCAAGACAGGAGCATCTACAGATGTTGAAGTGGCTATTCTTGTAAATGAAACAACTGTATTACTAATGATGCATGACTCCATTTTGGATAACTATAAGAGAAAACTTCAGTCTTCATAATTGTTAACATAAGTCTTTTGATTCATGGTCTGGCTGGAATGCAGTACATACCTCATGGCAGATCTTCAGCGAAGAGTTAACACAGACTGCAACAAGGGAGGAGTGATACCTCATTGGTAATTGGTTGGTAAAGTGAGGTAGAACTGGTACTGCGAATGGAGTGCAGTCTGGGTTAACCCAAGCTAGTCTCTCATCGACAGAAGAGAGAAAAAGAGAATAGAGTTTATGGTGTGGCAGTAGAATAAAAAAGTAACAGGTGAGGGTTCAAAATTAACTGCAGTGTCATGAAAGTACAGGTGGATGTATGTTGTGCCTTGTCAGTAACTTAAGAAACCCTGCTATCAAAAGTTTATCCCCTGCCCACATTGTCTACCATGGATAAACACAAACAAGTCAATCAGCAAACAACCATGTTACTGTGGGTTGGCACAATCATCAGTGTTTGGTGATACTGTCATTGACTGGGCTGCTAGTAAATTGACATGTTCCAACATATCCCGTGTACCATTGGTTTCATACCTGACTTCTAGAATTATGGGTACTTTATTGCAAAGTTTTTCTACTACATGTGAACCACTCACTTTTGTGCACAGTCGTAACTATCATTAGGGGGAGAGTACAACACTATGTGTTTAGGGCATGTATTTTCTGGTGCCACAACTTGAGGAAAGGTTAATAAACATCATTGTCATGTGAGCGGTATGTATTTCCCTAAATGGCATGGACATCTATCAATCATCAATAATCATAGCAGCAGAAATGGAATTGCAATTAGGAGGGGTGCAATTCCCCCAGAGTATGTACTTCCAACAAACTGAGGAATGATAAATAAGGAATATCGGGGGGAGGGTGGGGGGACAAAAATAATTGAAATTTCCTAATGCTTTTGCCACTGCTGAAAACAGTGTACAAAATAGTTACATGTTACAAAGTTTTACTGACCTCCAAAGCAGACACCAGCATTGTTTATAATCCATTGTCAGTGATGTGGAAGTCATAGGACAACCTTAGCAGTTCCAGGTGTGTGACAGTTTGAGTGGTGCGGTCTATTGCCTGATGAATTTGTGGCAGTTCTGAAGCGAATGCTGTGAAGTTCAGTTTAAAAATCGAGTTTAACTCATGAGGGCTTAAGTTAGAGGAGCGCAGTAGGTGGTATAGCACTTAGCAGCCCCATCAGTCAAACAAATCAGTAACAGCTTGCACTGTACGTGCTTGAGCATTGTCCTGCAAAATGATGGTCAGGTCCTGCAGAAAGTGCCATCACTTCTTTCTCTATGCTGTTCATTTTTGGAACATAACTTACGACCTCTTAGAGACAGATGTGATGATACTGCAGGACCTGACCCTCATTTTCCAGGACAATGCTCAAGCATGTACAGAGCAAGCTATTACTGATTTGTTTGACTGATGGGGCTGCTAAGTGCTATACCACCTACTGCACTCCCCTGACTTAAGCACGCGTGAGTTCAGCTTGATTTCTAAAGTGAAGGAAACACTTCACGGCATTTGCTTCAGAACTGCTGCAGATCCATCAGGCAATAGACCGCGCCACTCAAACTGCCAACACAACTGGCACTGCTAAGGGTATCTTATGACTTCCACATCGCTGACAATGGATTATACACAATTCTGGTGACTACTTTGGAGGTCAGTAAAACTTTGAAACATGTATCTGTTTTGTGCAAGCTGCAAATAAATAGTTGCCACTATTAAAGTTCCAACCCTCATTTATTGTGGAAACTGATTACAATATGCTGCTTAAATAATAATTAAAAAAATTGACAGAATAATTGAAAGAAATTGGAAAGTACTTATATCCTGATTGAACTTCAGCTGGCATTAATATCAACAGACCTTCAATATTCAATAAATTATTAGATTAACGCTCATAAATTTACATACATTCTTTTTCTGTTACCGCTATTATGCATAGAGATTGGTACAACAATACTAGATCCGAAATGCCCCTCCTCTGCTCATGCAAATTTTTCTTGTTTGCTTCGGTCCTCTTGATGGGTGGTTCTTGGGGCAGATGAATTGATGAACAGATTGTGCATGTACGGATAAACTTTGTTTTTCCTAAATAACTTTTTACAATCCATCTTTAATGTACAGTTTGGGTACACATTTTTTAACATTATTAATGCGGTAGAACTTGGCATACATCCACCCACTACCATTTATAGAGACAAACAAAATGAGAGAAAAGAAAGATAATATGATTCTTTACAGTAATCTGCTGCATCTTTCAAAAGAATAAAAGGTGGTCTAGTCAAAATTACTTTAATTTTCCTCATTGGTGCTTCACACTCACCTGATCATTCAAATAATGCATCTTTTTTAGCAATTTTGTTAAAGGTTCTACTATTGTGGCATAATCCTGCACAAAGCACCTATTATAATTGGCTAAGCCAAGGGAAGATTGTAATTCTTTGACATTTTTTGGGGTTGGAAAATTATCAACTGCTTTAGTTAACCTAGGATCTGGTTAACTCCATCTGAACTAATAACGTGCCCCAGGCACTGAACCTGTGACTGTGCAAAAGAACATTTTTTACTAATTTTAAACTTAAATGTGCACTTTGTAACCTAGAAAGTACATTTCTTAACCTTTTAGCAGGCTCTTCCATGCAAAAATTATGATGTTGTCAAGATACACAGTAGGCTTTAAACCTCTCAATAACAAATCAGCAAATATTTGAAATGTGGCAGGCATATTCTGTAGACCAAAGGCATTTTTAAGAATTCATACAGTCCATATGGGACCACAAAAGCTATTTTAGGCCTATCTTGTGGTGTAGTAGGAATCTGATGACATTCAGAGTGCATATCCAGGGCAGTAAAGTACTTACAATTTCTTAATCTGTCTAAGGTCTCGTCAATATGTGGCAGAGGGTAAGTGTCTGGTGTGGTAATCCTATTTACCATTCTCATATCGACACACAGATGATAGTTTTTCTTCCCGTTGATTGATTTTTTGTGCACAATTACAATTGGACCCACCCAAGGGCTTACAGAGGGTAGGATTATTCCTAAAACCTATTGTTGAATTGTATCTTCCACAACATGTTGTAATCGATGGGGTAAATGACTCAGCTTGTGCACTATTGGTCTAGAATCTCCCATGGCAATTTCTTGTTGTATGAGGTCAGTTGCTGGCAAGTATTAACTTTCCTCAAACAACCACGCATATTCCTCTAACACTGGATACAATAGATTTTGCTCTGACTCCAGCAAATGTGCCAACTTCTCTTTCAACTGATTTTATAACGAAGGTGTTAATGCACAAATCTTTATCACAGGTAACTGATTACATCTTTTCTCTTGATGCTGTTCCTGCTTTGAAACTTCTACATGAGTAACTTCTTAGCCACTGCTTAGTATTGTGCTATGTGAAATTTTTACACACATATATGAGGGTGGTTTGAAAAGTTCTTGGAATGGAATGAGAAAAACGTTCTTCCATCACAAACTTTTTTTTATTTTTCAGTGTACTCTCCTTGTAGATTAATGCAGTTGGTCCAACGATGTTCTAGTCCCTTGATCCCATCTTGAAAATAAGTTTTCTCCAGGCGTGCAAAATAGTTGTCAACTCCGGCAAAATGCTCTTTCTGTGCCACGTGTGGTTCACTACGCAGTTGTAGCCAGTTTTCATGAATGTTGTATCCCTTAGTGGTAGTTTTTGGGAATAAAGCCCACCTTTCTCAGGAATCCTGGCATTTATCAATTTTTGAGTAGGAAAAGCACCTCAGATGCCCACTTGCTACCATCCTAACGTGCACAAATTGGTGTCCAGAAGTGGAATCTTTCCCACCGTTTGATCCAAATCAATATTTTCTTGCCGATCCTATATGCTGGCGTTTTACCTGTTCCCATGTACAATGTCAAATGAAGACATGACACATCCTGGTTGTCCTTCAACAGGAAGAAATGACAAAAACATTGAGACAACCAACAGTGCAATTGATGAAGATTGTTGAAGGACCACTGACCAAATTTCTGAGGAAACAAAAGTGTCATGGAGTATGGTCCAGCAAATTTTAACCCAAGATTTGCTTGTGACCTGGATATCTGCAAAATTTGTTCCTCACCTGCTCACAGATGACCAGGAGAAAACTACATGAATTTTTGCAGTGACTTGAAGAGTGAATCCAAAATAATCCAGATTTTCTTAAAAGAACTGTGAATGGGGGTGAGAGTTGATACTATGGGGACATTCCAAAGTGAAAGCAAGCATTGAGCCAGTGTAAACACAACTGGCAATGCTAAGAGTATCCTACGACTTCCACATCACTGCCAATGGGTTATACACAATGCTGGTGACTACTTATAAGATCAGAAAAACTTTGAACAAGCTGTAAATAAATAGTTGCCACTATTAAAGTTCCAACCCTTGTATTATATTTTATGCACTTGACCCTATTCGCTCAGACACTATTCAGTGGCGACCATTCAAAGGATGGCACTGAGCAGAATATAAACAGACCTTTCAATTGTTGAGATAAAACCTTTTTGAGATAAATGGTCCATTTTGTCATTACAAGAAACTAATGAGGCCTTTGTTGCATTTCTTACATGTCCATGAGATTGGGACTAATAAAAACTTTAAGGAGCAAATTAAAATTAAATTCTGCCTACAAACGAGATACACCAGGAATGCTGACTTCAGCAGTAAAGGTAGGAAGCTACTGTGTTGTATGCTTATACAGCCATTCTTGATGCTGTCTCTCTTGCAGTAAAATATATCTATTACTTTTTAATTAATATCCTCATAAAGTGCATTTCTATAGGAAAGACAAAAATTTATGTAAAATCAACATTAAAGAGCAAAATAATTCATTCAAGTTCTGTAGGACTGTATCTGAGAATAATCAGGTTCATTAATGAATATGCATATAAAACTGCTTTAATTGAAAACTACCAATACATACAAAATTTCGTTTTTCAACCTGGCCGATGGCTACCAAAACAACCAGGTTGGCATCCCACTATTAAAAAATCATGACATTGGTAATATGACTAATCATGATGTCATTTTTATGATGCTTGATGAGACAATTTCTCAGGTCTTACTGGGAAATTTTTTTTCAAATAGTGAAACAGAAATGTGCGACACCGAAAATTCGTTTGGTTATTTGCTTACAACGTCACGAATACAAGAACAGGAAACAGTTCACATAAGCAATTTAAATACTAGCAAGACACATACTTTGACACAGCTCATGCAACTAATAACACAACAGTTTGCACAGTAAAATCAGGGATTTAATGATTTCAAGAATAGCATTAGTCAACAGTTCAGTGAGGTGGACAAAACTATTAGCACTGAATTATTTGACAAATTACCCGGTAATTACACAGAGCTCAGTAAACAAATAAAACAAGAAATAATTACCAACATGTCCTGCAATATAAATACATTAATGGAAAAAGTAACATCCATAGACTATAAACAGGAACAACTTACAGGTGAGTTACAAAACCTTAGTGAAGCACATTCTCAAGTTCAGGTGATGCAATCTGATTGGATTCATCAGTAAAAAATGTGATGAACACAGTCAGTGAACTGCAAGATGTATGCAAAAACCTACCTACAGAAATGCACAAGTTGAGTCTTAGAGTAGATCAGTTAAGTTTGGATACAGAATTTGGCAAAAAATAAAGAGATACGTTATGTGGAGATGTAAAGGAAATAACTGAAAAAGCTGAAACCAGGCTGCTAGATAAGGGTGTGTCAGAATGCAAAATTTATGTAGATACTGAAGAAGAAGCTCTAAAAGGAAAAGAAAGTCATCTTCTAGGTAAAAAAGATTTGGGCATAAAGGAAGCAGAGGAAAGGTTACAAGGCAGTGATGGGAAAACCAGTGATGTTCCAAAACAACATACGACAGAAAACAAACCTTTACTTTTGGAGAAGTTAGATACCTCTACTGTTTACCCACAATACAGGGTTAGCCCATCGCAGGAAAATAGCGAAGGTTGCGTAATGCAACAACACTTGCCAGCAGTTGCAACTGCTGAGCAAGTGCAGTTGCCTTGTGCTACATCACAAATCAGCATGAAAACGCCTGTCACTGACATTGCAGCATGTTTGTCAACATTTCATGCAGATGAGGGATTACTTTGGCATCGACAATTTCTGATATTTACTTTGGAAGGGAAAAGAACACACCCTGCGGTCTTCATCAGAGTATGTCAAAATGGTTTACCTCATACCTGGACCGAAGCCCAGAAAATTAGATTTGTTGTTGGATATACACAGGGCAATGTTCTGCTATGGGCTACGAACATGGTAGAACATTGCCACTATTATGAACAGTTTGAGAGAGTATTTCTGGATAAGAATTGGTCTGAGGCCATACAAGAGAGGCTCAGACATGAAATATTCAACCCAGCTCCGTTCAATAGCAAGCATGGAAGCTTAAGAGGCTATTTTGAAAAAAAAAAAAAAAAAAAATTTGGATAATACTGGATGAACCCAGTATCTCAAGCAGACATTCTGAAAATTTTAAAGAGCTGTCTTCCTGCCCACATTAGGGAGAAACTCATTACCAACCTGCAACACAACACCGAATACTTTCTATCTGTGCTGGACTCAATAGATTTGATATATGAAGAGAGGCCATTACAACCCAAGGCTGTTAATATGCCGATAATGACAAGGGATTTACGGACCAACAAGTGAACAATGGATTTGTAGTACAACATGGGTGGCAACCTTGCCCCACACAGACCTATGGTAATGGTAATGGTAATCACAATGGCAATGGAGAAAGCCATAAATGCAAAGGTGGATATAAAAGAAATGAGCAAAATTTAGCGAAAACAACTACAATAAGCGAGTAGCATATGGCCAGCCTGTACAGTATTTACAGACACAAGATACTGGCAATAATCAGCCAATTACTTGGCAAACACAAAACAATGGCAGACAACCGAATAACCCACAGACAGCAGAATTCAGCCAGCAAAGTAATACACCTATGCCAAATAACATACAGAGGCAAAGAGAATTTCAGTCAAGAGCCTCTCAGGACTCTAATTGGCGTAATCAAACACCAACAGTCCACATAGTGGAAGTTATGCCGAAACCAGAGACCAATGCCACTGTGATGCCAGAAATCTTGAACCAGTCATGGTAGGCCCCCTTTCTGTCATCTTGGAGGGGGGTGGGGACACGAACTTGATCGAGACTTGCTTTATCAGATACGATAATGTTAATGATGTGAGAGATGATCTGTATCAAGTTAATGAGGGTACGCAAAAAAATTTGACAGAGAGCAAGGTTCAAGCTACTATTAAAGCCAAAATATTTGACCTTTATGTACCCATTGTGCTTGACTCAGATGCTATGACTAATTTGATGTCACAGTGCAAAATTGCAAGGTACAAACTGCCACTGGTCAGAAATAGCAAGGAGTCAAGATACAAGCCTTAATTCCTGTAAAATTAGGGCAGTTTTCTGTATGATGCAATTTTTTGACAGTAGAGGAATTAATAGATGGTTGTTTAATCTGTATGGATACATTTAGGTCATACCAAGTACAAATTGATATAGGAAAAGGCCAATGTCATTTCACTGTAAATAACCAATTATTTGTAATAGATCTAATCAGGGGAAGTACTAATAGATGTAAAACTGAAGCTATGCATGACTTTGAAGTTCAATTGGTAAATCCCATAGTTATGTTTGTCAACACATACAATAATGAACAATTGCCAGTAGAAGAAGTAAATGTCTTGACAATAAGCACAAAGATAAGTGAATCAAAGTACTTGTTTCAAGAACAGCAAGTGTAACTTAGGTATCTGATTCTTGCTTATATACATTTATTTTGGAGAAGTTCAGGTATTATTGAGGATTTCGTGTACAAAATGGAAGTGTATCCTCATGAAACTTTTTATTCTATCTCATACCCTATACCATGGTCAAAGAGTGAAGCAGTAAGAAAAGAGATTGACAGAATGCTTGAATTGGACATAGTACAACCATCATTTCCCCCTTATTGTAGTCCTATCTTGGCTGTAAGGAAGCCAGATGGCAAATGCAATTGGTCCTCAATGCATGTAACATTAATAAGATTATTGTACCAGTCTTAACACATCCAGACAATTTAGAGGAACAGCTTATGAAATTCCATAATGCTAAATTTCTTACTATAATTGACCTCCAGTCTTCATATTGGTAAATAAAACTACATGAAGAAAGTCAGAAGTGTACCACCTTCGTATGTGGGGCAGAAGCTTTGAATTTCAAGTGTTACCATTTAGGTGTATTTAATCCCTGCACGTGACAGAGTGCTAGGGCCTGAATGTTTGAGTAATGTAACAGTGTACATGGATGACCTTTTAGTCACTGTACCCACTTGGATGGAACATTTAAGATTAATTAAACAAATATTGAGCTGTTTTACGAATATGGAGTAATAGTAAATCTCAACAAATCTAATTTCGGACAAGAAAAGGTAAAAATTTTAGGACATATAATCTCTTCAGAAGGCATACTGCTAGATCCTAAAAAACTTGATGCCATTAGGTACTGCCCTGTTCCTCAGAACCAGAAACAATTAAAGGAATACTTAGGCCTAGTGTCACTTTTCAGGAAATTCATACCTAATGAACTTAGGAACATTGATGCTTTACTCAATCTTCTCCGGGAAAACAGACCTTGGTTATGGGATAAGCAATGTCAAACTGATTTTGAAAACATCAAGCAAGCCTTATTAAATGCTAATATCTTATCTCAACAAGACATGAAGAAAGGTTTTTGTTTATGCATCGACATGTCTTCTCATGATCTGGGTGCATGCCTTTTTCTAATGGTAGAAGAAGAGGGAAATTTCATCCCTAAAGTAATTAGCTTCACCAGTCGCACCATATCTGCAGCTGAACGTTCATATTCAGTCACGGAGTTGGAGAGTTTGGCTGTAATTTGGTTCTTTAAAATGTATGAATATTTCCTTTGGGGTAAACATACCAAAGAGTATTTTTTTTTTGTTAACTTGTAAATTGCTACACTGATGGATAGCCAGGTGGTGTATGTATCTTCAAGAATTTGATTTTGGAGTAGTATATATAAAAGGAAATCAAAACATAGTAGCTAATCCTCTATCTTGACTACCACAAGGCTTAGAGGAATTCTATTACCTTTTAAAGCAGGAAGGTGAAATAAGAGCTATGTGATGGAGTACAAAACACTCTGACTATACTATTTGCACATGTGTAAACATAGGGAGCAATTACAGCAGGAAGACACATGTTGGAGAAAGGTAAGAGCAAAACTTACACATAACTGTGATGAAAAATTGAAAAGGTTTTTTACTACCCATAAAGGTATTTGTCCCATAGGAACTCTCCCAAACTTGAACAATGGCATCTGTTATTGTCAGAGGAATATGTGGATGATTTTATCTTATACACGCAATATATAGGTCCATTATAGCACTGCAAAATGTGCTGATAAAATAACTAAATATTGTTATTTCCCCAACCTTAGACAAAGAGTACTACAGGTGGTAAGAAAGTGTATTGTTTGCCACTGAATTTACACCAAATGAGCTGATGGGTCAATTTCAAACAAGTAGATGATTGGGAAAAAACTTTACCCAAGATACTGATACCAGAATTATCACTGGATGATAAAATTTGACAAGCAGTAATCGACCTTGAAACCTGGGCTGAATATAGGACAGGAATTTATGACAGAAAGCTGAGACGTACAACACAGTTTTACATAGGACAAAAGGTGTTACTTATAACACATCCCAAATGAACAAAAATTGGAAAACTGAATCATAAGTGGCAATTACTATACACTGGACCATACATAATTACTAAAATCCCCTACCTGGAAGCATACAGATTGGCACACACAAACATGGGTAAAGGCAATGGCTTTTATCCACACAAGGACTTGAGAACATTTATATACTGAAGAAGGGCTGTATACCCTCTACGCTGTAATTAGGTATAATAATATTAGCTTTTGGATGCTGGAAAATCACATTACAGAATTTATGTTGTTAGTTTATAAGGAAAATTTTAGTTTTATGTACTTTTTTCTTATATGTCAAATGTGCAAATGATAAGGTGAGTGGATGTAACAAGGAAGAATTTTACTTTTGTGTGTCTAGAGGTGATGATACTTTAAACACAACACTTTGCCTTGCACGTAGCACAGTTGTAAATGAATAAACAAATTTGTGAAATGCACGATAGCTTGCAATGCACTACACAATTCACCATGACATTAGTGGTAATTGAGCAATGCAGCACATGCACATTAGGGAAAAAGCTAGTCAACAAACCATGAGCATGTGCACACCAGACAGACACAGCTGAAAGTGCTGGAGCACCCAAAACAAACCCTATGAGCTACAGACTGCACTAGTATTTTTAAAGCCTATTGCATAAAAAGGGACATAGGTAATTAAGGGAGAGTCAATATTACAACTATGACTATCTACACAATACACAAAAAACTAAGATAAGCTAAGTGATTGTATACACAGAGAGGGATCCTAAACTACAAAATATTTACTGATGTTACAATAGTATGTACATTATATCTATATACTTACAAATTTAAGTACTGAAAGTACATCCACTAATTATAATGGAGGGACTAGAAAACTCTTGCTGCAGGTAAACAAGCGATTACAATATAAGTGGCAAACTGAATAAGAGGTCGGATCATGCTTATAATACTCTTTATCTTTCAGATTTATAAGGTAAGTAGAGATGCACACATGGCATTAAATGAGTTTGTGAGAGCACAACTGCACACTGATGTAAATGATTACATGGTTGAATCTATGAAAGAAGTATTAGTGACCATCGAGTCACTGTACATTTATCTATGAAGATTTAGTTTTCAGGTAGTATTAAGTTTGTTTTCTTCCAGGGAATGACGTATTGACATGTCCTAACATGAAGAAAGATAAATGCTTATTGGATGTTAGGTACCAGATAAACATAAGAAAGGACTGCACAACAAGAAAATATAGTTGTAAGTTTATGATATGTATGAATGTGATAGAGTGGAAATATGTGTAGAAGATTACAGTTGCAGTATGTCACATATAATGATGCTGAACTAAGGTTGAGCACTACCAAATAATCAAGGGGCCGAAACCTATACTGTGAGTGTTGACTACCCTCGAATGCATCGAACAACTGATTTACATTGAAATTTTTATACGTGTTTGTTAATTATATATACATTATTTTACACTCATTGTTCATAACATATAGTACTGATGATACAACTCTGTATACCTCAGCATATGAAATGGTTATCCTTTATACAATGAACATAAGAAGTAAATATTGAGCTGCACTGTAAACACTGAATAAGTATTCGATACAATTGGTATTGTCAGGTTTGCATTGTGTTTATAAATAACAAACTATTTTGTTCTTGGGATCACAGTTAAGCCTAGTAATGAGGCATAACTAAGCACATATGTGCCTTTCCATGAAATTTCCTGAATCCTTTTGTGTGTAGATCCATGCTACAGAGAGGCAAGGCCACGCATAGTTATTTGAGCAGTGTGTAGAGTCTGTTGTAGCTACTATTGTTTACTTATTTAATTCTTTGAAATTGATAAATGTGCTCAGGCAAGAAGTAACTGTAAATTGAAATGAAATGTATGTCAATTTATGCCATAAAGAAAAAAAAGAATCTATTATTGTATGAATTGTTGTGTAAAGAATGTAAAACCAAACAAGAGAAAAGAGTGTGTATAATTGGAACTGAACAATGTAACAAAATCATAATTTAACAAAATGTGCTAAAACAAAATGACAATCAGACTATAATGTATATAAGTAATGATAATGGCATGTCAGCAAATGAACAGGATAAGTTTATTTTTGTAGTTGTATTTTTATTTTTATTTTGTTATGTGTATAGTATGTGGAAAGGACACTACAGAAATTTTGTGTAGTGCAAAAGTTTGTAAGACACTCAAAAACAAAGTGCAAAAACATACAAAACTTGCCTACAAAGTGTTAAGCGTGCGTGTGAGATATGTGGGTGTGCATGTGATGAACTAAAAATGACAATACATCATAAAAACATTCATAGAAGTGGAAAGAAACTTACCTTGTTGGCAGATGTCAGTACCCACAGAATAAGTGTGAGTGATGAGGTGAAATAGATTCCTTGGGCTGCTGCTATAGAAACCAGTTGTCACTGCATCAAAGATTTCACAAAGGATCATTCTGCTGAACACGAGCTTCATGAATTTGTGCAGTGAAGGCTATGTAAATGCATGACACGTGCCCTCTGGCTTTGTATTAGACATGTGAAAGCGAGCTCGGATGGTAACGGATGCCGAACTGTGCACGCATGCTTTTCAAACTTAACACTGTGCAGATACTGACTGACAATAATGGGACTATGCAATTACAGCAAGCACTTTGTTATGAAGGAAAACTTATGTATGTATGTGTTAAAGGAGCTGACATGCCTATATAAATTGACAACCATATAGGCCAACTGCAATGGCTGAACAATAAAGGCTATGCCCATACCAGCCAGGGTTATCAACCTATAAAAAGAGGAATAAGCTCAGACACAGTGCACCTCCGTATGATGTCATACAAACAAAACAAGGAGAGATATGCTCTTCAATTGATTAATCTTCACCTTTTGTCTCTATAAGTGCTAGCGGGAAGACGTATGCCAAGTTCCACTGGATTAATACCGTAAAAAAATGTGTATCCAAACTGTACATGGAAGAAGTGTTATAAAAAGTTATTAGGAAAGAAAATAATATCTGTACTTTCACATTCTGTTCATCATATTGCCTGCACCAAGAATCCTGCATCATGAGGGTTAAAGCAAACAAGAAGAATTTGCGTGAGCAGTGGACGGGTGATCCAGAACCAGTATTGTTATACCAATATCTATGTGCAATAGTGGTAATAGGGAAAGGATGTATGGAAATTTATGAACGTTAATCTAATAATGTATTGAATATTGAAGATCTGTTGATATTAATGCCAGCTGAAGTTCATTCACGATATTAGTAGTTTCCAATTTCTTTCAAATATTCTGTCAAATTTTTTAAATTATTACTTAAGCAGCAATTTTTAGTCAGTTTCCACTATATATTATATTTTATGCACATGCCTTATTATCTTAGACAGTATTCATTACTCTTTCAGAGCTGTTTTAAGTCAGGAATATGATGGTGTGGAAAGACCAGTTGGTTACATCTCCAGACAAATGAATTCAGCAGAAATTAATTACAGTGCCACCAAAAAGGAGTTGCTAGCTCTCATGTTTGGAATAAATTATTTTAAGTGTTACTTGTATGGACGTCAGTTTACTGTGGTTATGGACCATGTTGCTTTAATATGGAATGTTAAGCTTAGAAGACCCCAGTAGTCGCTTCACTAGATGGGCATTAAAATTGTCAGAATACAATTATACAGTTTGGCATAATCCTGGCCACCTAACAGCAGTGCTGATGGCCTAAGCAGGAAGTTTAGAGTTGTGCAAACAGATGAGGTTTCCACAGAAGAACTGAGAGAATCACAAGAGAGGTGTACAGAATACCACTGGTATGCATCAGTATCTGATTTGGTTACAGAAGATGGCATACTATTCATAACGTAAAAATGAATAATAGCACAGTCTTATGACTGCCACAATGGGTGATGAGCTACGTATGCAAGAATAGCCTCAAATTATTGGTGGAGAGGTCAAAAAATAGGTGTTAGGAAGTATATACAAAATTGTCTGCCTTGTTCACAAAGGGCATCCCCACCAAGGTCTACAGTTTCTTTACAAACTTTATCAGAAACATTGAAATCATTTCAAATCATGGCTCTAGATATCTGAGGCCCATTTCAACAAAGCACCAAAAATAATAAATATTTATTTTCTGCTATTGATCACTTCTCTAGATACTTAATTTTGGAACCACTAGCAGATATGACCACTGAAACTATTGCTTGCGACTTTGTCTATCACTTGGTTCTGTCTTTCGAAAGTCACAAGGCAGTACTCACTGACCAAGGCTCAAATTTTATGTCAGCTTTGTTTGCACTAGTTCATAAAATGTTACGAATAAAAAAATGGCAAACTACAGCCTGTCACCCTAAAGCCAGTGGGTTCCTATGGTGAGTGCACAAAACTATTGTGCGAATACTGTCCTATTGTGTAGGGAAGACTCAGTTAGATTGGGATAGGTATGCAGAATTTGTCACTTCAGCATATAATAGTCATGTCCATGAGGCAATGGGCTACTCCCTCTATGAAGCAATCTATGGAAGACCCATGAATTCACCCACTGAAATTGACAAATTGCCCCCTGACATAAATATATGTGAAGTGAAAAGGCTAGCCCACCAACTCAAAGCCATATGCATCCAAGTTAAATGCAGTAACTAAAAAGCCAAAAAACAGCTAGAATGCAGCAACAAAGGCACTACACTCCCTCAGTATAAACCTGGTACCTTGGTATTGTTTCAAAATCCTGTGGTAAAAATGGGATGGACTAAAAAGTTCACTCCTCAGTACGAGGCTCCTTTCCTCTGTTGTGCATCACCTCCCCAGTGAATGTTGAAATTCAGTTGCTTGATCGTACTATAATACTAAAGCTGTATCACTGACCAACTGTGCCATCTCAGGCAACGCTGCCTGCTCCCATCGCTAAAGTTGCTCTGACAGGTAAAGTTATCACCACAACAAAATAGAAAAAGGAGAAAGATAGGGTGATACCAGCACATCCTCACTATACTTGAAGAAACAAACATCCCTACACTGCCTGCTCCCATCCCTAAAGTTGCTCCGACAGATAAAGGTATCACCACAACAAAATAGAAAAAGAAGAAAGATAGGGTGATACCAGCACATCCTCGCTATGCTTGAAGAAACAAGCATACCTATGCCCTGAGGTCCAGGGACTAAATGAGAAGGATGTAGTGCAGGGCTTCTAAAACTTTTCAACTGGTGGACCCCTTATTCAGTTGAAAATCCATGGCAGACCCTTAGTCAGTCAGGAGCACAGTAACTTTAAATTTCAAAGCGAAACCCATGGGAATTGAAAGCTTCTTATTGCAAGTTTCATGTTACCAATGACCCCCCCCCCCCCCCCCTCTCTCCCTTCCCCAACACGCGATCTAGTGTGTATCAATAGTCTTTGGTTTAGAGATGAATGAAAACAACTTGAAGGTCAAAAATCGACTTATGAAATAGGTAGTGCACTGACAAAGCATATTTAACATTTAATGATGCCTGGACCCGCATACATGCCAGCGAGCGCTGTGGTTGGTCGACAAAGCTCGCTCCGCGCATCCTTAAAAGGTTTCAGCGCATCTAGCACCATGAGCTGGTGCAAAAACCACCCCCGTATTGTTGCAAAACAGTCAATCAGAGAAGCCGCATTCTCCGGCACTAAACTGTGTATGTGTTCTCACTTAGGAACCGCAAAGGCTGCTTGGGAATACGACCTGAAGTAAAAGTACACATGTTTTTCACACGAAAAAAAAAAAAAATGGTGATGAATTTGATTTTCACATTTTTATTCAATAATGTTACACATTACTTTACACAATTTGGTGAAGGGTGGCCGTGGACCCCCTGGAAAGCCCTGATGTGATAAGACTGTCACCATAGGATAAGAAAGATAAGAATTATTTACTTAATTGTTTGTATCTATAAATTGTATTGGCAGGAAAGGACTGAGTGCAACAAAAATGCATGCAGTTCCCTTATGCTTTTTATGTTTTTAGTTGTGGCATGTTATAATGTAAGTCAAAGTGATAAGCATCAGCACTTAGAGCACAGGAAAATAATATGGTTCAAATCACACAAACTAATTAATAAGTGAGCTAATCAGTTAATGCTTTTTCAGTTATGGAAAATTTCTGCCAGTTACAGGAAAATGTGAAAGTATGGGTAAGTTTGTGATACAACAGTTCTAACGTTTTTTGATGACAAGAATGTGGGAATTTGGATTGCAACCTTCCCACTTCTTTTACATGAGTTGACTTACTTGTGAATGCGCAGCCCATCTTCTTCGCTGGTTAACCAGCTACTGGAATCTCTAAAAACTTCTTCTCTGAAGAATAATGCTAGTTAAAGGAACATATTAAGACTATCTTTCTCCACTTGTGAAATATGAGGGCTATCCACAAAGTACATTACATTTTGGAATTAAAAATAAATAAAATATTGGAATTTTTTTATTATATACAGATGAAAGCCACACTTAAATACTACTTTTCTACATAGTTGCCATTTAAATTAAGGCACTTATCATAGCGATGGACGAGCTTGGAAATTCCTTCATTGTAAAATTTGGCCGCCTGTGCCTTCAACCATGTAATGACTGTCTTTTGGGATAGAAAAGATGTGATTTTTGTGGATTTCCTGGAAAGAGGCACTACAATAAAATCTCAAAGGTATTGCCAAACTCTGCACAACCTCAGAAGAGCAATACAAAACAAGTGCAGGGGAAAGTTGGGCTCGAAGATCTTACTGATTCACGACAACGCCCGGGCCCACACGGCAAATGCGACTCGTGAAGTTCTCGAATCTTTTAAGTGGGAGTTGTTTCCTCATTCGCCGTACAGTCCCGACCTGGCACCGAGTGACTTCCACTTATTCCCAGCAATGAAGAACTGGTTGGCTATGCAGCGTTTTGATGACGACGCACAGCTTCAAGAAGAGGTAACCACGTGGTTGAAGGCTCAGGTGGCCGAATTTTATGACGAAGGAATTCCCAAGCTCGTCCATCGCTACAATAAGTGCCTTAATTTAAATGGCAACTATGTATAAAAGTAGTATTTAAGTGTGGCTTTCATCTGTATATAATAAAAAAAATTCCGATACTTTATTTATTTTTAATTCCAAAATGTAATGTACTTTGTGGATAGCCCTCATAAATAGGTGCTCAAAGAATACTGTTAGTTCAATGTTGGTATATTTCAACTTCCATAAAGAACAAATTTCTATGTCTCACATAAATATTTGAGTTCTTGTAAGTCACCCGTGTCATCTCACATTAGACACAATTAAGATACATTTACAACAGAGTTGGTTTAACAACCACAGAAATCATAAACATGTCTTGCCTCTAGAAAGTCTGTGTTAAGAGTTACTTAAAAGTCTTCCTCAACTCACTGTTCTGTTGAAAGTAACAGTAGTCACCATTACAAAAGAGCATAGAATAACACAGAAGTTCCTTGGTTCTTCCATGTGCTTTCACTACAACTTCCATGGATCGGCTGACAAGTACTTGTCAGTGTCATTCGACCACTGTGTCTACGGTCTTCTCACAATAAATTTCAGACCTGCACACAGACAGGTGGTGCAAGGTAGATAGGGTTCCTTTTCCCCACTCACATCTAAAATATTGTGTGTTCGAGATGGTGGAAGGCCGAGTGGTTCTAGAATTTACACAGAAATTCTCGAATCACTATATATCCACTCCCCCCCCCACCCACCCATCCCTCCTCAGATCGAACGCATCATATGTTACACATAATCATTATGTACAGTAATATCACACATAATACCGATTCACATTTTAACAGTATACATGTCTTTTCCATCAATAGTTGTGAATATCCTTTTGCTTACTATTTAGCTATTCTTTTCACATTTTGCTTTGATAACAAAAAGTGAGCATTTCACTCAAGGTTTTAGTAAGCTCCTTTAATATATAGGAATCATGAGGGCTATATTGTCCTTTTCTTTTTTTCTGCTATCTTTCCAATCGTAAACTCTAGGTGTTCATGACACATGAGTAATCTACTTTCTGTTCTCACCTTTTGTACTACCTTACCTAAGTATGTTCTCATTCATTATCTGTTGTAGTTTGGAGGAACTCTGGGCAACATAAAAGTGTTCTTTATGACACTCGTAAGCTTACATATAACGTAATAATGCACATTGTGCATAGAATTTGTACTTTCCAGAATACTATTATAGAAGAAACACCAAAAATGACTTAGGGTCCGATGGTCATCACTCCGCCCGTTAACTCAGAACGTTAATGTCTCTGGGGGACATATAACTTTACGTGTTTCACATTGTACTTCCCTTTATCTGATCCAGTTGCAGGATCTACTAAAAATAATATCTTAGGGTGGATTACTGTCTGTACCCAGTAAGGTCTTTCATATTTCTGGAAAAATTTATGTGTCTCTTTTTTCACAGTCAAGCTTTGAAGATATTGTTTTATGAGAACTAGGTCATTGACTATGTATTGAGGTTCTACAGCCTCTCATTATGCTTACTCAGTCTTTGTTGCACTTTTTCAACTAAATTCATAGAAACTATTTCCTGGTTCACTTCATAATTGACACTCAGTTGTTCAGGCCAACTAAAACATTTAATGAGAGGTTCTCTGACAAAAGGTTTACCTACAACTTCTAAAGGTGATAACCCTGTTGATAAACATTGGAAATTCATTTAGGATGAGTTCAAAGTCCTTGACTTTTGTTGCACATGAAGTATGTTTTTCATAGCAGTAAGTACGGCATAATATGCAGTACTTACTGCTATGAATTTCATAACTCTTTCTATGAATTTCATAACTCTTTCAGACGGGTTTGGCGATGGGCTATAATTACATATCAAAACTTGTCACATACCTTCCCAGTCTAGGAATTCCTTAAATTCATTACTCACAAACTGTGGTCCATTATCTGTAAGAAACCGCTTTGGTTTACTTACTTCCAGAAAGTAGTGTTGTAAACTGTGTGTAACTGTCTGCGTATTTGCTTTTCCATAGGATATAGTTCAACATATTTCAACCAGCACTCTATGATGACAAAAATGTATGATACTCCTCCCTTTCCTTTTGGAACTGGCTCAAGAAAATCTGCTGCTGTGAGATCATATAACAACTTGGGAATAATTGGATACATTTTGTATTTCACAGGAGTATTATTCTCTTTCACCTTCTGACAGATTTCATAAGTTCTAATCAAAGATGCTACTTTATGCCCTGGCTTCCGAAAGTAATAAAACTTATTGATTTGGGTTATAGACTTTTTGATTCCGAAATGTCCATATCCTATATGAACATACCACACAAGTGCATTTTCCATTACCTTCAGAATGCGTAAGTGCCAACGTTGTGATGTTAAGCTGTCTCTCCAAAACAAATTATGATCTATAATTTTCCATTTTCCTACTTGATTAGGAGGTAAGGAATTCCAGATATACACAGAAAATTTTTCTGTAAAATAGGGATCATGATGGATGTTTCTGTTATTGTTTGAGCCATCTCTTGTACCCTAATGTTTGGATATTCTACTGACATAAAATTAATTGCAAAAATAACGCCTGGTCTTTCCATACATTTTAATTCTACCATTCCTATGGGTAACTTAGACAAAGCATCTGGTACAATATTCTCGGAACCTTTTACGTATTGTATCCTAATATCATATTTCTGTAGGAAAAGCATCCATCGCATTAATCTACTGTGTAACAATCGACTACTCATTACAAAGGATAGAGCTTGATGATCTGTATAAACATGGACTTCTGACCCCCATACTAGTGTTTGAAATTTCTGGATACTCCATATAACTGCCAATAGTTCTTTTTCAATAGCCATGTAATTTAGTTAGTGCTTATTTAGACTACAGCTAGCAAAAGCTATGATTCTATGTCCTACCTTATTTAGATCTCACTCTCCTTGGAAAAGTTCTGCGACAATACTGCAATCACATGCATCTCTTGAAATTTTTAACAGTTCATCCACAACTAGATGATGTAATATGGGTGATTCTACAAGTGCACTTTTGGCATTTTCAAATGCATCATTTGCTTCTTGATCCCAAATCCATGGTACTGCCTTCCTTGATAAACGTAAAACTCTTGGGTCATTCAATTCTTGACCTCGCATGTACTGTCGATAGTATCCAGCCATTCCTATAAATCCCTTCAACTGTCTTACATTTCTAGGGTGTGGACATTCTTTAATAGCTTTCATAGACTTAGGGTCTGGTTTAATTCCCTGCACCACTACAATATGACCTAAAAACTTAAGCTCATGGCATGCAAAGTACAGTTTAGACAGTTTCACCATAATACCTTTATCTTTAAATTTTTTCCGTGTCTTATTCAAGGTCAGGCAATGTTCTTCCCAACAACCTGATATTACCAGGATATCATCTACATATATTATTAAATCCTTCTCTAAATCTTTCCCTAATGCCTCATCCAGGGCATGTATTAATATGACTACAGAAATATTAAGTCCGAATGGCAGTACACTGAAATGATATGATTTACCATCACGCAGAAACTCTGTATACCTTTTATGTTCTGGGTGTAATTTTATTTGCCAATATCCCATAGTCAGGCCCATCATGTTAAAAAACCTTGCATTTTCAAATTTAGATAACAATTCATCAATACTAATCAGTCTTTCTCTTTCTGTCTCTATATGCTCATTCAATGTATGAGCGTCTAACACTAATCATACCCCACCTGTAGCTTTTTTCACCATGACCAAAGGGCTATGCATGATGCTGGAGCTATGTTCTATTCTATTGTTATCAATAATTTTGTTGATTTCCTCCCTAACTGCTTCTTTTAAACTTACAAGTATTGGTTACAGCTTACAGAACACAAAACATAAAACATTTTAGACAAAGTTCAAGATAACTTTAAAATCTAATAGCCAAGATAAATCAAATAATATGTCTCTATTGATATTCTCTACTATTAACTGTGTTTGACAATATAATATATTTCCAGTGCTGCTGTTCACTTGAGTCTTATACTTTACAATCTTACTTTTTGTTCCTGTTATTCTAACTATGTAAACTCCAGTCACTGTTAATAATGGTAATTGTTGTTTAGTTTGTAGTGAAGTAAAGAATGTGTTGGAGATGAGTGATACCTCATTCCCTGAATCTATAACCTTATAGTTCTCCATGGTGCCTGCTATTATAGGTTGTGAATTATTGGTAGTCAAACTTTGTTCTTCCAGTAACAACCATTATTTTGTAGGTGTTTTGTGGGTACTTGTATGGACTTAGGCCCCCTAGTGTATTTCCATTACCTGGGCCCCAGTTCTGGATCCAGATTGCACTACGTTTTCCTCATTATTGATAATCATGGGTTGGTTACCGAATCAAGATATTCTATTATTACTCCGTACAAATTCCTGCGGAGTTACTGGACCTAAATTCAAAGATGGATGCTTCTGATAATTGTCATTACCATTTTTTCTGTTGCACTGGTGTACTCTAGCTAGGTTAGCCTCATGTTTTTAAAATTAATACCACTGTTCCTTTTGTAGTTCGGGCAATCGCTTTAGTGTAAGTTTTCATTGTGGTCCTAATTTAACGTATCCAGTGTGTCCACAAACGACAACAATTCTTCTACTGATTTCCAACCACTACATAACACACCTTTCCTCGCATAAATGGGTGTTTGTCTTATTAAAATTCTCACTAATCCTTCTTCCATTGGCTTATCTAAGTACTTCACCTGTGTTAGATGCCAGTCAAAATACTTTCTCATAGTAGCCCATGTATTATTGTAATATTTTGGGTCCCACAAATCTTATATTAATTTCTCTTGTGTACTAGCACACCAGTATTTCTCTTTAAATTTCTTCTGAAAGTCTCCCCAAGAAGAAAAGTTCCCAATATTTACATTATCCCCATTCTGAGGCTTCCCCTACGAGGTACCCCCGCAGCAAATTCAATCTTTTTAGAATCCTCCCAGTTCTTTGGCAAAGCCTGGTTGAATCTTTTCAAAAAATAAGTCAGATGTATATCCCCATCCAGTTTAAACTTAGGGAATTGCCTGGATAACTTGAATTGACCCACCATTGTAAATCAGTCACCGCTTCACTAGTAAATACCACATTAGGAGAAGTCACCCTCTTGTCTATTTTATCCTGGATAAGTTTAAATTCTTTCCACAAGCCATCTATATCCTTTCAGGTATCTGAAAATTTGGAAGAACCAATATGTGATACTCGAACAGATCACAGATGTACTGCCAGTCCATAGTGTCCAACAGGCACAATATTTTGGTGATCAGACATGTTGCCATCATCAGGTGCGCTGACAAATTGAGCTCATGAGGTCGGGTGGCCGTATTAAATCCCCTCCCCTCATGAGACATTCTCTCCAAGGTCCATGCCGGCGTGTCAGCAGTCAATGAGACAATGGCGTCGGCTTCTGTGGTGGTGTTGTTGGAATTGCCTCGTCCGTCCTAGTTGCCCACTTGTTTCCTTTGCTGAGCATCTTTTTAATTTCTAGGGTGGACAAGGCAATTACATCGATGCCACCACAGATGCTGACACCAGCATCTCAGCGACTGCTGACGTGTGGGCGGAGACCACGGAGAGAAGCCTCGCAAGGGGATGGGATTTAACATGGCCGCCCGCCCTCAGGAGCTCAGTTCGTCAGCACACTTTATAATGGTGATATGTTTGATCACCAAAATATTGTGCCCATTGCACACTATGGTCTGCCAGTACACCCATGGACTGTTCGAGCAAGAAATATGCCGGGAGAAACTGAAGGGTCACAATAGGCGATACATTCCTGGGAGTTACTCTTGTGGCAACTTTTTGATCTACCATTTCCTCCACATGTTCCTCCAAACTACTTACATTTATGATGTCTGGATTTGCTAGTTTCTCTTTGATGTTTCTTTCTACGTTAACTACTAGTGTTAACACCTGTAATTGCAGTTGGATTATTGGCATTAACTTATCTTGCTTATCAATGCACTCTTTTAAAGTATGCAATCCCTTCTTTACAGCATCAAACTTAACATTACATACATTTTCCATTGATTCTAAATTTTCATTAACCTCTGATTCTACACTATGATATTTATCCTCAATGTTCAGTTCCAATCTTTTTGTCAGATCCTGAAAATTCGCATTCTGTTTTTGGTTGAAGTCAGTCAACATTTGATTTACATAAATGTTCAAAGAATTAATTAGCTTATTCTTTAAATCTAATTTCAGATTTTCAACTTTACTATTTAGGGTGACAAATTCAGTCTTTAAACTATCCATGCCTTCACACAGATTACTAAATTCTCTACTCTGTGCATCAACTTTGCCATTTAATAAACCTAGATTTGTTGCTTGACTATTCAATGTTTTACTCTGGTTATTTAGAACTTCACTCTGAGCATTTAAACTAGTATGTATCAAACCTATTTCTTTCCTGGGATTGAAGAATAAAGTAGATGAGCTCCTGGTTTGTTTAGATGACATTGAATTTTATAATGTAATAGATATACTATGCCTGTCTGATATGAAAAAGGTAAATATCAGTTGTTATAAACTAGCTGCACATATGAGTAGAGAGAATAAGGTGAAAGGGGGAGTTGCCATATATGTCAAAAGTTATCACTATGTAGAAAGCTTAGATACAAGAAAGCTTTTGTCTAGAGCAACATATAGAATCATGTGCCTGTCAGCTTAAACTGAAGGAGGGCTCTTTTATAATTGTAACAGTATATAGGTCCCCTTCAGGAAACTTTCATTTATTCCTGGAAAACTTAGATGCCTTGTTGTGCTATCTGTCAGATAGGGGAAAGCAAATTATTGTTTGTGGGGACTTCAATGTTGATTCACTGAAAGAGTGTAATAGGAAGAACGACCTGGAAGTCTTGCTCGGTTCTTTCAATTTGAAATCTGTCATTAATTTTCCTACTCGGGTAGAAAAGGACAGAAGCACATTGATAGATAACACTTTTATAGCCCAAGATAGGTTTAAAAACATAAATTCTTGTCCTGTTGAGAATGGCCTTTTTGATCATGATGCTAAGCTAGTTACAGTGTATGCCATAGCTCCATTCAGTAATTAAAAACTACCCTCCAAAGTTGTGCATTCAATTAATGACTCAACAATTAGAAATTTCAGAGAAAATCTTCAGCAGTTAGACTGGGATGAGGTGAACAATGAACCCGATGCTAATTTAAAATATAACTTATTTCATGATACACATGTAAGAGAATTTGAAAACTGTTCCCCCAAGAAAGTAGTTAAATCTAATTATAAGAAACCATGCAAAAAACCTTGACTTACTAAAGGAATAAAAATATCTTGTAACCACAAAAGGGAACTATATCTAAAAACAAGAAAGAGTAATGACCCAGAAGCAGCCATATTTTATAAAAACTACTGCGCTACATTAAGAAAGGTTATTAAAAAGTCCAGAAGCATGTGCATCATGTCTGAGATTAATACCTCTGATAACAAAATCAAAACAATTTGGAATATTATTACAAGGGAGACAGGGCAACCAAGAGTACAGGATGACAGCATCACCATAAAAGTAAATGGAAATTCGATAAACAAAAAGCGAGCAGTCAAAACCATTTTCAATAATCATTTTTTAAATGTTGTAGAGAAAATAGGATCTAAATGTTCATTAGAAGAAGCAAGGCAGTTAATGGAAGTGGCCTTACCCACACCATTTGATAGAATTGAAATTCCACCCACCTCTCCTTCTGAAATCAGGAAGATAATAAACTCTCTCAAGAACAAAAGCTTACATGGAATTGATGGCATATCCAGCAGGATAATAAAAGCTTGTTCCCAAGAAATAAGTGGGATTCTTAGCCACATATGTAATAGCTCTCTGAAGCAGGGTATTTTCCCAGACAGAATGAAGTATGCCATTGTTAAGCCACTGCATAAAAAAGGGGATATGTCTGATGTCAACAACTACTGCCCAATCTCTCTTCTGACTGCCTCATCCAAAATTCTTGAAAAGTAATGTATTGTAGAGTAGCTTCACACCTTCGTAGAAATAAAGTTTTAACAAAATGTCAGTTTGGTTTTCAGAAGGGTTTTTCAATGGAAAATGCTATATATACTTTCACTAATGAAATATTAAATGCTCTGAGTACCTGGAAGTCACCCATTGGGATTTTTTTTTATCTATCAAAGGCTTTTGATTGTGTAGCTCATGAAATACTTCTAGATAAGCTCAAGTACTGTGGTATGAATGGGACAGTGCTCAAATGGTTTAAGTCATACCTAACTGGAAGAGTGCAGAAAGTTGAAATAAGCAGTTCCCATAATATGCAAAAAAACTGGTGATTTCTCAAACTGGAGACCAATCAAGAATGGGGTGCCACAAGTTTCGGTCTAGGGTCCTCTGCTGTTGTTAATTTATATTAATGACTTGCCATTCTATATTCACGAAGATGCAAAGCTGGTACTTTTTACTGATGATACAAGTGTAACTATCACACCCAACAGACAAGAATTAACTGGTGAAATTGTAAACGATGTATTAAATGGTTCTCTACAAATTGGCTATCATTAATTTTTGACAAAACACAGTATATACAGTTCCACACAGTAAATGGAATGACACCATTAATAAATATAGACTTCAATCAGAAATCTGTAGCTAAGGTAGAATATTCAAAATTTCTAGGTGTATGCATTGATGAGGGGTTGAACTGGAAAAAACACACTGAGAATCTGCTGAAATGTTTGAGTTCAGCTACTTATGCTATCAGTGTCATTGCAAATTTTGGTGATATACATCTCAGTAAATTAGCTCACTATGCCTATTTTCATTCTCAGCTTTCGTATGGCATCATATTCTAGGGTAACTCAGCATTGAGTAAAAGAGTGTTTATTGCACAAAAGCGTGCAATCAGAATAGTTGTTGGAGCTCATCCAAGATCATCCTGCAGACATTTATTTAAAGAGCTAGAGATCTTCACTGTAGCCTCACAATATATATATTCACTTATGAAATTTGTTATTAACAATCTGAACGAATTCGAAAGTAATAGCAGTGTACATGGCTCCAACACTAGAAGAAAGGATGTTCTTCACTACTCAAGGTTAAATATAACTTTGGCTCAGAAGGGGGTAAATTATGCTGCCACAAAAGACTTTGATCACTTACCTAATAGCATCAAAAGTCTGCCAGATAGCCATATAGCATTTAAAAGGAAATTAAAAGAATTTCTTAATGGCAACTCCTTCTACTCATTAGATGAATTTTTGGATATAGTAAGTGGGTAATTTCCCCAACACCCCCACAAAAAGTGTCAAAATATTTTGTGTAATGTAATATCTTGTATAGACACCTTTTATTAACCTGACATGTTCCACATCATTACGAAGTGTCATATTCATGATCTATGGAAAAAGTACTAATCTAATCTAAACTTTAGAGTTTCATTCTGAGCATTTGACTGCTGAATCTGGTCATCTAATGTAGCAATTAAAGTTTTACTTTGATAATCTAATCAAGAATTCATTAAGCCTAATTGTGTACTCTGAGCTTTGATTAGACTTACTAACTCAGACCAATCAGGCCCTTCTTTGGTAATTTTCATAGCCATGGCTGGTTCTCAAGTTTCTCCAACTTGCTGAATGTTATTCGTGATTTTACAAGCTTCAGACCTTGTGAGCATTTAAAAATTAACTTTATGTATTATAACTACACTAATAAATTTCACTCAAAAGTTTGTATCACTTCTTGCTAAGGTACTAAAGTTTTGTTTTGTGCTCACCTGGCATAGACTTCTTGCAGCATAGGTGAGCATATGAATGGCCAGTCAGCACCAGTGAACAGCAGACAGTGTTGGCGACGTCGGATGTAGGCTGGTTTCCATGCCTGCATCCCCGTGACGCATGTGAGAGCTGTATACTCCCTACACCAGATCTACTTAGTTGTATTGTTCTAGGCGTAACTTTTCTTAGTCTAATACATTGAGATCTTCTCACCAGTTTTTCATGTTGTGACTTTCTCACGTCTTCCCCCTTATTTTCATTCACAAATGTTCTCCCCCATATACTCCGACAATATCCAGTTTTTCTTAATAGTTCTCTTGTCTCATTATGGTCGGTTGCTATGGCCACACATGATAGCTTTTTCTCTTGTTTTCATCTCAAAATTCCTTTTTTCCTTTGGTCCTGTCATGGCCGCCACGTTCTAATGTTTGTTGACGTCAAGAATGTGGGAAGTTGGATTGCAACCTTCCCACTTCTTTCACATGAGTTGAATTACTTGTGAATGTGCAACTGATCTTCACTGGTTAGCCAGCTACTGGAATCTCTAAAAACTTCTTCTCTGAAAAATAATGCTTGTTAAAGGAACATATCAAGACTCTCTCTCTCTCTCTCTCTCTCTCTCTCTCTCTCTCTCTCTCTCTCTACTCGTGAAATATGTAGGTACTAAAAGAATACTTTAGTTCACGGTTGGTATATTTCAACTTCCATAAAGAACAAATTTCCATATCTCACATAATTATTCGACTTCTTGTAAGTCACCCGTGTCATCTCACATTAGACATAATTAAGATACATTTACAACAGGGTTGGTTTAACAACCACAGAAATCGTAAACATGTCTTGCCTCCAGAAAGTCTGTGTTAAGAGTTACTTGAAAGTCTACCTCAACTCACTGTTATTTTGTCACTAACAATAGTCACCATTAAACACAGAAGTTCCTCCTTGTCGATGCCATTGGACCACCACGTCTACAGTCTTCTCATGAAAAACTTCAGACCTGCACACACAGACAGGTGACACACAGTAGGCAGGGTTCCTTTTTCCAACTCATATCTAAAATATCACATGTTCGAAATGGTGGAAGGCTGAGTGGTTCTAGAATTTACGCAGAAATTCTCAAATCACTACACAGTCACATATTACATAAGCTAGACATAGCCTAGCACCTACATTTGGGCACTTATAGAAAATCTCGAGGATATGCTGTTATGAATCCATGTTAATGCTTTATTTAACTTTAATTAATTCTGGCCCAGGAAGACATTCATGAGGTGTATAGGACGCCGAGTCAGTTTGCATAATGTCACTATAAGTGAAATAGATGATAATTGATGAAAAGGGCCCTCAAATGCTTAATAGCAATTTATTTCTTAGAAACTACTTCTTGTATATAATAGAGGGAAACATTCCACAAGGGAAAAATATATCTAAAAACAAAGATGATGTGACTAACCAAACAAAAGCGCTGGCATGTCGATAGACACACAAACAAACACAACAAACACAAACATACCCACAAAATTCAAGCTTTCGCAACCCATGGTTGCTTCTTCAGGAAAAAGGGAAGGAGAGGGAAAGACGAAAGGATTTGGGTTTTAAGGGAAAGGGTAAGGGGTCATTCCAATCCCGGGAGCGGAAAGACTTACCTTAGGGGGAAAAAAGGACAGGTGTACACTCGCACACACACACATATCCATCCGCACATACACAGACACAAGCAGACATTTGTAAAGGCAAAGAGTTTGGGCAGAGATGTCAGACGAGGCGGTAGTACAGAGGCAAAGAAGTTGTTGAAAGACGGTTTAGGTATGAGCGGCGGCAACTTGAAATTAGCGGAGGTTGAGGCCTGGCGGATATCGAGAAGAGAGGATATACTGAAGGACAAGTTCCCATCTCCAGAGTTCTGACAGGTTGGTGTTAGTGGGAAGAATCCAGATAACTCGGACGGTGTAACACTGTGCCAAGATGTGCTGGCCGTGCACCAAGGCATGTTTAGCCACAGGGTGATCCTCATTACCAACAAACACTGTCTGCCTGTATCCATTCTTTGGAATGGACAGTTTGTAGCTGGTCATTCCCACATAGCAAGCTTCACAGTGTAGGCAGGTCAATTGGTAAATCACGTTGGTGCTTTCACACATGGCTCTGCCTATGATCGTGTACACCTTCCGGGTTACAAGACTGGAGTAGGTGTTGGTGGGAGGGTGCATGGGACAGGTTTTACACCGGGGGTGGTTACAAGGGAGCCAGAGGGTAGGGAAGGTGGTTTGGGGATTTCATAGGGATCAACTAAGAGATTACGAAGGTTAGATGGACAGCGGAAAGACACTCTTGGTGGAGTGGGGAGGATTTCATAAAGGATGGATCTCATTTCAGGGCAGGATTTGAGGAAGTCGTATCCCTGCTGGAGAGCCACATTCAGAGTCTGATCCAGTCCCAGAAAGTATCATGTCACAAGTGGGGCACTTTTGTGGTTCTTCTACGGGAGGTTTTGGGTTTGAGGGGATGAGAAAGTGGCTCTGGTTATTTGCTTCTGTACCAGGTCGGGAGGGTAGTTGCGGGATGCGAAACCCTAATGGTTAAGCTAAGACCAATGTTAGACTGCTCAGAGCTCACCTGAAGCCATTCTGCACATCCTAACATATCAATTCTTGTGTGCAAGCTACTGTTAATAGCTTTCATTGGATAAAAGAAAGTATTTCTAGTTTCTCATGCAACCTGGTCCCGTTGTGTGATTAAAAAAGCAGAACCATAAGAGATGTAGTTTTGAGAAAACACAAGTCTACCATTAGGAATTTCAGTTAATACTTCCCAGCAGATTTGGACATCTTATATGTCACTGTGGCAGGAATAATTAATGGAGATTTATATTTCAACAAGGGCACCCACTACGATATACATTTTCATAGAGATCCTTACTACACAACAGAGAGACAATATAATATACTGGTATAGTCAAATACTGCCTGAGTAAATGTGCTCCCACTAGAAATTTTGAACGAATCAGAATTAACATACAAGTACTGCGAAGTTCTTATCAGGCTATAATATTAATTATCGATCATGTTCACTAATGCTTCACTTAAATTAGGGTGATAACTACCACCCATTTTGTAGCCACAATTACAGTGTGAATATTTGAGCATTGTTAAGGGACACCCTCCCCTAGCATTACTTACCAAAAATACTTTCCACCTTTCAAACAGGTTATTATTTTTTCAGCTGTCATTCTAAAATAATTTCATATGTAAATTTATAAATGTATAAAAAGAAATAACTTTATTTTCTTCCTTACCATTGATATGCACTAACTCTGTATGTACAGTTAAAATTACATTTCTTTTAGAAATATTTGAAATTACAAAATATTTGTTACTCTTATAATTTCTATTGTTAATGGCACAATTTGACACTAATTATTAAATTTATTTCTGAATTTATTTATAAAATAATAATAGAAATTAATAGAAAGTCATTTGTCAAGAAAGTTTGTTAACTCTGGAGTATTGTTAATACTGCAGAATGGAGTAGTAATGCACATGGCTCTGATGTGATCAGATGTGTTTTTATGTTTGGCAGTAACAATGTAATTTAGTATTTTGAAGTGGAAATTGTAAGGACAGTGTGATATAGAAAAATGTGATAGAATAAAAAAAATTAGAGAAACAGAAATTATGGAGCAGGCTTACTTCAGCATTATCATGTCAATTGGAACCATGTGAACCTATAATATCAAAATTTCAGCTTCAAGAATCAGCTCCTAGTTGTGATGAACTGGAGCCAACTACAAGAAAAGAAGATAAGTAAAAAAGTTTATTATAAATATTACTCCTCTCTAAGCTTATTAAAAGATTTTAGTCTGAGTGAGTGACAATCAACATGTGATGTAAGGGAAGGGGAAATTACAAATTGGGGGCCAGCCTGGATCAGTTGACTGATAATGAAGTTTTATCTGTTGCAGAAGAAGGGAGAGTGATGGAACAGATCAATAGAAAGAGGACTTTACAACTACGACAAGGGTCATCAGAAAGGGAAGATAAGTACAAACTATTTGTGAAATTAATTTCTTTGTGGACTTGTGTGCTTGTTAACAAAATGTATAGAGATGTAGGCAATTGTGATGTGCAAGTGAAAGCTGTGGACCCAGACCAGACATGTTTGAGGTGAGTGAAAACATAGTCAGCAAAGAAGCAGTGAAAACTGGTATTTTGCAGTTAATTTTGGCAAAACTAGAGGAAATGAAGATAGACACAACAATAGTAAATAGGATAGGGTGAAAGACCAAATGGACCAATTAGTAATCAGATTTCAGAGCTAAAAAATGGGTTGTCAGAGGAGTTAAAAAGTGTGAATGAAAAATTTGATGTCTTAGAAAATAAATTTATTGTTTTGGAAAATGAGTTAATTGCTGAATCTGCAAAACATTCAAAGAATGTTAATGACATCAGAGTTGAACAGAAGGCTGTAGCAGAAAAAATGGAAAAAAATTAGCAGTTTAGATGAAAAAATTTTAATGTTGAAAGCAATATTCAAACTAACGTAAATGTTATAGATCAAAAAGCTTCAGCAGTTCAGGAAAATAGCATTCACAAAAATCTATATTCAAGCAATGGTATTGCATGGTCCAACACTCCAATCAAATGTTTTCCATCAGACATTTTACATCCATTGGATGTTTTGTACCATTATAGAGATAGTTTTGTGTCAGACATGAGTGACAATCAAAAAATTAAATTTGTTAAAAGATGTCTTGACTGCAAGCTCTGTCTTCAGTAAATTTAAATTTAAATCAGTGGGAAACATATCAAACTTTCAAGAAAAGTTTTTTAAATAAATTTTGGTTGGAAGCCGAACATGGGGAAAATAAAAGTGACTTTTTGAATGGTCATAATTGTAGGAATAGATATGGTACTCTGAAAGAGTTTTGTAAGAACCAACTTAAGAAATTAACATCCCTTGACAAATAATTTCATGAAATGACATTGACTGATGCACTTAAAAGAAGATTACCAGAAACGTTGCAGTGGGATTTAGAACACGGACCTGACAATTGTCCTGAACACTTTTTACAATATGTTGACAGGGTGGGTAGGGCAGTAGAAAGAAATGTATACCATAACAATCCAAATGATATAGATTACAATGGGAATAGCTACAGAACCAGAGATAATGGTATTTTCTATCATGATTAAAATGTTAGTAGAGACAGAAATGTTGAACTTCTGCAGAATATGAATAATGGGGATAACCATGGGCAATTTAATAGAAGAATCAATCATAGTGGTAGCTACTTGGGAAACGGCAGTCCACCTCAATGAAGTTCCACTGTTTTGGGGCGAGGAAACACAAGAACAGGACCCCAAATCTACGCTTGCAATTAGAAAGTAATAATAGTGTTAATAATATGGCACAGGTATCTGAAGTCGAACAGAAGGAATATCAAATTTTTCATTTATGTTTTGATCAAAAGTTTTGGGATACTATGTTCAATTATGATGATGTAGGTGCTAATCACAAGCCAGAACATGAGAGTAATGAGAATTTTTGTGTAGTATGTATTAATGATTTCTTCTTTTGGTCAGAAAACAGTATTATTGATATATGTGTAACAGGTAATAGCTGTACTGGATCTGAATTAGGTGGTATTTTTTATGTAGATGTGAGTGAGAGCTATGTAATGACTGAGGCTGGTAAGTCTGAGACTGGTAGCTTATTACAAATGAATGTAGGTTAGGTGTGTGAATTTGAGGGAGATGAGACTTATGTTGTTAATGATGTTATTGATGAAGTAATTTTGGAAGAATATGATGATAATCATGACAATGATAATGAAGTTTCAGAGTTGTTTGTGAATACAGGTAAGGTAAGTGATGAATGTGATGATGTAAGTGAGAGTCATGGAATGCCAGTCCAGTCAAAGCAGTTTTTCATTAATGTCTTGCAGAGTAATGATGCAAACAGTAAAGGTGAGTTATTTGTAGGCCTAGAGAATAAAGGTAAAAACTTTTTGAAGTTTGTTTGGGATCAGATTAATGGTAACAGATAAATGTACATTCTGGGATAAGTTAGCTGTGGTTAATCAAAATTTATATCCATGTTGGTGGAATGAAGTGAAAGAAGGACTAATTAGGAAGTGTAACTTTGACAGTAATATATTTTGTATTCCTTCTGTAATAATTGAAGTTAGTTGTGCTACGGAATCCATTCATTGTGTTCAATCTTTATGTGACAAGATGAGTAACCAAAATAATGTTGTGATACCAGTAAAGTTGATAAAACCTTGTAAAGATGGTATGGATGTATCATCTGATGAAACTGAAAGTGATCTTGTACAAGAAGTGTCTGATAACAGAGATGATGATTCAGATTTTGGGTGTCCTTACATTAATATTAAGATTGATCAGTGGGAAGGGAACTGTTTGATTGATATAGGTAGCCCAATTTGTGGTATATCTGAACAATTTAGAGACAAGATCCAGTATAGTAAGAATTTTGTGGAAACGTCCATCATACATGTGAAAATAAGTGGAGCTACTGGTAAGCAAAACAAGCATGTAAAATGTCAAGTGCTTTTAAAGTTTAGTATAGAAGACAAAACCTTTGGACATGGATGCATAATGACCCCTAATCTGGAAGAAAATATACACTGTGTTTGCAGATTCATTAGACTATATGCGTATAATTGTATTTTGCTTGTCAGGAATGTAGAAGGTAAGATGATGTGATTTATAAAGTTCTGTTTTATCTATTGACTGAGTTTAAAACTATGATACACTATATAATTATGTTTTGTAATAGATTCGTGCTTTAGAATTTGATACATATTTGCCATGCCATTAAATGAGTAGATCCTTTTGCAATTTTGAAATGGGAGAATGTTCACAGTTTGTACTATAAAAATTGGAAATAGTATCTTAGTATAGCTGTGTGTTTCACCTTGTTAGTTCTTTGGTGTTTCATTGCATTTAACTCTGTTTATTAATGTTTCATATGTGAACACTTTTTCATCCTATCTGACATAAATCATACATAATTGCTTTTGCAATATAAATAGGGAGAGCATATGTTATGAGATGTAAAGAAGGTATTGAACAGCATATTTAGTACATAAAACTATGTTTCAGGATTTGATGTGAATGCTAGACAGGAAGTCACCTCTCCATTGGAGTGTGTGATGAGAACTCTAGGGAGGAAACTGATAGATGTGGGCGGATCCATTCTCCACACTGCTGCATGGCTGTGCACAGCTGGACCAGTTGACTTACAAGAGATCGAAGGTGCTGGGTAATGTACTCCAGCATCTATCAACTACATCAGTGTTGTGACTGAAATATGTAAATTGTTCGCCAAGACTGCCAAAGACAGTGTTATTCTACATAAATGCATGTTTTTCCAATTACGGGGATCGACTTCCCAATACATTATATAACTTTATGTATTTTTGTATTGATTGTAAATGAATCTTCTAGGTTTCTATGTATGTAGGTTAGTTTGTATGGACATTTAGCAAATATTGTGGAAGACATTTAATAGTATAGACAATATAACAAGATGTATACATGTCTGCTTTCATTTACTGGTTGTGGTCCTCAAGCTACTCGATTATGTTCTCATTCAGAGCTATTTATGACCCTGTTTACCTATATTTATCCTGTGTACTGCTATACTGTAACTGACTGGAACTTGAGTTGTGGGAAAACTCATGCTTCACTCTGTTTTGGGTAGCCCTGGTCATCATGACTCTCTCTCTCTCTCTCTCTCTCTCTCTCTCTCTCTCTCTCTCTCTCTCTCTCTCTCTCTCTCACACACACACACACACACTCACACACTCACTCTCTCTCTCTCTCTCTCTCTCTCTCTCTCTCTCTCTCTCTCTCTCTCTCTCTCTCTGTGTGTGTGTGTGTGTGTGTGTGTGTGTGTGTGTGTGTGTGTGTACTCAAGGAGAGCATACAACTATTGATTGAGGCTAGATGCTTCTTACAATTAGTATTTGCATATGATTGAACTTATTGATATGATTATGAATTTTATTCATTATGTGGCTGATTGTTTTTGTGCTATATTCCTACTCATGATTGAGTATATTCTCTGGTCTGTACCTGTTGTCATGAGTTTTATGAGTCAGCTCACTTGTCATGCACTTAGGTTCTGAATTTTTTTCTCTTCTCTTATGAAGATTTTGAAGGTGTGTTTTTATGGATGTAAACTTACTATTTGTAATTCTAGCAATTTACATTGTCTCTGTAATTATTTCTATAGTTTAGTGTTGAAATGCTGTAATTTTGAATCTGTATTATTTGTCTTGTGACAGTATGTTCCACAGATCTAAAAATCTGAATGCCATGTCCTGATATACATTTTGTTTATAACTTGTATAGTGGATAGTTTTCTTATGTTTTCTGTAATATGTTATGTATCAGATACATCTATACATCTGTATTTTTTCTTTTGACATCATTTATACACCATTTGGCAAACCTTAGAGTCTGCCATAAACTATTGTAAACACTTTGTTTCAAAATTTTCTTAGGGGGATATTGTAAAAGGATACTCTCCCTAGCATTACTTATCTTCAATAGGTTTTATCGATACCAAAAATAATTTCTATCTTTTATTTCATTTCATTTCATTTTATTAACTTCCTGTATATCATTTACATGATGTAGGAATTGTCACAACAAAGTTATCATACTAGTACAAGTACTACAGACATAATAATGGAATATCACTTTCAAGGAATTTTTTAAAAGTACAAATTTAGACATATGAATTAAAATTTTTGACAACAAATTTACACACAATCGAAGTACTCATATACGTCAAAGAAAGTTTTGCTTAAAAGGTAATTTTTAAGCTCAGTCTTAAATTTTACTTCATCTATTATTGCCTTCATGTACACTGGCAGAGCATTGTAGAGCTTTATTCTAAAATATCTTACATTCTTTTGGGTTTGTGTTGTCCTTACCCTTTCTACACACAAATTCTAACGAGTTCTAGTATTATAGTTACGGCAGTCGTCATTTGTACTTAGATTTTGCATATGTGCTCTTGTACACACTACGCTGTAAGACACGGTGGACTGAAAGTAAGCAAAACATAACAGTCTAGTACAGTCTGTGCTGTGTTCTCTAGATAATATCCTCAATGCAAAACATGCCAAATTGAGCCTGTGGAATAAGTACTTAAGATGGTCTTTCCAGCTTAAGTTTTGATCAATGTGCATGCCCAAAAATTTTGTGGATTGTACACTCTCTAACTTCTTATCCATTAGTTTTAACTGGAGGTCCATATCTTGAGTTGCTTTGCCATACTTTATATAATTTGTTTTACTTAGACTAAGTGTTAACTCATTAGCATTAAACCAATGTTGAATATATTTCAGGACTATATCAGTTGTGCTGGTTAATGATTTTTTATCATCACTTATAGTTAAGCTAGTGTCATCTGCGAACAACATTATGTAAAAATATATTAAAAACAAAGATTCCAAGACCTACCAAGCAGGAAAGCGCTGGTAGATAGGCACAATAAATAAAACACACAAACACACACACAGATTGCAGTTTAGAAGTTTGTGAGCATCTAAGTAATTTATGAGTCTGGTTTTCATTAATTTCTCTAGAATGTTTGAAAATGATTGGAGAAGGGATATTAGTCTATAATTCTCTACCTTGTATGGATCTCCTTTTTTAAACAGAGGTCTAACCTTAGAGATTTTCAACATCTCAGGAAACACACCTTTGCTGAAAGGCAAATTGGCAATATGTACCAGGGGCTTTATAATTTTTTGGGCAACTTTTTTTATTATTGAGACAGGCACTTCATCTACACCTGCAGACATTTTTGGTTTTAGACTCTTTATCACCTTTAATATTTCATTATCACTTGTGGGAGTTAACAACATACTACTGTCTACTTTTGGGGCTGTTAACTTCTCAAGTTTAGTAAAGATTTTACTTAATGACACTGGTACACTTAAAAAGTAATTATTAATGTAATTTGCCAGAGTTTCATCTTTTAATTCAATATTTTCGCTATTTTTGAGTACTATTTCCTGATCCTTGAGGCCCTTACATGTTTCCCTTTTCACAATTTCCCAAATAGTTTTTGGTTTATTGCCTGATTTCCTTATTAATTTATCATTACTCAGTAATTTTGCTTTTGTAATTACTTTTCTATATATTTTTTTGGTAATTTGTTACATATTCTTTAAACTTGGGGTCAGTCCAACTTTTCGGTCTATAGTTAAGCATTTTCATGGTCCTAGAGGAATTTCTAATACATGTTGTGATCCAGGAGTTAGCATGTGTTTGTTTTGACAAGTTTCTTAGGAAAACACATTTCAAAATTCAACATAAACAGGGAAGAAAAAACATTATATGCAGTGTTTGTGCTAGTTTGTAACAGTACTTCTGCCCATGATTGGTTAGTCAGTGTATTTATGAAGTGACTGCAACTATATGTGGAGAAGGTTCTTTTGAACATTTGGTATGAAATATTTTTGGTCACAGGAAATTTAAGGATAAGTGCATTGTGATGAGATATTCCTAGGTCAACATTTATTACATCTATATCTATGGCATCTATATTTGTGAAGATATTATCAATGAGACTTTTTGAAGAGTTTGTTATTCTTGTAGGGTTAGTTCAGCTACCCAAGTATCAGAAGCTTGCCAAACAGCTCTTGATCAGTTTCTAGTCAAGAAGAGTTTACACAACACCTCACTACGAATTTTCAATGCAGGTTTTAGTGATCATCTTGCTCAAATATTAAGCATAAAAGTACAAGGCAGTATTGTTAACAACATGTCTTTCAGAACAGCATATCGAAGTTATAATCAGCATAATGTGAACTACTTCAACAACTTATTACAGAAAGAAAAATGGCTAGGAGTGTACAAAATGAACGATATAAATGAAAAATTCAACACTTTCATTGATGTATTAACCCATTTCTTTGAACTTGCGTTCCCACTGAAAGCATTAACCATACGGGGAAACTCTAGAACAACCAGCTGGATCACATAGGGAATAAGAGTTTCATGCCAGAAGAAAAGACTACTTAATGAAATATGTAACTCAAAAAGTTCCTCGCCTGTAGTACACGCATACTATAAAAAATACTCAAAAATAGTAAGAAATGTAATAAAAGCAGCAAAAATAATGCATAATGATGAAATCATTTATAATTCAGCTAATAAATCAAAGGCTATGTGGAGTTTTATAAAAAAGAATGCAAAGAATACAGACAACCTTGGAAAAATATAACACTAGCACATAAAAATAAAAAAGTAACAAACCCCTTAGAAGTAGCCAACACATTTAACAACTTTTTCACAGGTGTTGCTGAAAATATGTTACAGTCAAACTTTAAGAGCACCCAGGCAAATGAATATAAAATAAGTGCATGTAGAGGATCAATGTACATCAGTTCTGTTTCACAAGATGAAGTAGCTAAAGCAATAAAAGGACTAAAAAATTCCAAATCGGCAGGTATTGATGGTATACCTGCAACAATGTTCAAGAAGAGCGCATCAAACCTGATTGAAGTACTCACACATTTATGCAACTGCTCACTTCAAGCAGGCACTTTCCCTGATGTGTTGAAAACATCAAAAGTTATTCCTGTATATAAAAAAGGGGATAAAGACAATGTAAATAACTACAGACCCATCTCAATTTCCTCCTGCATCTCTAAAGTACTGGAAAAAGTGATGTATGAGAAACTTATGAAATTTATTAATAAAAACAGCATCCTATATAATGAACAACATGGATTCAGAAATAAGAGATCAACAACAACTGCTATCTATGAGTGCATCAATTCCATTCTAAACCTGATGGACAAAAAACAGGAAACAATAGGAGTCTTTATTGACTTGTCAAATTCTTTTGACATGGTGGACCATAAAATTCTGCTATCAAAGCTGGAAAGATATGGTATTCAAGGTCTGTCCAACAAGTGGATCAGTTCCTTCCTGACAAATCGTATGCAGGCAGTGTGCGTCAAGCACACAAATATTGAACTAAAACATGTATCTTATCACTTATCTGACTATAAACAAATAAAATGTGGTGTACCCCAAGGATCCATATTGGGACCCCTTCTGTTTCTTCTGTACATAAATGATCTAAGCTTAAATATTGATGCACACAAAACAATCATATTTGCAGATGACATCATGATTCTACTAAAAGGAGGCCACGATGAACAGTTACAGCAGACAGTAAACACGGTCACGAAACAACTTAGTAACTGGGCACAGAGTAATCAGCTTGTAATAAACAGTAAGAAAACCATTGCTCTAAAATTCCACAATGTTCCTAACAAGGACATGTTTATCCCATCAGTCTCTATCAATGACGAACCAGTTGGTAATAGTACTGAAACCAAATTGTTACGACTTTGGCTGCAGTGTAACATCAGATGGAATAAGCATATTGAATATCTCAATGCTGAACTGAGCAAAACATGTTATCTTCTTTGTTCATTAAAATCATGCTGTAGTGAGAAAACAGTATTGAATGCATATCATGCGTACTTTCATTCTCGTCTCAGATATGGGGTCACCTTCTGGGGAAACTCTAAAACAGCTAATAGCACTTTTAAACTACAAAAAAGGGCCATTATAATCTTGTTTGGGTGCCAGCCTAGAGACACTTGTAAACCCTTCTTTAATAAATCTGGTATTCCCCCATTACCATGTGTATACATTATGGAAACCCTTTTGTTCTTTAAATTAAATGTAATAGGCAAGGACTGGAGACTACAAAAAAACTGTGATATACATGAGCACTTTACCAGACAAAACAGAAACTTATATATGACTCAAATCAGCACAGCACTGTGCCAAAAAGGTACTTTTCACATGGGAGTTAAGCTTTATAACAAACTTCTTGAAAACATAAAAGCTATCACTGAGGTCAATACATTTGGAAAATCTCTAAAGTCATATTTACAGCATCACTGCTTTTACTCCATTGAAGAATATTTAAATTTATGAAATGTGTTATATAAATACTTACTTACTTGTAAAGTGTATTATTGTAAGCTTACATATGTATGCCTTGAAATTACTTTCAGCCTGTATATTTATAACTTGACTTGTCCAATGTCTTATGCATAAGCTGCTATGTAGACAACAGGACCAATAAAATACAATCTACAATCTACAAATTGAAGCTCTGTAAAACATTCAGGAACTGATCTTTGGATGCACCTTAAGTCAATAAATTGACATTAAAATCTCCACTTATAATTACTGTTGATTTTTTATGATGTAATATTTTGAGCAATGCCTCTAACTTATTTGTAAAAATTTCAGGATCACCACATGGTGATCTGTACACTGATACTATTATTAATTTACTCTTTTGCATATTCAACTGTATTGCTGCAACCTCAAAATGTTTTTCTTCATTCAAGATTCAGTTACAGTCATATTTTTAACCTTTACACCAGGTTTTACATAAATGCAAACACCACCATGTCTTGTTTCCTTCCTGCAATAATGACTTAGTAATTTGTATGGGGAAGTGCAAATATTTTCTAGTTCATAACTCATGCACCAATGTTCTTGAATGCAAATACAATCTATACTGGTTAATATTATATCAGCTGTTTTTCTAAAAGAATTTCATATGATTTTGTGTACAATGTATTATATTTCAGGCTAAAGTGTATAAAAAGAAATTACTTTAATTTATTTCTTACAATCAATATGTACTAACTCTGCAAATACAGTTAAAGCTACTCTTATTTTAGAAACACTTGAAGTTACAAAATATTTGTCACTCTTAAAATTCCAATTATTAATTGCTGCTAATTATTATTTTTTCTGAATTCATTCATAAATTAATATTAGACATTAATAGAAAGTCATTTGACAAGAAACTTTGTAAACTCTTTGGAATATTGTTAGAATCACAGAATGGAGTAGTAATGGACATGCCTCTGATGTGATTGGACATGTTTTATGTTTGGCAATAACAATGTAATTACGATTTTGAAGTGGAAACTGTAAAGAAAGTGTGATATAGAAACATGTGATTGAATAAAAAAAAATTAGAGGAACAGAAGTTATGGAGCAGCTTAGTTCAGCATTATCATGTCAACTAGAACTATGTGAACCTATAATATCAAAATTTCAGCTTCAAGAATCAATCCCTAGATGTGAAGTTCTGAAGTAAATTACGAGAAAATAAGACAAGTAAAAAATTTGATTGTAAATCTTATTCCTCTCAAATCTTATTAAAAGATTTTATTCTGAAGTGAGTGACAATCAACAGGTGATGTGAGGTGCGGGGCGGGGTGAGATTACAGCATCTAAAGGTGACTATGTCTAACAAGCTTTGCAATCCGCAGTTCGCAGTTTTCCAGTTATATGCTTATGTCACAAAATATAGTTGAAGTAAATTGCGTGCTTTGCATATGTAACGATAACAAAAAACTATCGAGTACTACAAATCGATATTGATTCCACCTCTGAGGCAATGAGCCAGATACATTCTGTAACATTTCTCAGTCGCATGAAAATTGTTTCATCATAGTGACACTGGACAGGCAGCTCACACTCCAGAGGTATGCTCACAACCGATGCAACACTGGACCCTGCTCAGTATAGCACATACCACTGGTATCACATTCCGAGTCTCACTTGGCTACAGCAACCAGAACCTTTATATAATGCAGATAAAAGGCTTTGGAATACAAGCCAAAGAGAGAGAGAGAGAGAGAGAGAGAGAGAGAGAGAGAGAGAGAGAGAGAGAGAGAGAGAGAGATGCAGTGTAATGACTCTTAGGGTGTTGAGGGTAGGTTGAATGAATCGCCGTAAAGATCATCAATGAGGACTTATGGTAACAAAGAGTACAGGCACAAAGAAACAAAACACTTAGTGATACAAGATCATCAATGAATGTATTTCCCAGTATTAAAGCATTTGAGAGGGCCAATAATTGTTAAGAAGATCATGTCTTAGTAAGAAGCAGAAGTAATATCGGAATTCATGGCCATGTGAAGAGACCGCATGCTTTGAGGCGTCATGTCATGGGTTGCGTGGCCCCTCCTTCCAGAGGTTCAAGTCCTTCCCCCCTCCGGCATGGGTGTATGTGTGTTGCTCTTAGCTTAAGTTAGTTTAAGTGGTGTGTGTGTGTAAGTCTAGGGGCTGATGATCTCAGTGGTTTGGTCCCTTAGGAATTCACACACAATTGGACATTTTTTTCATGATGCACCTTAAGGTATACAAAGAATAGTTAGATGCACCATGCTCATTACTTTTGTGTGAAATATGCCAACTAGTAAGCTGAAGTAAATGACAGCATAGATAATGAGAAGAAACTGAAGTCCCTGCTCTAGCTACTACTGAAAAATATATCTGAAATGTTTATTGTGTTTAGTGTAAGATTTTTGATCTCCACCTGCATGTACTTGTATTTTATCTGACAGTCTCTCCGCTTGGTTCCCCACTTTAAAGTGTATTTTATTTTTATTCTATTATATCATCTATAGAGATTCTCAGTTCAATTAGAGGATGCTCAAACTGAGCTACTGAGAAGTAGCAAATATAGATAATTAATATTATTGTAACTTTCCTCATTTGAAAATAGCACTTGGGAAAAACATTCCACATCTAAGGGCATGCCTCCTCATCTAAATATTGTAAATAATTATTTGCTCTCACTGATGGACTTGCAAGCAGTGCACTTTATGCAATATACACATTTTTGTGCTGAATCCAAGCACACTGTGTGCTTCATGACACATGGTATTCCGAAAATTTAGGTACAGTAGCAATCATCATAAAAGGGAGATAGGAAAAGATTAGCCCATGGAAAATGGTAGTAGTGATTTGCACTAAAATACATTCGGAATCACTGTCTCAGTGATGCCACAAGTCCTATTACATATGCTAAAATAAGGCACACCAACTTGCAAAAAACTCGCTTAATGGCCATGCCACTACACCCTTGGCTGGAAATGCTGAAAGAAATTATCTATTGACTGATGTGAGACTAGACACCTGTTGATGTCTATAGTAGACTGAATAAGCTTGGGTCATTACTGATGATGTGGTTGTTTATGCTACTGAAGGGGCATGGTGCATGTGCGTCCCTTCTGCTGGAATTCCCAGAGAGCACCCATGACTGCATTCTGCTTCAATCAATTTTTTGACCCTCCCCATTTTATTACTTACTCTATTACCATGTTTTCAACCCTATTATGTACATCTTTCTTCTGTCAATGAGGAGCTAGCCACACAAGTTGGCACTAAGCCCTCCAGCAGTACCAAGCATATCACATTTTTTCCAACCTCATTACCCCGATGTATTACTCCTCTCTTGTTGCAGTGATCCATCTCGCTTACTCAGGCCTTGCCATAAGGTATCAATACTGTCCTGATTAATTAACCAAGTGTACATCAGAGAGTAAAGCCTTACAAAGATAGCAAGCACTTTGCACTTTGGTAACGCATGTCTAACCTTAAGCGATAAAAATACAACCTTACTGCTAGTTGGTTGTCATGGAACTGTGTTCTTTCATCAGTCCACTAGCTACCACTCACATTGATGAGTGGCACACTCACTTATTCCAATTGAGTGGTCATTCCAAGCATTACATCTGTGCCTGTAGTTCTACTGGTCATTGCCATTATTGTATGAATTTTGTATAAATTTGGCTACCGTAAATCCCTCGAGCCACCACCATAGGTTGTACCAGATCCCAAGCCAGATGGTGAATACTGTGGGTAATGTGTGATGAGTCACATCACTTCACATGCATGGTCCTCCCAACAGGTTAAGCTACAAAGCTTTGTATAACTATCTACTTAAGTTTTAAGCAAATTTGTTAAAGACAGTTTATGGGAAAGTAGTTTCCGGTCCCATGAGTAAAAACAAATTAACTGTACATAATGAAAAAGTTTGATATTTGGTTTAACTGCCAATTACACCTCTTACAGGCTTCGGTATTCATATCTATCTCTTATTGTTAATTTACCCCCCCCCCCCCCCCCCTGTTTATTATAGTGACTTGAGCCCTATTGTTCATTAAAACCAATTTTATCATCCATACAGTACAAGGAATAAAGATAATTTTATGATTCCTGCCCATAGATTGAAATTATATGCTCAGTCCCCACAATATATGGGCATGAGAGTCTACAACAATCTTAAAGGTAAAAACATTCTAAACATGGAACTAGGAATATTAAAAAAGCAGTTACATGAAATTCTTGTACACAAATGTTATTACTCATTAGAAGAGCTCATGGAAGATGAACTGATAATTTGAGTAGAATCCAACTGCAAATTAGCATTACATTGTGAAAAAAAAAATGTCCATTATCAAGAAAGATATTTACCTATGCTGGAAAATAAGAAAATATAGATACTGCTGCATAGACTAAATATAGTCTTATGCTAATGTGAGTGAAATGTGCAAAAATGTATTCCCAGTGACCAGAGGAGCAGTGTTAGTGGTTATCACATCATTGTATTCAGAACAGTCTTGAATTACTTTCTGCAGTTCCCAATAGAGTAAAAGTATCATGCACATATATTCATTGTGTGTGAGATAAGAGGTATTTATATACCTTGTGAAATGAGGTGAAGTTTCATTTTGTTTCTTGCAGTTTGCTACTAAGACACTGTCTTCAACTACCTATATCTTTTGAGTGGCTCCCTCAAGTGTAATTAGTAATGGGTGGGGTTAGTGACACTACTGAATTGGTACATAGGATATCTCCTCTACAAGTAGTTGTTATATCCTATGCTTCACTCACAAGTTTACAGTTTTCTGAATTTTCTGCTCCTGTTATTCTGACCTACCTGTGAGGCCCTACTCTCTTGCTGTGCTGTGTCCCTGATCTCAGTGCATGGTGTCAACAGCATCTTCTATGTCAGACTTATCTGTCATTCTTTTAGTTTCAGATATTACTTATGTAATAATAACTTCTGAAAATGTAGTACCTTTCTTAGAATGGCATTTAACGAATAACTTGTATGTGGTTTCTGTGTTGTATTAATGGCTGGACGAAATTGTGGCTATCATGAGTATATGTGGTTGTGCTCAAGTAAGATGTGCTTTATGTATACATACAGTGGAGAAATAGCTAAAATTCTTGCTGAATTAGGTAACCAAAGTCAGTTCTCCAATGTCTCCAATGCTGTCACACACTTGCCACGTGGCAGTGGTGTACTTGCTTCTACATCAACTTCCCATGCCTGACCAACTGCTGCAAGTTCTTAGGCATTTCCTGTGTTGTGTAACAAGAAGGAAATACATAAATGTGAATAATTCATGTCTAATCTACAGTAGATGTCGTTGCCTCTTACATTTACTGCTACGGACTGATTGGTAGGAACAGAAGTTTTCCTAGCATTGCTTTGTTAATCTGATAGTCTTATGCATCATGGTGTCTCATGGTTCAGGGGAGGGTGTCACATCCACAGCCACGAGATCCATAACATTGGCTGAACAAACAGCAGATGGCTTGGTGAGGGGAGGGGGCAACTGAGGATGACTGCAGCAATGAAGCGTGCTCAAAACCATCTGGGATACAGGTTCTGTATAGCTGCCTTATGCTTGTAAATAAAATTCTTTGATCAGTTAGGCAAGGCACTGTGGAGGCTACTTGAGGACAGGCTTATTAGTAAGGAATATTACCTAGTGCAGTTGTGCATACGGGTATAATACCAGTATTCAGTATTTGAAAAATAATAATTAATGGTGACTGTGGCAACAGTAAACGTACAGGGTCTCCTTCTGGGTGTTCAGTGCATTATAAATTGTTAGGCCATTATCAATGTTGTCAGGTTTCTCAAAAATAATAGAAAGGATAATGTATCAGAGACTATACAAATTTCTTATTAAGAATAGAATATTGGTTAATGCGCAAAATGGTTTCTGTAAAAATAAATCAACTGAAACAGCTATCTTCAATTTTTTTCAACTTGTTCTAAATTCCATAAATAGAAAGGAATTAAATTGTGGATTGTTTTTAGACTTATCAAAGGCCTTTGATGTCATCAGCCATAAGTTACTGCTTAGGAAGTTATATGCCTATGGGATACATGGAGTTGCCCACAAATGGTTTGAATCATATCTGTCAGACAGGTATCAGAAGGTGGAGATAAGCCATGCAGATAGGACATATTCATCAAGATTCGAGAGAGTTTTGTATGGAGTACCCCAGGGATCTGTATTAGGGGCATTACTGTTTTTAATATTGATCAATGACCTACCAAGTCAACTATCTGAAGCAGAGGCAGTACTGTTTGCTGATGACACAAGTTTGTTTATTAAAGCAAATAGTGAAGTTGACTTACAGGAAAAAGTCACATTAGCAACAGACGAAGCAGACAGATGGTTTAATGAAAACAGACTCATTGCAAAAAAAAAAAAAAAAAAAAAAAAAAAAAAAAAAAAAAAAAAAAAAAGGAATCAACTTCAGACACATTACAAATAAAATAAAAACTAACCTTACAGTAGAACTGGGTAAGTGTAAGATTGAACAAGCATCATACACTAAATTCTTGAGAGTATGGTTTGATGAACACTTAAAATGGGAAAAGCATGTAATATCATTAAACAAAAAATTAAGTCAAACATGTTAAATACTTAGAATGCTTAAAAGCTCATGTAATATAAAAACAGTGTTATGTGTTTATTTCTCATTCATACACAGTTTATTAAGATATGGTGTACAGTTTTGGGGGAATCAGCCTAACAAAACACTCATTTAGACTACAAAAGAAGGCAGTTAGAATAATAAAAGGTATAGAATATAGAGACCCTTGTAGGCATGCTTTCAAAGAATTAAAAATCATGACACTACCATCCTGATACATATATGAAAGCATATGTTTCTTAAAAGAACACGAGGAATTTTCTACATTAAACAGAGAATTTCAAAACTACAAAACAAGGAATAGGAATTATTTCCACAGAGAAATTCATAAAACAGCTATGTATCACAAAAGTGTGCTCTACCAACCCAAAATCTTCCACAGTGCTCTCCCCAAAGAACTAAAAATAATACCAAAACTGCACATATTTAAAAGAGAATTAAAAAACATGTTATTGGGCAATAGTTTTTACAGTATTGAAGAGTTTATGAATAGTTGACAATAAAAGTGCAGTTAATATTTCCCTGACATAGTAAATATGTGTAATTGCTCACATTTAAATACTTGCTGTTTCTATGAAAGTGTGAAACAGTGTTAGTGTAAGAATGTAATCTTTGATGTGAGAATCACTAACTTTTTTTTTGTATGTTATTATCCTACATGTATACTTTTATGTTAATGTTCTTATAGTTCTATTAAAATTGTAATGTCTAAGTGACAAGTAAATTCAATTATAAATTTTCATGTACATGTATTTTAAATTGTAATGTTTATTGACAGGTCCTATGTCATTTTGATGATGTACTACAAGGACGCTAATAAATTGAATTGAATTGAATTGAATCCAAACTAGATCGCTTTTAGTTGTTCCCCTATTGGCAATTTATCAATCAAAACCTGGGTATTTTCTGTGGGACTTCTGGATCACCATAGCGTCTGTTCCAAGTTACAGGAACTTCTTTATTAGATCACCAGTTACGGCAGTCATGGAATGTATTTCGATTGCAAGTACTGTACCAGGGTTTACGTTTTTGTAAAGTGAATGGAGTTCAATTCTGACTGTAAATTTATTTATTTTATTATTATTATATCAAAAATTTGCTCCACATAACAGGCTAGATGTGAAAATGCATAGCCTAGTGATGCCTTGCTAATATATGGACCTTTGCTAACTACTCCTCCTGCGTATGACAGCACTTTGAACCTGAGTGGTTGTCGACAGCTTGTGGTTGTAAAAGGGGTGACAAAATTGTCAAAGTTATGAGGAAAATGAAGGGGCTTAGTCAAAATTAATCTGTGTTCCATGTAGACTTTGAGGGAAAAAATTCATGCTTTGCCAGTGCACCAATTACTCCAGGTATTGGTGGCCTTACATGGTTCCTATGTAGTAGTTCATAATTAGGTGGAATCAGTTGGAATCTTGGAAACTATTATACATCAAGGGTTCAGTCATTTTATTCCACTGCATGTAGACACTAATTACTGTAATTAAGTGTATTCCTAGGATCAATATAACCTTGAGCCATATAGTTAGCACTAAACAGTCCAGAAAGGATGGGTAGGGGGATTTATTTAGGGGGAAGGTAGTAACGAGAAAATGCCAGTATTGCTTTTGACAATCCTCCTCCTGCAACATGTCTCACTTGCAGATAATCTTCATTGAAAATATCAGAGGAATCAATATTTTACTCTCCCAAATAGGCCAGTACCAGGAAATTTGAACACCTGGTGGGCTAATAGCATTATACAAAGATTACTTCACTGCTCAGGTGGAGGGAGTTTGGTGGTGGGAGAGAAGCCAGGCCATGGCACACATTATCTGGTGTACTCTGGTTGGCTGAGCTTTGTAGGCAGGCATGCCTTTCTTGTAATCTCCATGGTCACACAACCAGCCTCATGTGGTGTGAACTTTCAGTCTATCTGACACCACATCGCTGTGTTGCATTGCTAATGTAATAGAATTTTCAGTTTGTAACTCTTCTCTCAGTTCATGGCAGGTGGCATCAACAGGCTTTACAGAATACAGCATAATTGTTCTTATAGTGAACTGTAATTCACTCACCCTATTCCCAGTGAAGAGGGCTTTCTTCACTTATAGTAAAGACAGAACTTACCTTTGTTGGTTCTCTAAGATGTTCACAAAGTAGGTATCCCTCTGCAAAAATTTCTACTTGTTATATTTGTAAAATCCTGCCCAACACTAAAATGCTGTATTATGCATTTATTATCACTTGCAAAAGGGGCTAAGTTGTGTTAACTCCTTCAGTTAACTTTCCATAATCTGTTTTTAAACTTGTTGAAACAGGTACAACTGTTCTACATGACTTACTTTAAGTGGTTATGTTTAGTACAGGTCTGTTCCTTTTAGAAGTTATGCATAGGTGTGTTCACCTGAATTTTAACTGAACAAGACAGGTGATTTCAATAGTGTGGTTTCTTTTCTTTAACAGTGTAGGCTGTTCTGTGAGGTTTTATTTAACTGTACAATACATTTTCAGATAGTAAGTTACAAATTGTGTTGTAGGTGTTTTTACATATGTCATACAAACGAACTGAAAGATGCAACAACTCAATTCTCTGTCTCTCTCAGCAAATACATTACTCATCACACAAACTCTTACCTGTTTCCAAAGGTTGTAAGAGAGGAGCCACCTTCTGTAGATTCCTAGATAGTGGTTAACAACCAGTGTAGTTTGTAGGTGAGTGCTTAAATATAACTTTAGCAGACTAGGTGTGAAGTTCGTTTTTGGAAAGCACTTGAGTGGCATTTCACTACAACTTCAAAAAACTTCCTTCTTCTTTGGTAGCACAATAATGGGTACTGCAAAGTGTTTGTTTATTTTAGAGTTACACTGTGCATCCACAATAAACATTCAATTCATTAAACATCATTTGTAGTAATCAAACCCATCCTTCCTGATATATAAAGCTTTTCTTTGTACAGCTTGAACTGTTCAGATTTATTTTAATTTACTGGTGTTTTTCTTGATGCCACTCCATTGTGCTTTCAGTAGTTTACTTCAATTCATAGTAGTGTAATTCTTATGCTACCTTCACATCTCCTCCTTAATGAGGCAAGGTCAGTGTATTAAAACTATTTAGCTCTTATTTCTTGAGTGTTTCTTGTTAAATCATTAGGTCTACTTCACATTACAACCAATTACATCAATAATTTCCACTACTTTGGCTGCTGGCACTTAGTAATAAAAGTTATGCAGAGCACTTTGTACTTATATACTGTAGGCTAATGCAAGCAGCAATATAGTAAACAAAACCACAAAATGAAATAACATTTCACTCCAACTGAGAACAATTAATTTCCCTGGCACATGTCCTCTGGATATACAGAATTCTAAATACAAAAGGATTAACTTAACCATAGAAACAAAGAACTAATAGCACACATGTTTACTACTCTTCACACCCCCAAATGAATCACTTCTCAACACTTCTACAAATCTGACAAGGCATATATCTCTGACCGAGCAAGGTGGTGCAGTGATTAGCACACCCCCAAATCAACCCAACCCAACATATGTCTGTTCTGCACACAAAACACAGCCCTGGACCTCAGGGAATAAGAATGCTTGTTCCTCAAAGCATGCCTAGGCCATGCTGGCAATAATATATCTTTCTTCCTCTTCACTTTCTTCACAGTATCCTCACTGTGCCGTGGGGTATTTGCAGAAGGACTTGTTGGTCCATAGGAGATGGCACAGCTGGGCCATTTAACAGTTTTAACTGGTCAAAATGTAGTGCCCAGTGCAATCAGAGAATTGGATCTCTGCATTCACAGGCAAAGCTACCTTTATTACTGGGTAGGGGGCTCTCATATTGAGGTGCAAGGTTCTTAGTTTTTCCATTTTTAATCTCTGGATTTTGGAGCAAAACAAGGATGCCAGGTTTATACTGGGACAGTATAGTTCTCTTGTTACTGTGCTGTAGTTACTACAGAGTATCTTTGGAATTATTTTATTTAACTTGCTGCTAGGTGGCCTTATGACATGGTAGCAGGACAGTCCCTTTACTTCAGCTATATCAACACCATATGCCAACTTATCAAGTTCAAATGGAGAATTCATGGGCCTCCTGTAAACTGCCTCATGGGGCATATACCCAGTTGATTCATGCATGCAACTTTTATATACAGATGCTATGTAAGCTACATATCTGTCTGACTTTGAATGTGCTTGCATCACAAAATAGGACATGTTCGAGGCAGTCTTTTACCTTGGGGTGAAAAGGGGTTTGTGTCTTTTTTTATCCTTAACAATTTGTATACCTTTACAGAGCAGACATGAAATTAGCACTTTTTGGTTAAGATTGGACCTGGCCTTCTATAGGAGAGGACTAACTGATGACAAAAGCATACACAACAGTTTCTGCAATCATATCTGCAAACGGTAGAAGTATAACGTACCTAGGAAAATAATCTGTGGTAAAGAAGATGTATTTACTATAACTGTGCGCTTTGTGAAACAATGTTGAGGGCAACACTTTGGAGTGGTTTAATAGCTTCTGTGAGGCTCTGTGGAGGAAACTTGGTCCTCAGAGGAAGTGCTCTTTGAGCTTAAGGCAAACAATTCTGTATACATTTATGAACAGCTGTCTGTCTACCTTTCTACAAAAAGCAAGAGGCTAGCCTAGCATTTGTGGCATGTTGCCATTATGGTATGCCTGTAAGTTGTCATGACATTGCACCGTGAAACACTGCTGCAGCTGTTTAGGCATTACTACTCCGTTACCCAGGGGGGCTTGCGATATAATATATTATTCTTTGTGACAAAATCTGTGTGGGAAGCAAACCAGTGACATTCTACATCCCTTTCCTGTGCTTCTTTCAACTCTTCTATGGAAAAATCATCTGTCTGAACAACATTTTCTTTGCAACTTAACGTGCCAGCATTTTGAGGGAAACAGCCTGGTTTGTGGTGTCCATCATAACAGTATTCTGACAGTTTCAGTGCTGATCGAGTTAAGCAGTTAAGCAACTACTGGGGTCCTTTTATTGATATATTCACATCAGGAAACGTGATTAGTGACCACAATGAATTTGCCCCCCCCCCCCCCTCCAGCTACAAAAACAAGGGCCAACAACTCTTTCTCAGTAGTGCTATTACTTTTGCCCAGTTCATCCATTGAGTGGGCTTCAGACCTCTAAATAAGGAATCAGTGAATCTTTGAAAAGCAGCAGGCACATTTTTTTTACACCAAAAGGCAGAGTACTTCAAGGGCTCAGTATGGTGCAGCATACCCGCTCTCTCTCACTAAAATAAGTTATGACAACCCACAAAAGGTTGTGTCAACCAGCATCGAACAATGAGCTCTATCCCACAGATTGTGCAGGGCAGGCTGAGTTAGGATGGAGGCAGGATGTGGGCACCTGGCTGTGCTAGGGAACTGCTCTAAATGAGAAACATAACAAGAAATCTCATGCTACATTTTGAGTTTATTGCTCAAAGCCCTATTACTAAGTGATACAACAAAAGAAATAAGCTATGGCAATGGGAGGCTGCCATAGCCAGATTGAGGGTGTTGTTCCCTAAAAGAGGAGCTGGAAAATATGTCTGACCAAGAGGAAAGCTAGTAGGTGTGAATTGACTGTCTGTCCAGAACACTTCTCACTGGCCTGCTCCACATCGCTTATGTGAGGATTTCTGATGTTCTTATCAGCTGGTAGGAGAGTTCCTCCAGGCATCCTATGGTCAGCAGCCCCTGGAATGGTGTCACCTGTCAGCAGTACCACACTGAGAATGTTACTCATGCAAACCAGGTGTGGGCAGGCCACATCGAATAACATTTGGCATGCACCTACCCATGTGCAGCTGCTGTCTCATCAAAGGATGCATTACTGGAATCATAAAAGGTAGTATAATAAAATTTTGAAATAAAAATTCCTCAATCCTTGGGTTTTCCTCTCAGTCTGGCTGCTCGCCATGCACAACAATACTAGTTCCAGTTGTTAATAATTATGAAAACTTAACAAAATCAATTAATAACAGAAATTCTGTATGTAATAAAGTTTCGAAAACAATCTGCTGCCCCAAAATCAGTTATTTTCATTTGCTAAATAAATTTCTTCTTCAACAAAAATGTGTTCATCAAACCATTGCAAGCAAAAAAGACATATAATTATACATTTTGTAGAAATGAAAGAATAAACGTAAACTGACATAAAATTTTTTGCCCGTCCTTGTAAACCCCTTGGCTGCCTTGGAAAAATTCATAATAAAACAAAACATTAAGGACAACATGTGAACCATGTTAAACCATGTTAAGAAATTTTAGAAATAAACAGCAAACACACATCTATAAACTGATAATACAAACAAAAAGCACATTACTGTAATTTTATAAAATCTTTTTCAGAACAGGTATGAGTCTCATTTCCTTGGGAAGAAAAGTGGACATCCTGTGAACCATTCTAGGTCATATTAGGAAAAATCATACTAAGGGATTATTTTGATTCATTTGTATCTGCAAAGCTTATAACTTTAGAGTGGTGATTTATGTGCAGAATTTTAAATTGACCTTTGCTGCACTAAATATTATTTGAGAATTATATAATCATTTTTAAATCTTTTCTCCTCACTTTTCCACAGCAATAGTTTTTCATGGCAGACCATTCACTATACATGTTTTTTGCAACAGTTATTTTGTCACTTTTTAGTTATACAAGTATGTTAGGATCACTAACATTTCATATAGAATTATTTTGGTCTGTTTTGCTGACATTACTAAATTCTTATTTCTTGTTCTTCTTATTTCACTTCAAACACACCTTCAATTCTGGGCTTCAGGACATAAAACTAATGGAGGAATGTTGCACATCCACAGTCCAAAATTTGTTCACTTATTTTAAGGTTTAAAAGAGCAACCGAACATCTTCACAGTTTTTTTCAAAGCCACTTATTCTAAGGACTCAAGGGAGAAATTGAATATCTCTATAGTCCATTTTTAGGGCACTAAACCTGAGGAATTTAAGTATTTTGGGGATTTCTGTGCATGATTTTCACTTCTTACAACTAAACTGATTCTGTGGGCATTTTTCAAAAATACAATATTTCTACAATAAATTGTAGAATAAAACTGTACACAAAAATTGAGTAATAACAAACAATGGAAACTCCGGGTTGGAATATCAACAGTGTAAAGAAAAGATAGATTGCTAATTACCATAAAGATGACATGTTACGCTGCAGACAGGCACAATTAAAGGCATCTACACATTTGCTTTCTGATACAGCCTTCATCAGAAAATGAAAGAGAAACACACACAATTCATTCACACAAGCAGACACACATTATGTATACATGACCACAAACTCCAGCAGCTTGGACCACAATGCAACTGTCACATGGCATGGAAACAGCAGTCTGGAAAGGGGTGCGGAAGGGGAAGGGATAGCAGTGTATGGGTTGGGCGTGAGAGAAGCACTGTCTGGCAGAGTGTCCATTTCAATGAAGCACATTATGTTCAGCTACATTTTGTGCCATAGGGTGGTATATTTTGCTACTGGCTTCAATTTGGCAGTGGCCATTCATCCTGGTGGTTAGCTGCTTTGTAGTCATACAAATATAAAAAGCTGTGAGGTGATTGCAGCAGAGCTGGTATATGACATAGCTGCTTTCATAAGTGTCCCAGCATCTGATAGGATAGGATAAACCTGTGATAGGACTGGAACAGGAAGTGCTGGGTGGATGGTTTCGCAGATGTTGCTCCTGGGTCTGCCACAGGATTATGACCCTGGTGACAATGGATTGGGGCTAGGAGTGGCACAGATATGGACTAGGATATTGTGGAGATTGGGTGGTTGACAGAACATCACTTTAGTAAGGGTGGGAGGGATTTCAGGTAGGATGTCTCTCATTTCAGGACATGATGATAGATAATCAAAGCCCTGGCAAAGGACATGGTTCAGTTGTCCCAGTCAGGGGAGGTACCAAGTAACAAAGAGGACACTCCTTTGTGACTAGTTCTTGGGTGGGAGAATTGGGGGTGTCAGTGGAAATGGCACAGGGAATCTGTTTGTAAACTTGGTATGGGTGTTGTGCCTGTCTGTGAAGACCTTGATGAGACACTCTATATGGCAGGCAAGGGAGTTCTTCTCACTGCAGATACACCATCCCTGGGTGTGCAGGCCGTATTGAAGGATTTTTTTATGTAAAAGGAATGGCAGCTGTCAAAAAGCAAGGACTGTTGGTGACCAATAGGTTTAATGTGGACAGAGGAGCAGATGGAGCCATCAGAGAGGAGGAGGTCAATGTCCAGGAAAGTGATATCATCAATGAACCTGAACCAGACTAGGTGTTTGACATTGTGGGAAGCTAGGAAGGTCTCCCGTAAATGGCCCATAAACAGGTTTGCATAACAGGGTGCCATACAGGTGCCCATGGCTGTGCCACAGATTTGTTTGTAGAACTTCCCTCCAAAGAGAAGTAGTTGTGAATCAGGATAAGGTTTGGGAATGAGGTAGTATGAGGAATGAGGCAGTAGGTCTGAAGTCTGAAGGACTTCAGAAAAAGTAGTGTTCAATAGCAGTAAGACCATGGGCATGGGAGATGTTGGTGTATAGAGAGGTGGCATCAACAGTGATGAGTATGGATCCAGGAGGTAAAAGGATGAGGATGGTGGAGACTCAGAGAAGGAAGTGGTTTATATCTTTGATGTGGGAGGCTAGATTATGGTCAATTGATTGGAAGTGTTGATCAATGAGGGCCAATATTCTTTCAGTGGGGATGCTGTAGCCAGCCACAGTGGGGCATCCAGGATTGTTGGGTTTGTAGATTTTGGGGAGCATGTAAAAGGTGTGTGTGTGGAGTGTCACAGGTGTGAGTAGAGAAATGGATTCATTGAAAAGGTTCTGGGAAAGGCCTAAGGCTTTAAGCAGAGATTGAAAGTTGTGTTGGGCTTCTGTAATTTGATCATTCTGGCAGAGTTTATAGGTGGAGGCATCACATAATTGGCAGAATCCTTCTGCCAGGTACTCACTGTGAGCCATAACAATAGTGATGGAACCTTTGTCTCCAAGTTGGATGATTAGGTCAGGATTTGTTTTGAGGTTGTGTATATTTATAGTTTCTTCTGCTGAAAGGCTGGTGTTCTGAAGAAGGGACCTGGGGAAGGATGGTGAGGCCAAGCTGGAGGTCAGGAATTACTGGAAGGTGACCAGCATTTGGTTAGGTGGAAGGTGGGTAGAGAGTTTTTGGGAATGTGACAAGTTGAAAAGGTCAACTAGGCAGGTTTAGGTTTTGTGAGGGGTGGATAAGAAGGACCACTGTGGGTGGGATAGGAGTTGTATAGATGTGCTCTGGAGTGTCAGTAGGTTGTTAACAGGCTGGATAACTCATGGAGGTAGTGTCTAGAAAGCTCTACCAGATGCTGCAGAGCAAGGAATACAATTTCATAAATGTAATGTATGTAGTAGGAATTCCAGAATAGCAGTATCTTGAGGAGGGAGCAGATGTGGGATGCCAGTGCCATGGAGATTTGTTTTTGCAGTATCAGGTTTGTGAGGAACAGGGACTGACAGAATCTGAAAAGGTGAAGGCTATTGTGAAAGCAAGGGTGGGATCCAAAGAAAGGAATTCTTATGGTTAGGCCATTTGGGGGCCATTTCCATGGTTTAGGCAACATTAAAGTAACAGAATGTGGGACTGGGCCTTAGCCATGCAAATGGATACTTTTCTGAACTGTAGCAGAGCAGTTAACATTCCTAATTTTAAAACATTGCTTATACCATGCTTGTAAGTAGATAAGATTTTGGGAAGGCAAATATTACTTAACTGACTTCACAGCTATACTGGTACTCTTGAAGACAAACTGACATTACCATTACTTGCCCTAAAAAGTTTCTGACAAAGCTCTCAACATTTTACTGATTTATGTGAGAAATGAAACATCAAATGAACTTTGTTGAGGATTTATATAGAGTAAGATTGTATTTGTAAATTTGATACACTACTGTTTTACATGAAAAATATGGATCAATATTACTTATGTTTGAGATAGAAAAGAATTTGCCTTTCTGCTTCATAAAGTGCAAGCTATAAAATTAGGGTGTATTCATTTTGTTTAACTATGTATGTATTTGCTTACAAGGAAACACACTAACTAAAAATGATGGAAAAGAAAGATTTCTCTATAAATATTTTTAAAATGTAAAGTAATGGACTGATCTTCTGAGTCTGTGGTAGGACTGATTCTATGACTCTGTGATAAATTAGCTGTTTTATTAAGGAAAAGACTGATTTCAATTTTGAAAAAAAGAGCCCATGAGTAATCATTGTTACCAGTACTTCTTTACAAAAAGAGAATCAATCTAGTGAAAAGTTTAATCTTCATGTAATTCATATGGTTTTTTATTATTATTTAATACACTCCTGGAAATTGAAATAAGAATACTGTGAATTCATTGTCCCAGGAATGGGAAACTTTGTGACACATTCCTGGGGTCAGATACATCACATGATCACACTGACAGAACCACAGGCACATAGACACAGGCAACAGAGCATGCACAATGTCGACACTAGTACAGTGTATATCCACCTTTCGCAGCAATGCAGGCTGCTATTCTCCCATGGAGACGATCGTAGAGATGCTGGATGTAGTCCTGTGGAACGGCTTGCCATGCCATTTCCACCTGGCGCCTCAGTTGGACCAGCGTTCGTGCTGGACGTGCAGACCGCGTGAGACGACGCTTCATCCAGTCCCAAACATGCTCAATGGAGGACAGATCCGGAGATCTTGCTGGCCAGGGTAGTTGACTTACACCTTCTAGAGCACATTGGGTGGCACGGGATACATGTGGACGTGCATTGTCCTGTTGGAACAGCAAGTGCCCTTGCCGGTCTAGGAATAGTAGAACGATGGGTTCGATGATGGTTTGGATGTACCGTGCACTATTCAGTGTCCCCTCGACGATCACCAGAGGTGTACGGCCAGTGTAGGAGATCGCTCCCCACACCATGATGCCGGGTGTTGGCCCTGTGTGCCTCGGTCGTATGCAGTCCTGATTCTGTGGCTCTCCTGCACGGCGCCAAACACGCATACGACCATCATTGGCACCAAGGCAGAAGCGACTCTCATCGCTGAAGACGACACGTCTCCATTCGTCCCTCCATTCACGCCTGTCGCGACACCACTGGAGGCGGGCTGCACGATGTTGGGGCGTGAGCGGAAGACGGCCTAACGGTGTGCGGGACCGTAGCCCAGCTTCATGGAGATGGTTGCGAATGGTCCTCGCCGATACCCCAGGAGCAACAGTGTCCCTAATTTGCTGGGAAGTGGCGGTGCGGTCCCCTACGGCACTGCGTAGGATCCTACGGTCTTGGCGTGCATCCGTGCGTCGCTGCGGTCCGGTCCCAGGTCGACGGGCACGTGCACCTTGCGCCGACCACTGGCGACAACATCGATGTACTGTGGAGACCTCACGCCTCACGTGTTGAGCAATTCGGCGGTACGTCCACCCGGCCTCCCGCATGCCCACTATACGCCCTCGCTCAAAGTCCGTAAACTGCACATACGGTTCACGTCCACGCTGTCGCGGCATGCTACCAGTGTTAAAGACTGCGATGGAGCTCCGTATGCCACGGCAAACTGGCTGACACTGACGGCGGCGGTGCACAAATGCTGCGCAGCTAGCGCCATTCGATGGCCAACACCGCGGTTCCTGGTGTGTGCACTGTGCCGTGCGTGTGATCATTACTTGTACAGCCCTCTCGCAGTGTCCGGAGCAAGTATGGTGGGTCTGACACACCGGTGTCAATGTGTTCTTTTTTCCATTTCCAGGAGTGTATGTTACTGGATGTCATTTTGTTATTTATACTTAGTCATTTGTCTTTCAAAAATATCCTGGGCTCTGATAAAAGCCTTTCAGTATTGTCATATTTCTGATTTTATAATTTACTCTATGTCATGTCTGTATTTTGAAGAAATGGTACTCTGTATTTCACTGTATATCTTTTGAAATTGTATTAGATGATTTTTCCATAATTTTTTCCAAGTTATGTAATATTTTGATTAGAAGGTATTTTGTTCTTTAACATACATCATTCTACATTTTACTTACATGTTGGTTAATAATATTTTTCTGTATAACATTTTATGTTTTAAAATTTATTGTTCCGTTTAGAGTAAATTTTTTGCAAGTAAAAAAAAAAAGGAATTTTTTTGTATTAAACAATTTTTTGAAACAAGTCAGCACATTCATGTGAATCAGCTGCTCAATCTTTATACTGTTTAAAAGTTTTCTGCAATCTTCATATTGTGCAAATCTTGTTCTATGTAACAACTGATTTTACCATATCCTGTTTACTAAATACTGATGTCCAGATAATATATATATATATATATATATATATATATATATATATATATATATATATATATATATATATATATTAAACACAAAGATTCCAAGACTTACCAAGCGGGAAAGCGCCGGCAGACAGGCACATGAACAAAACACACAAACACACACACAGTAATTCTATTCTGTGTGTGTGTTTGTGTGTTTTGTTCATGTGCCTGTCTGCCGGCGCTTTCCCGCTTGGTAAGTCTTGGAATCTTTGTTTTTAATATATTTTTCCCATGTGGAAGTTTCTTTCTGTTATATATATGTCTGCTTGTGTCTGTGTATGTGCGGATGGATATGTGTGTGTGTGTGTGTGTGTGTGTGTGTGTGTGTGTGTGTGTGTGTGTGTGCGTGCGAGTGTACACCTGTCCTTTTTTTCCCCTAAGGGAAGTCTTTCCACTCCCGGGATTGGAATGACTCCTTACCCTCTCCCTTAAAACCCACATCCTTTCATTTTTCCCTCTCCTTCCCTCTTTCCTGACGAAGCAACTGCCAGTTGCGAAAGCTCGTAATTCTGTGTGTGTGTTTGTGTGTTTTGTTCATGTGCCTGTCTGCCGGCGCTTTCCCGCTTGGTAAGTCTTGGAATCTTTGTATTTAATATATTTTTCCCATGTGGAAGTTTCTTTCTATATAATTCACTAGCAAATACATGGAACTGTAGATGCAAACAATACCAAGAGAATACAAAACAGCCAAACATGAATAAAAATCACTTGAGGTAAATATTGTGGAAACAATAACTATATAATATCTCCAATGTTCTGAAATGTAGGTTGACATTGGTAGGAATGAAGAAGATTATCTGGCTGTTTTGTAAATCACATAAAAGTAATCACAAACAGTGAGTGATACACTGTAATTTATCAAACATTACTGCCATCACATTTCAATGTAATATGAACTCAGATTTATTTCTGTTAAATGTTCTTAAACTTTTCATATGTTCAAAGCTACAGAATCAAGTTAATATTTTAAAACTGTACAATCCATGGTGAAGGATTAGCAGGAAATGTAAACAAATCTAACTTTCTGATAATGAAGAAAAATACATAAGTTTTGTCTACATCACAAAATGTTTATCCCATCAGTCTCTATCAATGACGAACCAGTTGGTAACAGTACTGAAACCAAATTCTTATGACTTTGGCTGCAGAGTAACATCAGATGGAATAAGCATATTGAATATCTCAATGCGGAACTGAGTAAAACATGTTATCTTCTTTGTTCATTAAAATCATGCTGTAGTGAGAAAACAGTATTGAATGCTTATCATGCGTACTTTCATTCTCGTCTCAGATATGGGGTCACCTTCTGGGGAAACTCTAAAACAGCTAATAGCACTTTTAAACTACAAAAAAGGGCCATTAGAATCTTGTTTGGGTGCAAGCCTAGAGACTCTTGTAAACCATTCTTTAATAAATCTGGTATTCCCCCATTATCATGTGTATACATTATGGAAACCCTTTTGTCCTTTAAATTAATTGTAATAGGCAAGAACAGGAGACTACAAAAAAAACTGTGATATACATGAGCACTTTACCAGACAAAACAGAAACTTACATATGACTCAGATCAGCACAGCACTGTGCCAAAAAGGTACTTTTCACATGGGAGTTAAGCTTTATAACAAACTTCCTGAAAACATAAAAGGTATCACTGAGGTCAATACATTTGGAAAATCTCTAAAGCCATATTTACAGCATCACGCCTTTTACTCCATTGAAGAATATTTAAATTTATGAAATGTGTTATATAAATACTTACTTACGTGTAAAGTGTATTATTGTAAGCTTAAATATGTATGCCTTGAAATTACTTTCAGCCTGTATATTTATAACTTGACTTGTCCAATGTCTTATGCATAAGCTGCTATGTAGACAACAGGACCAATAAAATACAATCTGCAATCTATAATCTATATTTTGTTTCATCTCTCAGTATATGGTACGAACTCTTGTTATTAACTAGTTTGGCTGTAAGTAAGGAAAGAAGTAACTGACTTGTCATAAAATTAAACATCTCATGTTTCACTACAAAAACACAAAAATTATTGTGACTGTTTTATTTAAAAACATGTACAGATAAAATAGAAGTATTTTGCCACCTGAATCATCAACTCAACTTCCAGCATAAATTAGTTCTTCATTAATACATTAGCATATCTCCCAAGTCTCACTGTCATATGGTAATTACAGTCCACACTGCATCTCTACAAGTAGCTCTACTTTTGTTATCACCACCCGGTAGAATCAGCTGCCACCACAGACCATGGTGTGAAGTGATGTGAGATGGAATGTTGGTCAGTGCTGAGAATCCACAGGTCAGTGTGCCTCATACCAGTCAGCAACTATAGTATAATTTACAAAAGGGAGTAATAAGGTTTTGTGAAAACACATTATACATTATAGAGACATTCATGTTTAGACACACATTATTTATTTCTCATTTCTCTCTCTCTCTCTCTCTCTCTCTCTCTCTCTCTCTCTCTCTCTCTCTCTCTCTCTCTCTCACTCGCTCTCACTCTCTCTCTCTCTTTCACACACACACACACACACACACACACACACACACACACACACACACACACACACACACACTGATAGAATGCTGAGATGCTGAGGCTGGCAGCGTATGCAGAGAACAGTAGACCCAAAATGTTCTGACTTTTGTCAACATAATATGATGATGATTGCTAGAGGGGAAACCATCTTATTTTTGTGAACAAACAATACAGTTCAACTTTTCTTCAGCCATGCCAACAGAAAACACAGAGGACAAAAGGGTAAGTGCCATATGACTGTGGACAATTCTGGGAGGGTGAAGAGGTAGATATGTGGTTGATATCTTGCACTTCTGACACCATTTGGAGTTTGCAGTATTTTATGACACTGGTCCTGACCACTTGCTGTGATGGAAATAATGCATGAAGTAACAAGGTTTACATGAAAGCACATTCAGTGACATTCACATTTACATGTGATAATTATGTGGACCAATAATAAATGTGAAATGAAAAATTAAGGTCACAGCTCACAGTCAAGCAACAAACAGTTCACTGCATACCGACTACCACAGCACCACTCAGTGTCAGATTGTAAATACTGGGAGCAGAGGAAAAGACCAAAAACCTCCAAATTTTATTGAAAAGTTTGAAAAACACTAGAGTATCATACTAGTGACACCAATTATTTTCAAGATAGGGTAGGAAAAAAAGAAAAGAAAAGAGCTTTAGATTGTTTTAAAAATTATTTCAAATCTTTGTATATTTTTTAAAATTATTTTGAATCTGCAGCTCAGTATCTGGGGTATAGTTTTTATCTATTGCCAGATATAGAATGCTTCATTTGTAATGGGAAGTATCTTCAGTGGCATCTTTGCATTACTGGATATTCATATTTGTGCTGCTGCATATCACCTGTCATTCAACAACATCTTTGCCTCTGTACTTCCACCTCAACTGACATCTCTGCCCAACCTCTTTGCATTTACATATGTCTCCCTGTGTCTGTATGTGTGCGGATGGATATGAGTGTGTGTGTGTGTGTGTGTGTGTGCGCGAGTGTATACCTGTCCTTTTTTACCCCTAAGGTAAGTCTTTCCGCTCCCGGGATTGGAATGACTCCTTACCCTCTCCCTTAAAACCTACATCCTTTCATCTTTCTGTCTCCTTCCCTCTTTCCTGATGAAGCAACCATGGGTTGCAAAAGCTTGAAATTTGTGTGTGTGTTTTTTATTGTGTCTATCTATTCAGTCACAGAAGATGATTTTTGTTTCTCATCATATCCACATTAAAATAAGTCACTGAGGAATGAACATGTTAAAAATAGAAATTATGATATTTCAAATAGTGTCAATCTGGAACCACAACACCCCAATTCAGTAGTTAACCTTTCCTCCAAACCTCTCTCCCAATCCGAAACCTCTGTCTCAGCCCTACTCCCAGATTCAACCAAACAGCCCTCGTCAAAGATTTACTGTCCTTCACTCGTAGTCTCTGCTGGAAATATCACTTTGCCACAAAGAAAAATAATCCTAAACCTACTCCTAATGATCCAACTCCCCAAGACACTATCCAAATTGAACCCTGCCTGGAACAGTTCCATCCTCTGTCACAGTGGGACCCACATCCTCTTCCTCAAAATTACCATCTCCAAACCTCCCAGGAATTTCTCACTTCCATCCTTGCCTCTCTTCTTTCTTGAAAAACCTTAATCCTACTCCCAACATCACCACAGCTGAAGCCCAGGCTATCCGTGATCTGAAGGCTGACAGATCCGTCATCATTCTTCCGGCTGACAAGGGTTCCATGACTGTGGTACCTGATTGTCAGGAGTATGTGGGTGAGGGACTGCGTCAGCTTTCAGACAATACTACATACAAAGTTTGCCAAGGTAATCCCATTCCTGGTGTCCAGGCGGAGTTTAAGGAATCCTCAGAACCTTAGGCCCCCTACAAAACCTTACACCTGACCCCATCACCCTCCTGATCCCACTGACATCCCATACCCCTCCCTTCTACCTCATCACCATCATTATCATCATCATTTAAGACTGATTATGCCTTTCAGCGTTCAGTCTGGAGCATAGTCCCCCTTATAAAATTCCTCCATGATCCCCTATTCAGTGCTAACATTGATGCCTCTTCTGTTGTTAAGCATATTACTTCAAAATCATTCTTAACCGAATCCAGGTACCTTCTCCTTGGTCTACCCCAACACCTCCTACCCTCTACTGCTGAACCCATGAGTCTCTTGGGTAACCTTGCTTCTCCCATGCATGTAACATGCCCCCACCATCTAAGCCTGTTCGCCCAGACTGCTACATCTATAGAGTTCATTCCCAGTTTTTCTTTGGTTTTCTCATTGTGGATACCCTCCTGCCATTGTTCCCATCTACTAGTACCCGCAATCATCCTAGCTACTTTCATATCCGTAACCTCAACCTTATTGATAAGGTAACCTGAATCCACCCAGCTTTCGCTCCCATAGCTGGCCGTGGTGGTCTCGCGGTTCTAGGTGCTCAGTCCGGAGCCGCGTGACTGCTACGGTCGCAGGTTCGAATCCTGCCTCGGGCGTGGATGTGTGTGATGTCCTTAGGTTAGTTAGGATTAAGTAGTTCTAAGTTCTAGGGGACTGATGACCACAGATGTTAAGTCCCATAGTGCTCAGAGCCATTTGAACCATTTTTCGCTCCCATACAACAAAGTTGGTCGAAAGATTGAACAGTGCACAGATAACTTAGACTTGGTACTGACTTCCTTCTTGCAGAAGAGAGTAGATCGTAGCTGAGCACTCACTGCATTAGCTTTGCTACACCTCGCTTCCAGTTCTTTCACTATGTTGCCACCTTGTGAGAATATGCATCCTCAGTACTTGAAACTGTCCACCTGTTCTAACTTTGTTCCTCCCATTTGGCACCCAATCCGTTTATATCTCTTTCCCAATGCCATTACTTTCGTTTTGGAGATGTTAATCTTCATACCATAGTCCTTACATTTCTGATCTAGCTCTGAAATATTACTTTGCAAACTTTCAATCAAATCTGCCATCACAACAAAGTCATCAGCATATGCGAGACTGCTTATTTTGTGTTCACATATCTTAATCTCACCCAGCCAGTTTATTGTTTTCAACATATGATCCATAAATAATATGAACAACAGTGGAGACAAGTTGCAGCCTTGTCTTACCTCTGAAACTACTCTGAACCATGAACTCAATTTACCGTCAACTCTAACTGCTGCCTGACTATCTATGCAAAGACCTTTAATTGCTTCCGAAAGTTTGCCTCCTATTCCATAATCTCGTAGAACAGACAATAACTTCCTTCTAACTACTTCCTAAAATTCACAAACCCAAACATCCCAGCCGTCCCATTGTAGCTGGTTACCAAGCCCCCACAGAACGTATATCTGCCTACGTAGATCAACACCTTCAACCCACTACATGCAATCTCCCATCCTTCATCAAAGCCACCAACCTTTTTCTCAAACGCCTGGAATCCTTACCCAATCTGTTACCCCCGGAAACCATCCTCGTAACCATTGATGCCACTTCCTTGTACACAAATATCCCTCACATCCAGGGCCTTGCTGCAATGGAGCACTTCCTTTCACAATGATCACCTGCTACCCTAACTAAAACCTCTTTCCTTATTACCTTAGCCAGTTTCACCCTAACTCAGTCAGAACTACTTCACTTTTGAAGGCCAGACATATCAACAATTAAAGGGAACAGCCATAGGTACCAGCATGGCCCCCTCGTACGCCAACCTATTTATGGGTCACTTAGAGGAAGACTTCTAGGTTACCCAGGCATGCCAACCCAAAGTTTGGTACAGATTTATTGATGACATCTTCATGATCTGGACTCACAGTGAAGAAGAACTCCAGAATTACCTCTCCAACCTCAAATCCTTTGGTTCCATCAGATTCACTCCAAATCCCATGCCACTTTCCTTGACATTGACCTCCATCTGTCCAATGGCCAGCTTCACACATCTGTCCACATCAAACCCACCAACAAGCAACAGTACTTCCATTATGACAGCTGCCACCCATCTTTGCCTCTGTACATCCGCCTCGACTGACATCTCTGCCCAACCTCTTTGTATTTACACATTTACACATGTCTGCCTGTATATATATATATATATATATATATATATATATATATATATATATATATATATATATATATATATATTTTAAAAACAAAGATTTCAAGACTTACCAAGCGGGAAAGCGCCAGCAGACAGGCACATGAACAAAACACACAAACACACAAACACACACACAGAATTACTAGCTTTCGCAATCGATGGTTGCTTCTTCAGGAAGGAGAGGGAAAGACGAAAGGATGTGGGTTTTAAGGGAGAGGGTAAGGAGTCATTCCAATCCCGGGAGCGGAAAGACTTCCCTTAGGGGAAAAAAAGGACAGGTGTACACTCGCACACACACACACACACACACACACACACACACACACACATATCCATCCGCACATACACAGACACAAGCAGACTGAAATATGTCTGCTTGGCTTTGTACAGTTCCACCATCCAGTTCTTTGTAAGCCTTACTTGTGTAAAGAGGTGAATAAATGAACTCCTGATTGTAAGGTGTTGTTTGGTGTAACTGACCCGAGCATTCACCTCACTGGTGACACTGAGTTGTAACGTCTTCCGTTTTTGCCATTTTACTGTGTCCGCAGCCTCTGTGTTGGTTATTTTCGTGTGTATTACATCAACACAACATTCTAACAATGGCTTCAGCCCAACGCATAATGCCGGATTTTGTGATCGACATGCATTATGTTGCGGGCGATGTGCACCCACCAGGACTGCAACACAATGGTGATTTCGCCCCATGTTTTCGTACCTGCAACAATAAGTGAGGTTAGGATTATGCATGACTCTGGCTATCAGATGCCTTTGTTCCCACCACGTGTGCCCTATCTCATCAATGGTGCTGTTACCTCTTATGGATCTCTGTGCAGTGCAGGATCAATGCTGATTTCTGTAAATGCTTCGTTGGATAACCTACCACTGTCAGGACAACGGTTTGCCATGCCGCAATCCATGCAGCATCACGCGGATCACGGACAAGTGGCCAGAACTGCTTTGTTCACAGGTCAACCTCATCAGCATCGGACCATGCCCACACCTGCCTCAGTTCAGCATCAGCACACACCTTCCTGCTTCAATATTTTGCTATCTGTGCCTGACCTCCATCTCCATCCTACTGCTATGCCTCAGTGTTTTGTGCCACAAGATTCAACTTATCCGCACACTGTTTTGAGTGGAGTGACTATGAACAGTGAACATTCACACATTCCGCCCAACATTCGAAATCATTTTCCTCACTGTGCTTCTTGACAGCCCACACCTCCGCAGCCTCCCTGCAACACAGGTGGCTCTGACTCTGATCATACATTGAGTTTTCTGCGGACTGGCACACATTTTCAAACTTTGAAACTTTTTCTCACCTGTCGCTCCTGTGCCAGCTCCAGTCAAGCTTCTGCTACTGTTCTCAGTACATCTCAGTCTTCCACAACATATCAATCTGAACACACTTCCGCAACCGCAATCGACACATTACGGTGTCTCACCTGCATTGGCCTTCCGCATCGCACCAGATTGCGCTCAACCACAATGAGTCACCTTCACGCTGGCACCTGACCAGCCGTCGCTGCCACAAACCCTGGACACACTCTCCTGGAATACTGCAGCAACAGCAGCTCGTTTCAGGCAGTGCCCCAACGAATTCAACTCAACCTGTTCTTCCGAACATTCTACAGTGCTTACCAATGCTGCCGCCATTCAATCCTGACAGGGCAACGACCTGGTTCAAAATTGTGGACGAAGTGTTCAACCATTTCAAACGCGACGAATCCACCAGATTTCTGTGCCTTATCACCCACCTGCACGACCAGGAGGACCTGATTGCTGACCTGGTCGACACCCTGGGCTCAGCTACCCAGTACACTCTAGCCAAAAAGACAGTTCTACGTCGGCTTGCATGCTCAACTGAGGCAGCAATATGGCAAGTGCTCCACGTCGAGCAACTAGGCAACAACAAATCTTCCCAGCTCTGGAGATGGCTATGTGCCCTGGTCAGCGCCAGTCTATTCTCTGACACAGCTCTCCTTGTCATCTGGTCAGATAAACTACCTCCTCACATCCGCTTTGCTCTGGCTCAGAGGTCTCCCGAACCTGTTGAGCAACGAATGGCAATTGTTGACAAACTACGTGATGCATCACTGCTCTATTTCGCCAGCCACTGCCTACCTGGCAAGTCTCAGGTTCAGACTCGTCGTCCCATGGCTGGATATGGCCAGGGCCGCACTGTACCAACTGTTCCGCTCGCTCCGGCATGCAGTTAACAAGCTACTGGGACGTCACCAGCTCCGCCCTTGGTCACGTCCCCTCCTGCAGCCGAGCCGGCTGTGGCCACTGAACCTCAACCACCGCCTCTGACAACGAACTATCCGCAGGAAATGCAACTGCACTACCCATACTGTTACTTCCACACACGGTTTCGTGAGGCGGCATGGAACTGCTACTTCCCAAACGCCAATCGCAGGTAGGTTCAGGTGCTGCCTCCTGCGCACAACATGACAGGCACCTTCCAGTGCTCCATTCTGTGTGTGAACGACCAGAAAATTGTGGACTACTTTACATTAATGACATTTCGTCGGGATACCTTTTCCTAGTGGACACAGGCGCCGATGTTTCACTGTGGCCCACGTCCTTAGCATCGTCGAACATCCACCCTCATCATTCTTCACTGCAAGCCGTGAATTCAACTAAACTACAATGCTTGGGTTCAACCTCACATGTCGTCTCACTCTCCGCAAACTGCAAACTCGAGTGGACTTTTTTAGTGTGCAAAAGTGACGAACCTATACTAGGCATTGACTTCTTGCAACACCACAAACTTTCACTGGACCTAGTGCAAAAAACTGTGTTTCACCACCCGTCCAAGACTCACTTCTCCTGTGCTCCATCGAGCAACACACTCTGTGACACATCGGTCCAGGCTCATCTCATCCGTACATGCTTGTCTCTTTCAACGACGTTACAAGAAACCATGCATAAGTGACTTGCCGAGCTTGAACACATCACTCGCCTACACAGGAAAAAATTCGAACTCTCCCTCTGGCTCCACGAAACACAGCACCAGCTCTCTGATGCTTCAAAGGAATTACAGACACTACAGCAAGGACAAAGCAAGGTCAGCAAGTGCACTGAATCTGCTTGCAATCCCAGCAATCAAGCTTCCATGTGTCTACCTCCCACTACCTCTCGCAACTGTGCTATCAAGACTGCCATAAGGTGTACGGACAGTTCAGCAGGGCCACACCCTCCTAACACAGCAGTGTTTGATACTCGGCTAGACACAAGTGTGCATGCGTGACGAGTGTCACGTGTTCCTGAACTGACAGCTCCTATCCTGCTCCTTGCAGACAGCAACTCAAACAATGCTACGTCGGCTCCTGCGCTGACAACACAAACAGTGTACTCACGCCAAGCATTTCGCCCACGACCGTTCTACCACAGACTGTGCCCTCAGACAATGGATTTACTAACGCTCCATGAACTCTACCAAACTCACCCGACCATGGTGCCTCTGGTTCGGGCCGGCTGCCATCTTGTCACATTGACTCCTGTGACACTTCGCCACCTTGGCTCCCGTCGGAACTGACGAGTGGCTCCAAACACCATAACCACGTCTCACCTGCCCCGCCCACTACACATTGTAAAGAAACTGCCTCCCGTGTCACCGGCAACATTTCTGTCATCACCAACAGCACGGTTCGCAAGCTTGGTCTCACACCCGGTCCCCCGATCTCCAGTAAACCATATCGACTTTGTGCCGAGCGCCTCTCCGACCTTAAAAAGCAGATTTCTGAACTACCAAGCTCTGGTGTTATTGAACCCTCTGCCAGTAGCTGGTCTTCACCTATACACATGACATCCAAGAAAGACAGGTCATGGCACATGTGTGGAGACTACCATCGACTAAAGGCACAAACAATTATGGACACCTACCCCATACCCAACATTGCCCACTTTACCAGTTCCCTCGCAGGTGCGACCACGTTCTCTGTCATTGATTGGAAACAGGCCTACCACCAGATCCTCATGGCACCTGAAGACATCAGCACCCAGACAGCAATCACCACCCCAATCGGGTTATTTCAGTTTCGATTCATGCCCTTTGGTCTGAAAAACTCAATCCAGATCTAGCAATGCTTCATCAACGAAGTGCTATTCAAACTAAAATTCTGCTTTGCATATCTTGATGACATTCTTGTGTTCAGCTCCTCTGTCAAGGACAACATTTGACATGTGCAAACTGTTATGGACACCCTTGTGGCAGCAGGCATTGAGACCAACCAGGACAAATTGCAGCTACATCAACCTGCTGTCACTTTTCTTGGTTTTCAGGTCTCTGCCGATGGCATTTCAATGCCCCCTGAGAAAGTACAAAAAATACTAAATCTACCCAGACCTTCTTCACTCAAAGAGCTCTGGCACTTTCTGGGGATGGTTAATTATTATCACTGACATCTATCTTGGGCTGCAGAGATTCAGCCTCCACTGACAGATGCCGTGGCAGGCACCAAGACTTCTGGATCTCGGCATGTTCCATGGACCCCTGCTATGACTGCCTCTTTCACTGCCCTCAAAAATCTTCTTGCTGAGGCCTGCACCATCGCGCATCCTCATCCCAATGCGCAGCTTTTCATCACCACAGATGCAAGCGATACTGCCATCCACACTGTCCTTAGCCAGACAGTCGATGGCCAAACTTTGCCTCTGCAGTTCTTCTTGCGCAAGCTCACAAATACACAATGGAAATATTCTGTAGTTGACAGGTAGTTGCTAGCGGTCTACAAAGTGATCAAGCACTTTAAGACTGATGTTGAAGGACACCCTTTCTATGTTTTAACAGACCACAAACCTCTGGCTGCAGCCATTACAAACCCGCCTGCTGACCTGCCTCCTCACCGCTTCAGATACATGGACTTCATATCTCACTTCACCACCGATGTCAGACACATAAAGGGTGCTGACAATATAGTTGCTGATTTCCTTTCATGAGTCGACGCCGTTCATTTGCTGTTAGATCTCTGAACTGCCTAACCTCCAACCCGCCGTCAAGGACACACAAAATCTGATTTCAGACTCTACCTCTTCACTATACTTCACCCGCATCACCTTCCCTGGCATTTCTGGTGAGATCTGGTGTGATGACAGTATCAGTACATTACACCCCGTCATCCTAACTACACTCCGTCGAGATGTCTTCAACACACTGCATAATTTAGCCCACCCCAGTGTTCGTGCGTCCGCCCGCCTTGTAGCGGAGTGCTTTGTGCGGAGAAATGTCAACAAGGACTGCCAGCAATGGGCACACTCCTGCATCGCGTGTCAACGCTGCAAAGTACAGAAGGCACACTTCACCCCCCCCCCCCCCCCCTCTCAGCGCCTTTTCGATCCCTCCTGGGCGTTTCCAGCATATTCATATTGACATTGTCGGCCCTGTCCCACCCTCTAACATCTTTCGTTATGTACTCTTGTCTATTGACCAAACAACTCAATAGATCGAGGCTGTTCCCCTCCCCAATATCACAGCAGAAACTCTTGCTCGAGCTTTTGTCGAGTCATGGGTATCGCATTTTGGATGTCCAGCTATCATCATGACTGATCAGGGCAGACAATTTGAGCTGGCCCTGTTCAACGAGATTTGTAACATTTGCGGCATCTGGCCCATCCATACCACAGCATATCATCCACAAAATAAAGAGCTAGTTGAGCACTGGCACCGCACTTTCAAGGCGGTTCATTGATGCCATGACTCTCTTTGGAGACAGGCCCTTCCCCTTGTGCTACTCAGCATTTGTGCGATCTATAAGGAAGACTTCAACGGCACAATAGCCAAGTTCGTATACGGCCAGAACATTGGTCTCCCTGGCGAACTTGTGAGCCCTTCCACTTCTCTCCCTCAGTCTGACTTACCTTCCTTTGTGGACCGTGTCAGACACCACGTCATCAACCTCCACATCTTTCTGCCCGCCAGCCACTCCTGCCTTAAGGTTTACTTCCTGAAATCTCTGGACAATTGCAAGTACATCATGCTCTGAGATGACACTGTCCATGCTCCCATCCAACCTCCATATACCAGCCCCTACTGAGTTCTCTGGCACTCAACCAACACCTATGACATCCAGATAAAAGATTCAGCTGTTACAGTCTCTCTCAACAGACTTAAGCCTGCTCATGTTGAGCCTGCTTTTACCCCCTTCAGGCGACGACCACGCCACTCACTGTCGTGGCTCATGACTTTCTGACCACTTCTTCCAGGTTGGACTTCCACACTCAATCGAGTGACCTCCAGCTCCATTTGTCGAGCTCTCCTCCAACCTCACTCCCTACTCTGGTCTCACTCACTCCGTTGAGTGACCCCATGCTCCCTACGTCGAGCTTACATACGATCACGCCTTCACCGCTGGGCCCTTCGCCAGTCCCTTCGACCTCTCCCCCTTCGCCTGCCTTTCCCTGTCAAGGTTTCTCATGCCCCCCCCCCCCATCTTGCATCTTGAATGCGCCCTCGCTCAAGGTGTTTTTACCTGTTCCCCCGGACATAATCTGCGACATCTCTATAATACTACACGATGACACACTGTTCGTCATGTGTTTCCCTTCATCCAGTGCTTATGACACAATCTCTGCCATTCCCTGCCACCTGGTGAAATGGGTTCCCCTGTTGCCCGATGTAGACCTGGACATGCTTTGTATGTTTGCCATGCCCACCGGAGACATCGTCATCATCGCTCCTTTCCACCCACAAACTACCGGCCTCCCTGTCACTGCACGACAAGCACGCCCAGTACGATGCCCAGCACGCTTCAACGACTTCCAGGTTTGGTGGCTGAAGCTTCCTTCATGACATCTACCAACAGAGCTCGACAACGCTGTTGAGCTGACCGAGGTCCGGGTCACCCCCCCCCCCCCCCTCCCCCCGGCAACTCAAGAGTACGCCGTACTGGGGGGGGGGGGCTGTGTGGCACCGTTGAGGACACCTGTATCAATCTGAGTATCATCTTTGAAGTAAGCTAAACATTATCTTTGTTCAGTTCCACCATCCAGTTCTTTGTAAGCCTTACTTCTGTAAAGAGGTGAGTAAATGAACTCCTGATTATAAGGTGTTGTTTGGTGCAACTGACTTGAGCATTCGCCTCACCTTAAAATAAATAGATCATAAAGAATTTACTACTGGTAGTTTTTTTAGATTTGCCTAATTATTTTGACATTATTGACCACACCACACTCCTTAGAAAATTAGCTAATAAATGTGTGAGAGGAACCACAAACCAATGGTTGGAACTGTATCTGTGAAACAGAGTGCAAAAAGTTGAAATGAAATTTGAAATAAAGAATACTAATGTTCATCAGTGTGCTGTGCACTCCTCTGAGAAAATGCCTGTTAGAGCCACAAGGCTCAATCCTATGACCCATAGTGTTTCTGCTAAATATTGATGACATGAATATGAAGCTTACTTCTGGGCATACTACACTATTTGCAGATGACACAAGTATTCTGGCAACAGGCACAGACAAAGCTGACAATGATCAAAAGCTTAAGCCACTTACGTCATCACTGAGCAGATGGTTCAGTGAGAGTAATCTTGTCATAAATATGCAAAAAACAATGTACATAAGTTTCAGCCTCACACCTCAAAAATGAGAAATCTCTGACTTGCACCTTAACAACCAAGAGCTCTCCAGTGTGAGCTCCATAAAGTTTCTTTGTATATGGCTTGAAGAATATCTCAAATGGAACTGTCATGTCAGTTATATCTCCAATGACCTCCCAACGGTGTGTTATATTCTAAGGTTACTCTGCAAATCAGTCACCAAATTAATCCTTAAACAAGTACATTATTCTTACCTTTGCTCTACACTATAGCATGGGATCATATTCTGGGAGAACTCACCCTGCAGCAGAAATATCTCCAAATTGCAAAAAAAAGGTCAATATATAATGTGTAATCTGAAATATAATGACTCATGCACACAACTTTTCAAGGAACTTGGCATTATGACACTGCTGTCTATTTACATTTACAGTATTATATCATTTGTTAAAACCTACCTATTAAGCAACCACAGGCCTTTAATATTAAATGAACAAATTCATAGCTATGAAACAAGACAGCAGTCTGACCGACATATGATTCAGTCCAGAACAACTTGTTACCAAAAAAAGAGTCCTACATGTTGGGATATGGATGTGTAATACCTTACCAGCTAGAAAAGACAAGAGTTTTCACACATAAATCAAAGAAACTCTTTTGGAGCAAAACTTTACCAAGAAATTGATATTTTAAAAAATGTGATAAATGTTAACTAATTTCTTAATAATTGGCCTTTTTTAAAATCAAATGTTATTATACTGGTCTGTACTTATTCCCATTTTGCTCTCACCATGTTCCATTGCATTTTATCATATAGTAAAAACGAGTTACAACCAACCTAACATGTGAAAGAATAATGTAATGTCTGTTACTTTCTAGTAATATTAAAGAAATTTTCATGAAATAATAAAGATTGTAAAAATCACTTGTAAAAGTGTATGCTGACTTGTCCAGTATCATATGTGCAAATTGTACAATATTATAATTCCTTGGAGCAATAAAATATTATACAATGCAATAATAGGCCTATGAGGCATCACTGAAATTATGGGCAGAAACTGACCTTCACTTGTGGTCTCTCATCTTCAGTCACAGTACCAAACACGCTGGCAATAATGAAAAACTATCTACTGTTAGCTCACTTTGGTGGACATAATTCCAAGATGATGAATTAATTTCATTATACAGTCCCTAAATCTCTAGTTTTGCAGCTGCAATTGAAGTAGCCATAAGATAACAGACCAGCATGTTTGATGGATCAGCCAGTTAGAAGAAGGAGACTCTAGAGGTTCAAGCATAGCACAGGTGGCAGTGTTAAGAACGGAATGAACCAATGAGAGAGAATGAGAGAATAGCATCATGTGGTGGAGTTTCAAACTGAAAATGTTCAATTTATCATACCTTTCAACGTAATATTATGGATATTATTATTATTTACTAATCATATGAATGGTGCTCATGTCTTGAGCCACATTGATCCATGTGTTTAGCCACAAGCAACCTGTGGATTATGGGTTTGGTCACCCCTGCTCTGTCTGCAGCGTGTGGTCTCACAGTAGCATTCTTGTTTGCTGAGCATGGAGTTCCGGGTTCAATTCCTGTTGGGGTCAGGGGATTTTCACCTGCCCCAAGATGACTGGGTGTTCTTGTGTCACCTTCATCATCATCATCATCATTCATCCCCATTATGGTCGGAGGAAGGCAACAGCAAACCATCGTTCCCGTATGCTCTTTCAAGAAGCAAGGGACTTAATTTTCGTTTCACCCCTGCTCTAGCAGAATGGAGGCAAGTCAAATTCAAACTGAACTGTTTATTTATTGTTCAGGCTGTGATTTCAATTCTACTCACAGGTTTGGCAATCACAAGAGGGGTTGTTTAATGTAAGCCTCCCAGTAGATACACTTCATTGCAGATCAATGGAAGGCAATTTAATTTGTGGGTAAATAGCCATTTCAGGTTATAAATGTGCAAGCAAGAAACAAGATCTGTTATAATCAATCATATATCCATGAAAAGGATTTACCCAGATAAAGGAATGTACATAAGAATGCAGAGTGCTCGATTAAAAGTATAACACACAAAGATTCACACATTTATAAAAAGAACTTTCACTGTGAGGGCCTGTAGGGATGGCAGTGTTGGCACTTAGTTATTTATTAAGATGATTAGGTGAGGATTTCATGCTGGAGGTGACCAAGCTTGAGTACACATGAAATTCATCTTCAGCGAGATATTTCCAACAATAGGTAAATAAATTCAAACCATTGAGGGCCAGCTCAACCTTATTACACAAGTACTATAAAACAACTTGAGTGATATGTTGTTGTGTGTAATCCTCCTGCTAAGACAAATGCTGCTCTGACATAGGTTTGTAAAGACAAAGATATTCTCTTTAAAACAAACACCACTACAAATGAAATGTGTTGATGTGCTCCTGCACAGGGTAATTACACTCCATACTGGTGTTGTGTATGCTCTGCCAAACAGATATTTCCATCTCATTGATTCAGAATATGTTGTAAGTTGGAAGATATGTTATTAACCACTGATCCATGGTATACCTTCCAGCTACTGCAACTGTTGGAAGACAAAGCATTGTAAACCCATCCCTGGACGGGGCAGTGACTTTCTTTAATTCATTGATTTGAAAAGGACCCATCAACTGTGGCACTTATAATGCAAAAAAGTCAGTGCCAAATGTAATTTACTGATGAGAGTATATCACAATGTTTGGCTGTGAATTTGTTCTAGTATAGGTGAAGATGCAGAAAGAGTGTTAAGTGCATTTTGCATCAGTGTGAGCTCCCATTGCACATGTGAACTACTGTGAAAGAGCTTTGAATTTTCTTTGACAGTCTGGTTTTATTCCATTTAGCAAGGAAAATTGTCAGTTTTGAGACTCTTTTATTTTTTCATGCCATTATAACTACATAAGCTTCTTTTTTACAGAATTTTTTATTATTACTTTCTTATTGCTAGTTTCTGTGAATTGGAATTGTGCCTCAATTTTTACAGGGTTTGAAAACTGAACGTTGTAGGCTAGAACTGTATTGTACTGCTTATTGAAGGTATGTAGTCTCAGGCCTATTACATAATTAAATTGTTACACAATTTTGTAGCTGCGTTCCACTGGCTGTCCTGTGCCCTAAGGTACCCACTGAAAGTTTTCTCTGTGTAGCTCCTACCAGCCTGAAATCTACAGCTGGACAAAGGTAGCAATACTTTGAAACAATCATAAGAAATTGTCTGATGAAGAGACAATTATGCTACTTTATTATCATACTATTACAATTATATTACCACAGCAAAGATAAAAAGAAAATTAATGGCACTTTGTGGCAAGCCATCAATTCAGAGAGATGTTGACTATATCTGATATATTTTCTGACTCACTGTTTCAGTTTAAATCTGTAAGTTATTTGTGCAAAATTCTTCAGTACACTTTTAGTCCAAATGATCTAGTGGAACAAGAAAGCCATGGAAGAAACATTATCTCCTATATTGTGAGGATGATTGAAAAATTTTATACAAGAGGTGATCAGGCTCTCCTGTAATGAAACTATAAGTAAAGTAATGAGTTTGTGGCTACTGCAACAGGTGATCATTCACTAAACCCTCAGTGTGAGAGAGTTGAAACTCTCTGGAATTTTTTTTTATAGCACTGTGATTATTTCAACTGCATTTCAAAAAACAAATGATGACACATTCTGGAAGCAATAAATTATTAAGGTACTTCTGATTCTAGCCCATCAAATCAAAACTTTTCGAAACCATTAATAAGTCAATGAAAATAATCTTTATCAAGAGCCCAGGTGTTCTAGTGGTAAGGCATTTTTGGAAAGATGGGTATAAATTGAAAGTAAATGTTATCTTGGAAGACCATCAGCATTCAAAACCAATCAAAAGATGATAGAGTTACAGATATCATGCATTGTAGTGGTCTAATTGTTGATTGCCAATAGAACAGTTGGGAGACTGTTGAATATGCTCACTGTTGATCAGATTTTCATAAATGAGTTGGGGATCAAAAAGTCTGCAGAAAAATGATTTTAAAACAAATGTTCTCAGGAATGTAAAGCACAAAAGGGAGTAGGTGGTCACCCTCAGTGTTTTGCACATGATATTGCTGATGATGAAAAGATACTTTTGAAACCAAACTGGAAACAAAGCGTCGGTGCCAGGAATGCTACAGTAATGTTGAATAAATCAAGAAAATCAAAAGCCAAATTCATGTTGAGTTGCCTGTTTAATAACCATGGAGTCAGCCATGCAGAGTTATGACCTCAGGACAGCTGCTAAATCAGTATTTGACAGGCTGCAAGAAAGGGTCACATGCATGAGGCGAAGGAACACGCTCCATGGTCATTGCATCATGACAATGAGTTGTATCACACTGCCCTCACTGTAATGAATTTGTAGTAAGGTCCAACACCTCCAAAGCGCTACAAACAATTTTTTCTACTCCTGAGGCCAGTAAACTTTCTTTTATTCCTGCAAACCCTTTGTGTTGAGACAACAGGTAGTATTAATGGAATTAATGGAGCTATAACTGACTAGTTGTGGGTAGACAGGTTACTACTATAATGATGTTAAACTTTGTAGGCATTATGTGGATATCCAAGCAGACTATTTTTTGGGTGACATGTCGAGCCTACTATTTACAATGTGTAACAATCATGTATTAAAACCAGTATCATTTCCTTACTTACAGGCCATTAAAGCCCAACAGAGGATATCAGTGGCAAATAGCAATTTTATATTTGCCATTTATCTTGCACAATACTCTAATACAGGTAAATACTCCAATACAGGTGAATACTTCAATACATGTGAATAGATGTTAATTAAGTGAGACTCTTTTCACAGAAAGATGTGTTGTTGATCATTATGCTGATTATTGTTTTGCTGTTGCCCCATGAAATTATCCTCTGGTATAACACAGTTAACATCAACTATTCATTTATTTAACAAAAGTGAGAAATAGGAATATTCTGTTAGACAGGTAAGTGCACATATTGCAGAGATCTCTTTGACAAACTTTTAGTTTTTACAGCCACTTAATGAGCTAAATTTTTAAAGTTACTTAAGTGTGACAACAAAAATCATTTACAAATTAACTGAAAGTTATGAAACCTTAAAACAAGACAAAAATAATTTCATGTAGACTGCCCCCCTGTGTACAGTTCAGATTAAGGTGCTGTTTTAACTAGGTGTCAGAAGTGAAGAAATTAGAACCTTCTGCAAATTATGTAGAAAATTAAACTCATATCTTATTAGCTCTCCTTTTTCAACATAGCTTCAAATACTGAACTGCATGTTACTGTCATATCAAGTAATATGGCCACTGTAATCAAGCTTCTAGTCTTACAGTATGAGGTAACTGATTCTTTCACATTTATGATTGTACTGATGTAAATATTAAATCTGCAATAGTAGACAAACAGCAGATACATGGTAGGACTAGAGTAGAGACTTCCCAGCTAATTCTATTACATTCAATTATAATGAGTATAATAATAAGTAGAACATAGCTTTTAAAACAGTAATTCTCTGTTAATGCAACTATCATAATTATTTTCTAATAACATATTTTTTGTTAATATACACTGTTCCACATTCTACATACCTGAAGGATTTCCTTCATGATGGAACACAAAAAATAGGTGAATGATGATCCTACTCTGATGTGAGGCACAACTACTCTGGATCATGTGCCTAAATGTATTTCATTGTGTCATACTGTATGAACAGCAAACATAAGACTACAGTTGAGTTGCTGAGAAAAAGTCTATGACAGCCAGCAGCTATGATGCCAATGCTAATATGACTGTTCGTTGTTACAATGTCTAATGAAACTCAGAGCTTAATATTAAGATAACACCATAGTCATTAGAGTCAGAATACAAGCTTTCATTACACTAGGATGAGGAAAGAAATTGACACTGGCCTTATTTGAGGAAATGATGGCCTGAAATGGTTTAGATAAAATATATATAACCTAAACTGTCCTGTACTGTTGTCAGGTAGGGGTCTGAGCTCCTCATCTTCTGTGTGTGATTTCAGAAATCTATGAACTGCTATATATTCTATAGACCAGGACAGCCTTACCATATTCTTTGTATTCTATTAAAAGACAGCTGCATAAATTTTGATTCAGCAGTTCACTCAATCTTTGCATAACAGCAAGAAACTAGTTCTCTTTCGGATGTCTCTTATCCATGTCTGTCGATGACAGGGCATGTGTATTGTAATGGGCACTCAACAGCTATCCTAACATCATATTCTTTAAGAAACACCACGTAACCGCAGGTTTGGACTGAGTCAGCATGTTAGATACTACGCTAGAAACACAACAGAAACATCTGTGATGTGATATGCAGACATGTAAAAACCCTTATTATACTTGTTGGTAGCTACAGAAACTAAGGGGCACTGATCCCATCAATTTGGCGGGTTTGGTGTAAAAAGTTTTAACATAATTAAGAACAGGAAAGTTAAGTAATGATATGAATGCAGTTACCCAGCTCTTCTTCTGAGGAAATCACCATTGTATATGTTCCATGCCCATATCACAAGCTGATGATAAAATAGCAGATATGTATGAGGAAATACAGGAATTGATAAGATATATGAAAGGAGATGAAAATTTTATGGTTCTAGCAGAATGAAACACTGTTATGCAGGAGGGAATGGAGGTAGAGTTACAGGAAAATACAGAGAATATTGCCTTTGGGAGTTTGGGAAAGAAATGAGATCAGAGAGAAGCTTCCAGAGACCTGCCACAGTTTTCAAATGGTTATAATCAACATCCTGTTCCAAAATCACAAGAGAAGAAGATAGGCTTAGAAAAGACCAGGAGACACAGGGAGTTATCAAATGGACTATATTATGGTTAAATGATGACTTAAAAAATCAAATCCTCAAGTGCAAAGCATAGTCAGGTGTGCATACTGTCTCAAATCATAACCATGTAGTGATGAATAGCAGGCTGAAATTCAAGATGAGAAAAAGTAGTTGGCTACATTATGGAACACTGATAATGTAAGACTGAATGAAACAAAAGGGAAATTCTCTATGGCCTCAGTAAAAATGTTGACAGTAGTTCAATAGAAGAGGAGCAGAATGTAATAAAGAAGGAAATAATTATGAAGAGGCCATGGATGATTTGATGAACACTCAAACGTATGGAGACAGATGAAAATATAAGAACCTAATTACTGAATGTGCTTGTAAACTGCTGACTAGAATAATATACAGAAAAATAGAAAAGAAAACTAAAGATGAAAAATCGATATACCCATCTTGTGCTAGTGGGCCTGCAGAAAGCCTTCAACAATGCAAGGTGAGACAAGATGTATAAAATAATTAGAAGACTGGAGTAAAATCAGAGAGACAAATGAACAATCTATAACATCTGAAAAACCCAATAATTTAACTGGCAGCTAAAGAAAGACAAGTTCATGTAAAGAATGGCGCAAGGCAGGGTTGCAACTTTTCACTATAGTTGTCCAACTTTTATGCTGAAGTAGCAAAGTACAAGGGATTACAGTTACCAGTTGTACAATTTCCAGACAATGTAACCCTTCTGGCCATTGTGAGGAAGACATAAAAGACCTGTTGACTGGAGTGGACTACATATAAAACCCAAGAAAAAAGGTAGAGCACCCATAAGATACAATGGGATGCCAATGTAATTTCATAATTGCACACAATATCAACAAGTACATAGATGATTAGAGTTACAATTCTCTGTGACAAGCAGAAAGGCCACCAGAGCATGATGTCTGATACGGGCAAGAACAGTGAGAGATATTGAGTGATCACGGTGACGGAGACACGTCTGACACCTACAAGGGAGCACTGCCATATTGTGCACCAAGCACATTGTAAGCCCTTCACATCTGGGCCTGCATTTTGTGCATAAAAATTGAAATTTCTGCAACAATCTGTGTCATGCAGTACTGATGTTTGGAGACTGGCAGACACTGGGCTATGGAATTGTGATCTGATGGATGGGGTCTCATTAAACCACAACAAAACTGGCTGCATTTGAAGTGGTGCTATGACCATAAAGCATGGCATTTTGACTAAAAGTATTGCATTGTGTTCAGCACTGAATCATAGTTTTGCACTACCCCAGATGACCTTTGTTGGCTAGTGCGGCAGACATCTGGGGAGAGATCTCATTCTTCCAATGTCTTGCATGCATCATGATGTGGGCAGCAAAAGGGTTTGACTACAGGTCTTGACTGGTAGTGACTAAGGAAACTCTGATGACACAATGGTACCTTACAGAAATCCTGCACCTTCTTGTGTTACAACAAATGCAACAGCATCACAGCACCAGTTTTCAACAAGATCATGCATCTCCCTGCATGACATGGTACATGTCTCTAGGAACTGTGTGTGTAATGCTGAGGTGCTACTGATGCTGGTGAGATGCCCACATTTGTCCTAGATGGGACATGTGTGGGAGTATCTTGGATATCTGTTTTATTCCTGTACCAGTATCCCATATACCAAGTAGCATTTACATCAATTGTGGGCCAGCTTGTCTCAGGAGAGGATACGGCAGTTTCATGAAATCATGTGCAACTGAATTAGTGCGTGAATTCAGGCCAGATGGGATGTGTCATAGTCATAAATGGTCTCATACTTTCATTCTTTGTACATTTGACTTGATTTTCTGGTCACTGAAATAACACCATATCCCATCTCAATCTATGAAGTTTCATTTGTTTCCTCCTCCCATATTGTGTGCTTAACTTTTTTGGCAGACAGAATATGACTTAAGGCTAAACAAAGCAAAGGTGAAGATGAAGACTTACAGAAATGAAAGTAATGTCTTACTTGGGAATTACAAAATAGTGGAAGAAGTGGTAGAATTCTCTTAACCAGAAAGCAGATAACATTGACTGGCTGAATCAAGTGAGATAACTGGCACAGGCAAAGAAAGCTTTCTTCATTAAAAGAGCACAACTAATAACAGGTGTGGATATGGAACTAAGGAAGAAATTCTTGAAAGCCAATGCCTGGAGCAAGCAAAGTATGAAAGTGAAAAGGGAACCATTGGGAAGGTAGAGAAGAAGAAACCAAAAATATTTGAAATGTGGTGCTTTCATAGGATGTTAAAAATTAAGTGCACAACTATGGTATAAAATGAAGAAATACTAAAAAAGAATAGTTGAGGAAAGAAGTCTGTGGGAGACGCATATCGTATAAAGGGAGAGATTAATGAGAAACTTGCTATGACATCCAGGAATAGTTAATTTTGTGCTGGAAGGAGCAATGGAGGAGGAAAAGTAGTAGATGCTGACCGAGACTAGCAAATTCAGTACAGTTTACAGAAGATGTTGGGTCTAATGGTTACATAGAGATCAAAAGGCGGAAGACAACATTAAACCAGTAGAAAGACTGATGACTTAAAAAAATATCATTCTCACCACAGGAAGAAGGAAGGAATATTAAAGTTTAACATCCCATTGACAAGGAGGTCATTAGAGACAGAGTGTAAGCTTGGATTGGGGAAGGAAAGGGAAGGGTATTGGCCATCCACTTTGGGTAAACACCATGCCTTAAAGCAATTTAGGGAAATCACTGAAACCTAAAACTGGATGATGGCTGGAAGAGGATTTGAACTGTCATCCTGCTGAATGTGAATTCAATGTGGCAATAACTGCAGCATTTCGTTTGCGCACACCATCAGTTCCCACACCTTTGCACTATATGAATTTATTACACAGGACACAGCACTGATAGTTTTGGCATTTACTGTGACCTACGTGAAGTTACTGCTTCTGGTGTTGACTTCAGTACAGTGAGATTCAGCAACAGCATGCCATCTGAAGATTGCAATCAGGCCAGTTGCTGAAATATTATGCCAATTCGATTCTAGAATCTTGTAGCAAATCTCAGAAGGATACAAGTGACTACTGCTATTGTTTTGCAATAGGATTGTATACTATCACTTTGTCATCACTGATCCATTGTCTAATGTGTGAGTATACATGTTACACATGTATAGTTATCATTGGATCCTGATATTTCACTTCAGCACAGAAGGCAAGGACAGTAACTATGTCTCACAACTTGTACTTGGCCACTTGCCTGTTCCAATGACTGTTAAACGATATCACTTTGGTAAAATGAGCTTGCTCAATACAATTTTTTGTTGTCTATTAACTTTGAGCATTGCATAACAAAAGCTGTTAAATCTCCACAGCACCAATAAATATATGCTTGCAGTGTTCACAGATTCATAGCCATACAGCACATTAATTTATGTAGAATGTTAAAAGAAGATTCAAATTAAGCAATGATCATCCTTCTTGTTCAATATATGACATGTGGCACCTCCTATTATATACATTACTCTCACTGTGTGATAATTTAACATATTTAAAACACATACCAACATATTTTCCATTAGTGTTCTCTCCTGTCTCCTTTTTGTCAATATAGTAACTTATCCACATCTGTGTGTAGTTGTTGCATATACCTGTGAACTCATTTTTTGGTTTCATGTAGTGTACTACAGAACAACCACATAGAGCACTTTGCACTTTGTACTTCAACATGGCTGTAACTTATCACATGACACAGCTTAGTTTGCAAAACAGCTGGCACTCTGATTGCCTTTGTTGAGTACATGCGAGGAGCTCCAACTGTTTCACCCTGAAACGTGATATTTCACATCGTTGGCCAAATTGCTAGGTGCACACTTCTCTTAGCTGGTTACATATAAGGTCACTTCCTGTCAATGAGGCCTAGGCAACTGGCCAGCACATACAGTAACTATTCTCTGTTAAAATCTGTATTGAGCCAGTGGGATACATTTTACTGTGCTGTAGTGTTGTGTATCAGAACATCTTCTCCCATATATTCTACATTGCGTACCTGCTTTTGTGAGTATGTATATCAACAAACAAGACTTTCCATACTGTGACCTTACTTCGGTAACACGATACCAGGTGATATGACTGAAAAATCAATCATTATCAGCAAGCATTAAGTCATGTATTGTTGCCAAACAGACTTTTGGCTGAATTGTTACTAAAAGTCTGCCCTGCTGAGGTTGAACCAAGTTTTTCTCAGGCAGTGAGTGGGTGGACACGCTCAGTCTCACTGTCAGTGACTGCAGCAGTGAGGATGGGCTGTGACAGTGTGGGCTGTAGTGGCAGCGTCTGCAGAGTTTGAGGCGAGTGCTGTAGGCAGGATGCAGCAGCAGCTCTCTGTAGTGCAGCCAGATTGGCCGCCTGTGCCAGCAGCAGTGCTCGCAGTTCTGCCAGTGACTGCACACACAATATGACAACATCACTGCACATGAATTGCAAGCATTTACATTCATGTTACAAGGACTGGGCAAAATACACTGATAGAATTTGGAAAATGTTACAGCTTGACCAAATTATACTAAACTACAAGGGCCTTTCCATGATGATTAGCATTTTATTTTTTCCCATCATTCATGAAGCGTCATTTGACTCGTCATTACAGGTGCAAGTATGTAGTAGGCCTATTTTAATCTAACGGTAGATGGCAGGACAATCACTAGAAGTGTAATCCGTGCAGAATACAGACCATTTTCCTACTTGCTGTCATGACATGAACAGACAACATGGAGTGTGATCATGAAGGACAGCACTGAATGATGTGTTTTCTGTTGAAGGAGGTGTTAACTCTTGGATACTCACTGGCTGTTGGTAGTGGTGTGAAGAGAATGCATACTGACATGGAAAGAGCTCTTGCGCCATGACAGTGATTGTCCCAATATGAGTTGAGAAACTGCAGATACTACTGCTGGAGTGGCTTTCCAGGTACAGCCACACTATCTGTGTTCTCCTGACTTGCTCTCTTCTGATTACGCCCTATTTGGGGCTACAAATAAACCTCTGGGTGGACACAATTTTGCAGACACCTTATTTGGGGCTACAATAAAACCTCTGGGTGGACACCATTTTGCAGATGTCCAGGAACTGCGAGCACATATCCAGGATTGGGCGCAGACTCCAGAAAAGTAGCTGGAGGATGGCCTACAGGAATTAAAGGTGCCAAGTTAAGAGAGTGTATTGGGTGTGGCAGTACCTAGAACCCCATTTCAGTGATGGCAGCTGTGGCTTTCTGACTCATACGGGAACAACCTTTGCCAAGTTGCAAGAAAACTTTTCATAATGGTGCACACCTTCCACACATTGCCACCGATCACCTGTGAATCTCAGTAGTGTTTACACTATCCTTCCACAGAAACCACATCATCCAGTGCTGTCCTTGGCGATCACATTCCATGTTGTCCACTTACATAATGACATCTGCCAAGAAAATTGGCTGCATTGTGCAGGAATTACACTTTTAGTGATTGTCTTGCCACCTACAGTTAGTCCAAAGTACTATGTACTTACAACTGTAATGATGAATCAAATGGCATACCATGAATGACCAGAAAAAAACAAAATGTAAATCAATAAGGAACACCCTGCACAATATCCCATAACTCCCATAAGAGATATGTTGATTAAAATACAGACCTTGTATGAGCATAAAATACATAATATCTTGCAACCAGCAGATATGGATGAACATCAAGATTCCATCTTCTCTGATTTTTAGAAAGACTTCCACACTATATATCATCATAGACTATCAGCCAAGTTACAATCATACAAAATGCTTTCACAAATATGTGATAGACTGAAGGAATACTTCACTAATAGAACCACAGTGCTAAAAAGTATTTTGGAGTTTTGGTGTAATGTCAGTAGTATTTTCATGCAGTCACAATGGAGCAACTGTTATATGAGGGTCAGTCAAAACGTAATGTCTGTCCATATCCATAGTTTTGGTCCATCTTTTAACAAGGGTATGTATTACATTGTGGTAAAATGCATGACCCTGCATCCGAAGCCACCTTAATTTCAAAGTGAATCCCATGATGAGCTTCTTTTTGCGGCCTGATCAGATGGAAGTCTAATGGTGCCATATCAGGGATGTATAGGGGATGAGGCAGGACTTCCCATCCAATTTTCAAAATTTCTTCAGTGGTGTGATGACTGGTGTGTGGTCTTGCATTATCATGCAAAAGAAGGATGTCTGCCATAGATTTTGTTAGGTGAGCTAGCTTTAGTCTGTTTGAGGGTTTTGATGTACTGGACAGAATTTAAAACCAGAAAATTATAGCCATAACTTTCTCTGCCAATCACACAGTTTTAAATTGTTTTCCTTTTAGGTGAATTTCTGTGATGCCATCCCTCTAACTGCCTCTTTGATTCTGGTTAAAAAAAAAGTTTTGTCTCCAGTCACAATTTCTGAAATGCCTCTCCCTCCAAACGGAAGTACTGCAAGAGTTGGGCGGCAACTACATTTCATGTCTCTTGATTCTGGTCAGTTAATATTCTTGGTAGGTACTGTACTTGTCACACAAACCTTTGAGATCCCAGTTGTTGAATAATCGTTATGCTTTTAGTGAGGGACGTAACACTACACGAACCATCTGCAGTAATCCAGTGGTCATTATGAATGATGTCATCGATTTGCTGAATGTTAAGTCGAGTCACAGCAGACACTGGTCTGCTGCTCTGTGTATCATTAGCCAACAATATTTGTTTCTCAGCTTTGTTACAGCGACGAACTCATCATCTAACGGTGCTGGTATCCTCTGTTGCATCACCATAACAAATTTTTCAGTCTTTCATGGATACAAATGGGCGTTGATATTGGCCATGTTGCAAGCGGCTGCAGTACAAGCAACTGTTGACACAGAAAGTTACCACTGAAATGGATTGGAGAAGTTTCGCGGAATAGCGCGAAATTGAAATTTTTGACTTAACAAACGTTATGTAAGGAGGACAAAAATAGGAGGCATTCCTTTTTGACTGGCTTTCATAACTGCATCGCTCCATCAACAGCGTCATGCCGTTGTGTTTGCAGACCTACTAAACAAGCAAGGTCCTACACTAAAAATTTGAATAAGTATATGCTCCTTTAGCTCAAAAGTATTTTGTAATTTGGTAGTACGGGTATTCAATCACTATTGTTACTTACAGGGTGCGTTCCGAAAGTAACGCAATTATTTTTTTAAAAAGTAATTTATTGAACAGATTTGCACAAACACTTAAAATTCTTCAAAGTACTGTCCTTGGGCCTCTACACATTTTTTCCAGCGACTCTGCCATGACCGGTACGCGCCCTGGAAGGCGTCTTCTGGGACCTCTCGCAAGGTCTTCGTCACGGCGGATTGGTCCTCGTCAATGGACGAAAAACGGGTTCCTTTCAGGGCTGACTTAATCCTAGGAAACAAAAAGAAGTCAGCTGGGGCGAGGTCAGGACTATGGGGGCGTGGGGCAGCGTTGGCACCTGGTGTTTGGCCAGGAACTCGCGGACTCGTAGCGCGTTGTAGCAAGGCGCGTTGTCATGATGGAGTTGCCAGGTAGCGGAGATGTCCTTTCTCGTCCTGACGACCCTTTTGCGGAGTCTTTCCAGCACATCCACTTAGTAGGCAGCGTTAACTGTCTGTCCTTGAGGAACAAACTCCTTATGGACCACTCCTTTGCTGTCGAAAAAGACAATGAGCATTGTTTTCACTTTTGATTTGCTCATTCTTGCCTTTTTGGGCTTGGGGGACTGATCAGTGTGCCACTCAGAGCTTTGGCGTTTTGTTTCTGGGTCGTATTCGAAAACCCAGATTTCATCACCAGTGATGACGTTGTCCAAATAATCAGGTTCAATTTCAACACGTTGCAAAAGTTCACTTGAAATTTCCGCTCGGTTGGTCTTTTCGTCTTTTCCGTGACACGGTCGGCGCGCAGAGGTTTACAATAACAGACGTCCTGCCGCTTCCACAGCTCGGAGAGCACTGAAACCGGTTTCGCGGCAAAGCTTAGCGTCCCCCCCACCTACTCCATGTGGCCCGCTCCCACTCCGACTACTAGGAGCGGCGCGGGAAATTCAATTGCATTACTTTCGGAACGTACCCTGTATGCATCCAGACAGTGTTTATTCGTGGAGGCAACGAGATACGTGACGAAAGAAAAAGAATACTCGGTTGATGTGAGACAAGCAGTTTTGCATGCTTTGAAGAAAAGGAAGTTGCAGTCTAGCGTAGCTAGAGACAATGGCATACCGCAACAACTAATAAGTGTGTTGAATCGACCCCAAGAACAGGAAGACACAGTAGCCAATAAGCTGAAGTCAGGCCATCCTCGAAGAATGACAAGACGGGTGGATAGAATGATTAACAAGCAGTTGGCTGCTGATTCACGAAAACAAGCTTGACAATTTAGAGATGATCTGGAGCAGATTCATGGACTGAATCTACATGTCTCTACTATAGAACATTTACATGGTAGACGACCATCACGTACATCGCTCAAAAATTTCAGAAATAGGAAGGCCTCGATAGAGTTTTCAAAGAAACGTCAAACTTGGAATGCTACATAATGGTCTAAGTTTTTATGGAGTGATGAGATTAAATTTAATGTATTTTCTTCTGAAGGTGTGCAGTATACATGTCGACCAAAAAACCAAAGGGACAACAAATAGTACCAGGTACCGACCATTAACATGATGGTGGCAGCGTCATGGTTTGGGTATATTTTTAGAGACATGTGGTTAGTCCTCCAGTAAGCCAGGGCTCAGATCTAAATTCGACTGAACACTTCTGGGAGGCAACGGATAGAGCGTTTGTCATAAAAGCCGCTCAAACAAGAATGAGTTTGCTGCTGCCTTACTGATGATCAAAACTCTTATTTGGCCTACTACTAAAGCTTGTGGATTCAATGCCAAATAGTTGTGCAGCTGATTGGTACGTTACGAAATGCTGATTTGCTCTTCAGAGTCCAAAATACACTGCAAATTGAATTAAATGATCACTTTTTTAAAACCCAGTAATTTCCACCCATTAAGAAATTGAAGTTTGAAATTTGGCTCAAAGGTGCGTACAGCCATCCTGCGTGTTGGTGGAAAAGCGTGGCGCTCTGCGACACCACTGTCGGGCTTCAAACAGCAAGCTGTCGACATATGCGAAAAAAAAGGCAACAGCTCAGAAGTTCATGTGACGTGTGACGTGGGTTAGCGATGCTACAAAATTTCACCAAAATTCTGCCCAGTGTCATGGTGGATGCGTCATATGACCGGGAGGTCATTTCACTCCATCTTACCTACATTACACACATTCATTTTACACCTGTGCTACGGAGGGCAGAACCGGGATGCCCAGGGTTAAAATCAAGTGCTTCTCTTATGAGCTCATGAGGATAACATTCTACACACACCGACGCTCAGAAGTGGCACTAAAAACCTTCAGGTGTGGCATAAAGGACCTAAAAAAAACCACCCCTTGCCCTGGGGCATTCATTTAACGGTCGAAAACGAAAATTCGCAGTGCAGTTACCAAAAGAAAGATGTTATTGAGACCCTTTGACACTGATGACGCCCCAGTTTTTTCAACCCTTCTTTAAGGACACTATGGGGCTTAATCCCCACTGAACATTATTGCACCCAGTTGAAGCAAAACGTGACTGCAATTTTGCTCACGAGTACAAGTTGGAACCCCTAGGGCCCATTCAAAAGCATTCAACGTAATTTGACCATGATATGAAGCAGCAAAGACTGCTCATGCTTTTTCTGTACTACATTTTTGTGTCCTGCTGTAGTGTGAAAACAGGAGGATGTGGCATTGACACATTTGTGGATAAACCGGCAAAAGATCCCTCTAAGACACTCCAATTCAGCAAAACCCTCGGTGGCACCCGCCGCTCTTTATTGAGAGTTTTAAAAATGTACTTGTACAGACAGAACCCCTGACGAAGTCCTAGGCGCTTGCAGATCATCAATTCCTTCGACACTCTCTGGTTCTGGTTTGCCTACTATCAGTGGCAAGAGCAGCAGAGATCAACAGCAAAGCCGGCCTGCAGGCACCTGGGCCTCTCGTCATGGGTTCTGTCTGTAGAGGTACATTTTTAATGCGCTCACAATGGCGGATGAGTGGTGCAGAGGATTATGCCGAACGCAGGGTCTTAGAAGGACCCTATGCCGTTTTAGCCACACATGTGTCAATTTTACAATCCCCCCCACCCCCTAGTGATTACGCCAAAAGAGGATACAAAATAGGAAGGATGAAACAGCCTAAACACCATTTGGTGCTTCGGATCCTTTAGACCAGGGGTCTCCAAACTTTTTTGTGCGCTGGCCACATTGACTACTCCACGGAGTCATAAGGGCCAAGATCTTCCTAGTGGGATTAGCGCACCCTAGCACTCCATGATCACCGTAATGTAAGACTAAAGGAAAGATGAAATAGCAAAAATCTAAGGTTGTGGAATAGCTAGTACTGAAACTAACTACGATTTTTATTTACTTGCATAATTTTGATTGGTTTCAGATCGGATTGATTTCGGATATCGAAGCAAATTCAAACGATATCAAGATATTTCAAAATCCCTTTGACGTCGATTAGAAGCGTTACCCGCAGAACTTCAGTTTGAAATTATTGATTTGCAATGTAGTGACTTGTTTGAAGGAAAACATTCAAAGTCAACATTACTGGAATTTTATAAGTGTCTTCCATCCACACAGTTTCCAAATTTACATAAATTTTCCCATGGCTCTTTTTCCGCTTTTGGCACTACTTTTTTGTGTGAAAAAACTTTCTCCAAAATGAAACATGCAAAAAGTATTTACAGATTAAAATTAAGTGACGAGTATTTGAAGTCGCTGATGATTATCTCTACCAGTTAACTTGATCCATAACTGGAGGCAATTATGAAAGGAAAGTTACAGCTACATAAAAGTCACTAATTATCACTAAGATGTTAAATTTCTTTACGTGAATACTCTAACACTGTGAGTTTTCAAGATATAAATTAATTACAGTTATTTTTATTCATCAGTTACAACTAAAATATCCAATATCACTATGTACACCAGGTATTGTATTTTCTTTAAATTATCTTTGAATAAAAATATTGTATACGATGTACTTGCTATGTGTATTTTACAACGTAATCAAAAGAACGTGAAACGTTGCTTAATAAGCATCTTCCATAATGATTGATTACTAAGGCTAGCCGCCGAAGTGGCGTCCATTTGAAAGACTTGCACCATACTAGTGAGTAGAATAAAATGCAAAGAATTTTTTTACTCAATATGATTTCGCCAAACTAGTCTATTAACCGTTTCTTTTTCTTTTTTTTTTTCACACGGAGAATGGTCTGACCTTCCGCCTTGTAAAGATAGAGCTCCGACAATGTCGCGGCGTATTAGTCGCGATAGGCCTCGAAACTCAATTGTTGGCAGTATAGGTATCACCTCAAATATTTGGCGGGCCAGATACTGGGGATGTCCGGCCAGCTAACGCGGGCCGGTTTGTCGGCCCTCGCGGGCCGGTTTCGGCACGTGGGCCGTAGTTTGGAGACCCCTGCTTTAGGCGAATGGTTTTGAACGATCCCAAGTGGTTCCAACCTGTACTTGGGAACAAAAACTGGTTTTTACAGCATTCCAGCTGGGTTCATGTTCAATAGGGATGCAGCCCCACAGTGTCCTTTGAGAAGGGTTGAAAGGTCCGAGGGTGTCAGCAGTTTTAACGTTGTCGAGAACATCTTCCTGTCGCTCATCACAAAGCTAAATATCGTTTTCGGCCACAAAATGTGTGGGAATCAACGCTCCAGGGAAAGGGGTGGTTTCGTCGAGGTCCTTTATGACAACTCCTGAGACATTTCCGTGCCGATTCTGAGCGTCGGTGTGTTTGGAACGTTTTCCTCGACCACCCGTAAGAAAACCGCGGCTCTAATCCCTATCGCAGAAGCGTCAAAAGAAGGGGTGAAATGTGGGTAAGAGGGGCTGTGACGACCTTCGCATCTTTGACTCGTCCACGCTGGCGTTGGCAGAATTTTGTTGAAACTGGATATCAATGCGACGTCATTAGCTCACTTACACGTCACATGGACTTCTGAGCTGTGGTTATTTCCGCTTGTGCCGACACCTTGCTGTCAGAAGCATTGCCGAGACAGGGGGCGACGTCGCAGGGCGCCATACTTTTGCACCATTTCAGAGGAAGATTGTACACACCTTTGAGCCAAATTCCAAACTTAAGTGTCGCAATGGGTGGCATTTACGGTATTTCGAAAAAGCGATCTTTCAATTCTGTTGTGCAGTGTAGTTTTTGTTTTATTCTTACACAATTAGACCTACAAATTACTTTTGAGCCAGAGGAAAAAAACGTAATGGCACTTCTGATGATTTCAGTACGGATAAATGTTGTATCAGATAGGACCCGCAGAATAGTATGACCGTTCGCTTACGATACTGTTGTCTACAGGAAAATATCGTCGTTGGACGATCGCGTCGAACAGTACGAAGACCTAGAGAAAGAGTTTCCGCTTTGCATAATGAATGGCTGCTCTCTTTAAATGAGGATAAATGCAACACACACCCATGAGAAGGAGATAGAGCCTAAAAGTATCTGATTACAAGACTAGTCATGAGCGTCTTGAGCAGCCCAGGACATGTAAGTATTTAGGGGAAATACTAGGAAGCACAAAAATTTTAACTCTAAGGTTAAGACCAAACAATTTTAAATGAGGACCAGAGTGGATTTAGATTTTGGCAAACAACACGTGACAATATATTAACTTTGAAGTTATTTATAAATAAAAGAAGAGAATTCAATAATGAGGCACACGTAGATCGTACAACAATGTCAAGGTGTTTGACAGACTGAACAGGACAAAACTCAGGTCAATATTAAAAGCAAATGAAATTGCGTGACATTTGACATGAGCCATAAAAAGCCTACACAATGAAACTAAATTTGTAATAAAAACAGGGAAGAGAATAAATAAGAATGGCTTTATAACTAGCCAAGGAGTTAAACAAGGTTGCAGACTTTCCCCAATTTTATTGAGTTTATACATATAACTAAAAAGTAGAATGAGGAAACAAGAAATAAATAAAACTAAATATGGACTTTTATAATAAAAAAAAACATTAATGTATGCTGACAACAAGACTATGATAGTTATTTCAGAAGAAGTAGTACAAAGAAATGTTTTAAAATTAAATCAAATTAATCAAAATTATAACCTAAAAATACACACATCAAAAAACATTTTGCATCACCCCAGTTCGCAGAACTCCTGAAGATAGACGTTGATTGTGGATATTGTAGTACAGACACAGCTCGGTTGACTGTTCACAGATTCCACTAAATCCGCCCAAAGACGTAAACAACGATTCATGAGCAGCGCATGTTAGACGGAGGGGGTCTGACAGCCGATCAGTTGCAGTCATTCCACTAGGAGGGAGGTACACGCTCGTGTTGTCTGTAGTTTAACCATGCCTAGACGGTCAATACTGCGGTTCGATAGCGTCCGAACTGTTACTTTGTGCCAGGAAGGGCTCTCAGCAAGGGAAGTGTCCAAGCGTCTTGGAGTGAACCAAAGCGCTGTTTTTCGGACATGGGGGAGATACAGAGAGAGACAGGAACTGTCGAAGACAAGCCCTGTTCAGACCGCTCAAGGGCTACTACTACAGTAGATGACCGCTACCTACAGATTATGGCTCGAACCCTGACAGCAACGCCACCATGTTGAATAATGCTTTTCGTGCAGCCATGGGACGTCGTGTTACGACTCAAACTGTGCGCAATAGGCTACATAATGCACAACTTCACTCCTGACGTCCATGGCGAAGTCCAACCACGACACCATGCAGCGCAGTACAGATGGGCCCAACAACATACCGAATGGTAATATTCTTCTCGGGTATGCAGCCGGATCAAAACGTCTTCATGACACAATATTTCCGCGGTCCAACTGGCCGCCATCTTCAGGTGAGAGTGCTGGTGCACGATCTCGCCGGAACTGACTTCCCAGCGCAAGCGGCGGCCCCTCTATAGGCCGCAGAAGACCCACAACGCGTGCGCGAGAAGGTGCCGTAACTGCCCTCTAGCGCAGTAGACATACCCCGCCGCCAGTGATGGAAACAGGCGAAGTCGAGACATCGCTGTCAAAAATTAAAAAAATAAAAAAAAAATTTATTCCGACGATAGAACCACAGACCGTTGTTTTTTAATGTCAGATAACACTGGGTCCCAAGTCTTACTTAAAAGAAAACCCTTGTCTCTATTAATAAGATTGTCAGATAACCGAATCTCTATGGATTCTTTTAAAATACAGTCCCAATAGCGAGATGCAGGGGCAACCATTTGTGACTCGTCATATAGTATTCTGTGTCCCTCGGTGAGACAGTGTTCCGCCACTGCAGACTTCTCAGGTTGAAGCAGCCTTGTGTGCCGCTGATGCTCAACACATCGCTCCTGAATGGTCCGGATTGTCTGACCAATATAAGCCTTTCCACAGTGGCAAGGGATCTTGTAAACACCGGGCTTCCTCAAACCCAAAGCCGCCGCTTGCGCTAGGAAGTCAGTTCCGGCGAGATCGTGCACCAGCACTATCACCTGAAGATGGCGGCCAGTTGGCCGCGGAAATATTGTGTCTTGAAGACGTTTTGATCCGGCTGCATACCCGAGAAGAATATTATCAATTATTACGCCGGGAAAGCCTTCGTCGTCACAACATACAGAATGGTCTGCTCTGGATTGGCATCACGTTCTTCACCAATGAGTGTCACATATGCCTTCAAACAGACAATCGTCGGAGACGTGTTTGGAGGCAACACGGTCAGGCTGAACGCCTTAGACACACTGTCCAGCGAGTACAACAAGGTGGAGGTTCCCTGCTGTTTTGGGGCGGCATTATTTGGGGCCGACGAACGCCGCTGGTGGTCATGGAAAGGCACCGTAACAGCTGTACGATACGTGAATGCCATCCTCCGACCGATAGTGCAACCATATCAGCAGCATACTGGCGAGGCATTCGTGTTCACGGTCGACAATTCACGTCCCTATCGTGTACATGTTGTGAATGACTTCCTTCAGGATAACGAAAAGGCCCGACTAGAGTGGCCAACATGTTCTCCAGACATGAACCCTATCGAACATGCCTGGGTTAGATTGAAAATGGCTGTTTATGGACGACGTGACCCACCAACCCCTCTGAGGAATTTACGCCGAATCGCCGTTGAGGAGTGGGACAATCTGGATCGACAGTACCTTGATGAACTTGTGGATAGTATACCACGATGAATACAGGCATGCATCAAAGCAAGCGGATGTGCTACTGGGTATTATAGGTATCGGCGTGTACAGTAATCTGGACCACCACCTCTGAAGGTATCACTGTATGGTGGTACAACATGCAATATGTGGTTTATATGTGCAATAAAAAGGGCGGAAATGATGTTTATGTTGATCTCTATTCCTATTTCCTGTACAGGTTCCGGAACTCTCGGAAGCGAAGTGATGCAAAACTTTTTTTGATGTGTGTTTCTATGGTAAAGTAAAGTCGGCAGATGGTGGACGAATGTGTCACTACTACCAACATAGACGAATCATCGAGTAAATCTGAAGTGATATCAGGTGTTCCCCAGGGAAGCGTCCTTGGACCTCTGCTGTTCCTGATCTATATAAATGACCTGGGTGACAATCTGAGCAGTTCTCTTAGGTTGTTCGCAGATTATGCTGTAATTTGCCGTCTAGTAATGTCATCGGAAGACCAGTATCAGTTGCAAAGCGATTTAGAAAAGATTGCTGTATGGTGTGGCAGGTGGCAGTTGACGCTAAATAACGAAAAGTGTGAGGTGGTGCACATGAGTTCCAAAAGAAATCCGTTGGAATTCGATTACTCGATAAATAGTACAATTCTCAAGGCTGTCAATTCAACTAAGTACCTGGGTGTTAAAAGTACGAACAACTTCAGTTGGAAGGACCACATAGGTAATATTGTCGGGAAGGCGAGCCAAAGGTTGCGTTTCATTGGCAGGACACTTAGAAGATGCAACAAGTCCACTAAAGAGACAGCTTACACTACACTCGTTCGTCCTCTGTTAGAATATTGCTGCGGGGTGTGGGATCCTTACCAGGTGGGATTGACGGAGGACATCGAAAGGGTGCAAAAAAGGGCAGCTCGTTTTGTATTATCACGTAATAGGGGAGAGAGTGTGGCAGATTTGATACGCGAATTGGGATGGAAGTCATTACAGCAAAGACGTTTTTCGTCGCGGCGAGATCTTTTTACGAAATTTCAGTCACCAACTTTCTCTTCCGAATACGAAAATATTTTGTTGAGCCCAACCTACATAGGTGGGAATGATCATCAAAATAAAATAAGAGAAATCAGAGCTCGAACAGAAAGGTTTAGGTGTTCGTTTTTCCCGCGTGCTGTTCGGGAGTGGAATGGTAGAGAGATAGTATGATTGTGGTTCGATGAACCCTCTGCCAAGCACTTAAATGTGAACTGCAGAGTAGTCATGTAGATGTAGATGAGCAGCGGAGCGTTTGATTGTGATTCATCGATCACCTCGCATGAGAGCGTCCGGCCATTCCAGGAGTCACAGCTGTGGGCAGCTGGCCGGCACGTAGATCATCCGACAGGTTTGTGCGATCTTGTTACAGTGATGACGTCTCGTCCAACGACAACTGACATTGCTTTTGTTCACTGCCGGGGCTCCATAGACATTCTACAAGCGCCTACGAATATGTACCATGCTCTAGTCTTCCGCCAAAAGAAACTCATTGACAGCTCTCTACATGGAACACATCTCCGTCACTCTGACGTTCTGAAGGCGCCACTACCTACGGAACTTTATGAAGCTCTAGGGACTGAAATGGGAATATTCGACGATGTCCCACTACAATTTCCGCATATTTTCAGCCGAAGTTGAACGGAAGAAGAAAGTGTTTCATTACTTTTTGAACGCCTCGCGTAAATAAATATTTCAGTACCGATCCTGACTGTTAAGAGTTTTTCCGGAGTTCAGTCGCATACAAGAAGCCAGTGTGACCAATTCTAGAGTACTGTTCGAGTATTTGGAGTCTTCAACCAGTAAGCGTGATAACAGACATCGAACGAATTCAGAAATGCGCTGCTAGGATTGTAGCAGCCAGGAATAGTCCATACAAAAGTGAAACTGAAATCCTCGGGGAATTTAAATGAGAGTTCTTGGAAGAAAGGCAATGTAGATTTTGCGAAACCCTGCTGGATAAATTTATAGAATCTGTTTAGAAGAAGACTGTGTACTCATTACACTGGCTGGCCGGGGTGGCCGAGCGATTCTAGGCGCTACAGTCTGGAACCGCGCGACCGCTACAGTCGCAGGTTCGAATCCTCCCTCTGGCATGGATGTGTGTGATGTCCTTAGGTTAGTTACGTTTAAGTAATTCTAAGTTCTAGGGGACTAATGACGTCAGAAGTTAAGTCCTATAGTGCTCAGAGCCAATTGAACCAATCTTTATACTGCCACCGTCTTATATCTTGCGTACGGATCAGAGAAAAGAATAATACAGATTAGGGCACGTATAAAGACACATAGGAAACTTTACCTTGGTTAGTAGACGAAAGTAATAAAACAGGAATTCAATAATATTGGTACGATGTACTCTACCATGAATTGTACATTGACTTCCAGGGTGGTTCAAAAATGGCTCCGAGCACTATGGGACTTAACATCTGAGGTCATCAGTCCTCTAGAACTTAGAACTACTTAAACCTAACTGACCTAAGGACATCACACACATCCATGCCCGAGGCAGGATTGGAACCTGCGACCGTAGTGGTCGCGCGGTTCCAGACTGAAACGCCTGGAACCTCTTGGCCACACCGGCCGGCGTCCAGAGTGGATGTAGAGTTAGTTCTAGTATTTTCAGTATGGGAAAAAAACTATTCCTACAGTCGAAATGTTGTGATGACTGTTGGGTGTGTCTAACGTTAATGGACCGTTTCGGGTGGAGATCACAACACATAATGCCGAGAGGATGGGCGTTTCCAGCTTATCACCATCTTTCGGGCTTTGGGAAAGTTTATGAGCGACGTGAGGCAGCATATCGACAAATCACATAGGTAGACTTTCGGGTGTGCAATCACTGCCATAAAAATGGTGACGAGATGGACTCACGATAACAGTGTGGCGAGAAGTGTAGGAACAGACCCTTGAAGAAGAACTACAGTATGAGTGTATCATATGATTGTATGACTGGCTCAGCTGAGCAGACAGACGACAACAACTGAAATCGGACACGTCCTTCTGGAAGACTACACCAGGAGAGGATCATAGGATGGTTCGACTGGCTCACGTGAATAGACAGGTGACAACAGCTGAATTCCAGGCTGAGGTTATAGGCAGTGTTTCACTGCAAATCGTTTGGAATGTATTACACAACACCGTATTGACATCTCGAATTTTCATTCTTGCTTACTGCTGACATGGTACCAGAGACACGGTGTAGAGCCAGAATGGACTAGATGCTTGAGTCGTATTCTGTGCTGTTCAGCAATGAGTCTGATTTCTGTTTGTAGTAATCGAATCAAAATCAAAATGTCTGTAGATGACCTGTTAAAAGATCACAGCAAGCTTTGATTCTCGAGACCCATACCTCTACAAATCCTGGAGTAGAAGAGTGGAGAGGTATCTGCTAAGACAACGAGATGGTTTGGCAATTGTAGAAGGCAGGCTGAAAGCTGACCAGTAGGTGGCAGTAATTGTATACACTGTCATCATACTCTTGACGACCAATTTTCATATTCCAGTAGGATAACGCAAGATCCCAAACCGTGGTTCACACGACAAACGCCTTGAGGAGCGTTCAGATCTATGACAGGTCTGCCCAGTTCCCTGATCTGTCACCCACAGAGCATGTACGGTATGTGATGGGAAGACGTATATTTTCATACTAATCTCCAGGCCACCAGTCTTCATAAACTGACACAGAATGTCCTTCAGTCACAGCACAAAATTCCTCAAGAGCGTATCAGTGCCATGACGGTTTCAGCTCATACTGATGTTGATGATGAACGTCAGTTCCGAACGGAATGAAGGTTTAATCGTTTGATACCTGTTATGTGCATACCTGCACGATACTGACATGAATTATATACAGAAGCTAGTTCAGCTGCACTTTGTGAACACATCTACACTGTGAAATTGATCTGACATCCCACGTGACTATGTGTTATGTGTATGTTATGTATGTATAAACTGACTGTCGCCTAACTAGAGGTGTTAGTACAACTGTAATGGCCTGGTTTGAAATTGAACTTAGTAGGTCGAAACTAGTCGCCAGTTGCTGGTCCTGCCCTGATTTCATGATGGAAATACGTAAGTACAGAAGAATGAAAAATTGGTGGAAGGTGACCTTGGTGAAGACCAGTTTGCATTCTGGAGAAATGAAAGAATATGCGATACCGTATTGGACCTATCACTTACCTTTGAAGACAGACTCAGAAAAGCAAATCTATATCCATAGCATTTGTAAATTTAGAGAAAGCTTTTGACAATATTAGTAGGAATATAATCTCTGGAATTCTGAAAGTAGCGGAAACAAAATACAATAAACAAGAAGTTATCTACAACATGCACGGAAACCAGACTGTAGTTGTAAGAATTTAAGGGATGAAAAGAAAGCAGTAGCTGCCAAAGGAGTGAGACAGGGTTGTAGGCTATCCCCAGAGTTATTCAGTCTGTGCATTGAGAAAGCAGTAAAGGAAAACACGCAGAAGCTGAGAAAGGGAATTAAAGTTGAGGGAGAAGAAATAAGAAATTTGTGGTTTGTTGACGACATTGAAGATTTACTAGTCTTGGCAAATAACTTGCGAGAGCAGTTGAAAATGTTGGATTCTTTGTTGAAAAGAGTTTGTAAGATGAATATCAACTAAAGTAAGCCGAGCGGGATTAGCCGAGCGGTCTAGGGCCCTGCAGTCATGGACTGTGCGGCTGGTCCCGGCGGAGGTTCGGGTCCCCCTTCGGGCATGGGTGCGTGTGTTTGTCCTTAGGATAATTTAGGTTAAGTAGTGTGTAATGTTAGGGACTGATGACCTTAGCAGTTAAGTTCCATAAGATTTCACCCACATCTGAACATCTTTGAACAAAAGTAATACATTTGTAATGGAACGTTGACTATTAGTATGTTGATGTGATTAGATTGGGAAATGAGGTGCTAAAAGTAGTATATACGTTTTGCTATTTGGGCTGCAATTGAAGACATATCCAATCCAGTCTATGAGATTTTAGGACGAAGACGTGTCTAGAGTCACTCTGGACAGTGATGGGATACCAACCTGTCTGTCGCCCATCGTACGTCCCGACACTCTGCAGTGATGGTGAGGGGCGCCGTCTCTTTACGTAGCAGGACCCCTTTGGTTATCATCTGCAGCACCCTTATAGTGCAGCAGTATATTGACGGTAGAAAATGCCCTATTTTGTTGCCCTTTATGGTAAGCCACGCTGGGCCTACATTTCAATAAGATAGTGCCCTCCTGCACACAGCAAGAGTTTCTACTGCTTGTCTTCATGTTTGCCAAAATCTACCTTGGCCAGCAAGCTCGCTGGATCTCTCTATTACTAAGAACGTTTGGAGCATTACTGGCACGGCCCTCAAAGCATCTCCTGATTTTGAGAAACTATAGCGCCAATTGGACTTAATTTGGCATCATATCCCTCAGAAGGACGTCCAACAACTCTATCAATCAATGGTAAGCGGAATTCTTGGATAAGGGTCAGAAGTGGACCGCCACGATATCGAGATGCTTTTTCTCTTGAATAAATCATCCAATCCTTCTGAAATTGTAATCAGTTGTTTGTTTGTAAATGTACATCACATCTACCGATTTCGGTTGCATTAGGGTAGTTCCTTCGTGATGCGTCGTTTCTTCCTCGTTTTTCTTCTCCCTTTTTTTGTCTTAGAAGGTATTTTTCTGGAGTGTAGCGTTTACAAAAGTGAAACGTGGACGTTAAGCAAATCACCCAAGAAGAGAACAGACGCTTTTCAAATGCGATACAACAGAAGACTATTGAAAATTAGATAGTTAGCTTGGCCCAACTTGACTTACAGGAAGGAATAATCTGGTAGAACACATTATCAGGCAGCAAGGAATTTCACTTTGGTAACGGAAGGAAGTATGGGAGATAAAAATCGAAGAGGAAGGCTTGATTGCAGTGAACAGGTTCGGCTGGATACAGGTTACACTGGTTATTCAGAAATGAAGAGGCTTGCAGAGGACAGACTAGCAAACAGAGGTGCACCAGATCAGTCCTCAGACTTAAGTTAACAACTACAGCAACGTGTGACGAACTTCTCTACAAAATTTGATAAATGACGGACTGCTGCTTCGTGGGTAACAGTTTCCATTTCTGGCAATGTACAATGAAGCGCCAGAGAAACTGGTATAGACATGCGTATTCAAATACAGAGATATGTAAACAAGCACGTATATGAGACAACAAGTGTCTGGCGCAATTGTTAGATAGGTTACTGTTGCTACAATGACAGGCTATCAAGATTTAAGTGAGTTTGGCGTTACGGTCGGCGCACGAGCTGTGGGACACAGCAGCTCCGAGGTAGCGATGAAGCGGAAATTTTGCCGTACGTGCCGGCCGGTGTGGCCGAGCCGTTCTAGGCGCTTTAGTTCGGAACCGCGCGACCGCTACGGTCGCAGCTTCGAATCCTGCCTCGGGCATGGATGTGTGTGATGTCCTTAGGTTAGTTAGGTTTAAGTTCTAGTGTACTGATGACCTCAGATGTTAAGTCCCATAGTGCTCAGAGCCATTTGAACCATTTGCCGTGCGATGATTTCACGAGTACACCGTGAATATCAGGAATCCGATAAAACATCAAATCGCCGACATTGCTGCGTGCGCAAAAATATCCTATAAGAACGAGACCAACGGCGATTGAAGAGAATCGTTCAACGTAACAGAAGTGCAGCCCCTCTGGAAATGGCTGCAGATTTCAGTGCTGGGCCATCAACAAGTGTCAGCGTGCGAACCATTCTACGAAACACCATCGATATGGGCTTTCGGTGGCGAAGGCCCAATCGTGAACTCTTGATGACTACACGACACAAAACTTTACGCCTCGCCTGGGCCCGGTAACACCGACATTGATGACTGGAAACATGTTGCCTGATGGAACGAGTCTCGTTTCAAATTGTATCCAGCGGATGGGCGTGTACTGGTATGGAGACAACCTTACGAACCTATGGACACTGTATGTCAGCAGTGGACTGTTGAAGCTGGTGGAGAATCTGTAATAGTGTGGGGCGTGTGCAGTTGGAGTAACATGGGACCCTTGATACGTCTAGATACGACTCTGGTAGGTGATACGTAAGTAACCATCCTCTCAGATCACAAGTATCCATTCATGTTCATTGTGCCTTCTGACGGACTTGGGCAATGCGACACACTACACGTCCAGAATTGCTACACGGTGGTTCCAGGAACACTCTTCTGAGTTTAAACACTGCCGCTGGCCAGCAAACTCCCCAGATATGAACGTTATTGAACATATCTGGGATGCCTTGCAACGGTCTCTTCAGAAGAGATATCCACCTTCTCGTATTCCTACGGACTTACGGTCAGCCCTGCAGGTTTTATGGTGTCACTTCCTCCAGCTCTACTTCAGATGTTTGTCGAGTCCATGTCGTGTTGCGGCAATTCTGAGTGCTAGCGCGGGCCCTACCAACACCGACTCAAAGGAAGGCCTCGGCGTTTGTTGGTGACGTCACGTCAGCTAGGCACGGCGAACGCCGGGTCTGTTGCAGGCAGAAACGCCTGCACGTGCTTATCACTATAAATCTCTTATTTTTGGACAAAATGTTTGGTATTGTTTTGGATTCTGCAGTTTTATTTAGATGACAGATTTTCTTACTGTCGTAAAGCTACAAATGAAGATTACTGAATCCTGTCGAAACAAACGTAGGTCAATATGAGAAGATGCTTTGCCCCATCGCAAGCTTCGGAAATTTTACATTCAAGTAATTATATTTACTTGATCCATTTTGTTTTCGAAACTTACCCCAACCCCCTTACAATTAACTCGTTTCTTTTATTTATTTATTTATTTTCGTTTGACATCGTCACTGGAAATGTGAACTAATTTACATGTGTAAATGTCCAACTGTTGCCAGTCATTATATTACTGTCGTTTTCAACGAAAGGAATTCCAAACAGGAAACAAAATAGCTTCATACATCGAAAATACTGCTGAGCTTAAACTTTTTTAAACATGCACATTAGAAAAGATAAATATTCCCCTTTTGCAACTGAAAGGAGAAACTTTATAAGATAAAAAAAATTATTTGATGAAACAAGTATCTCTCTTTTGCCTCTTCTTCTGTCCCCGACCCCCTCCCCCAACGAGTACAATCGCAAGATATTTCAATAACATTCAGTACTCCTCACCCCATAGTCAACCAAGATACCTAAAGAAGAGCACCAATATGTTCGCAGTTTCTTGTAAAAGCAACCCAGTACAAACGTAACTTCCTCAGATTTACAAATAAGGTAAAGAAGCACGAATTCTGTTGCTGCTCGATCATGAAGTTGTTTTTCTATGTCAATCCTTAAAACAGATGGAAATTTAAGTTAGGGCAGTACACTATTTGTTAAGAAGTGTAACGAATTGCACAATTAACTGATCGCAGAAATCTCTCAGAACAACGTGTGTTGGTCAATTACCGCCAATAGTTTCACATTTTCCTGTGTCAGAGAGGGAACACCACCATTATAAGTATGCCTGCAACAGACCTGGCGTTGGCCATGCCTAGCTGACGTGACGTCACGAACAAGCGCCGAGGCCCTCCTTTGAGTCGGTGTTGGCCCTACACGATATTAGGCAGGTGTACCAGTTTCTATGGCTCTTCAGTGTACGTTACAGAGCTTATTCGTAATGGCGGGATGTCCTCTCACCAAGGAAAGAAGCGGCGGTGCAGACGGCGCCAGATGCGGCGGCCAGAAGCGAAGCGGCGACGACAGGCACTGTCCCGGCTGTGCGGGTTGCGAGGCTGAAGGCGGAGGCGTAGCGTCGCTGACGCCGGCGATCTGGTGGTGCGTGCGTGCGTGCGCCCGAAGGTTGCACGCCAGCGCAAACTTCTTACCGCACAGCGTGCAGGGGTGCGGCCGGTCTCCTGTGGGCAGCAAACGTATTCCGCTACTAAGCAGCACATGCATGGGCACAAATACGAGGGTAATCCCAAAAGTAAGGTCTCCTATTTTTCTACAAGTACATAGACCTGAAACTTCTTGGCAGATTAAAACTGTATGCCGGGCCAAGACTCGAACTCGGGACCTTTGCCTTTAGCGGGCAAGTGCTCTACCAACTGAGCTACTCAAGCGCGACTTACACCCCGTCCTCTCAGCTTTACTTCTGCCAGTACCTCGTCTCCTACCTTCCAAACTTTACAGAAGCTCTCCGCCATATCCTTCCTTTCAGGAGTGCTATTTCTGCAAGGTTCGCAGGAGAGCTTCTGTAAAGTTTGGAAGGTAGGAGACGCGGTACTGGCAGAAGTAAGCTGTGAGGAAGGGGCGTGAGTCGTGCTTGGGTAGCTCAGTTGGTAGAGCACTTACCCGCGAATGGCAAATGTGCTGGGTGCAGTCGGTGTGCACATTTGACAGCTGATAATGAACCTCACGCTTCTCTCAACGCTCCATATGCAATGCACATGCTATACCATGAAATGATCTACATTATCTACATGTTCCTTTTAACAGGGTGATTGTGGAAAATAAATAAATATAATAAATAAAAACAACATCCCTGTATCCCTGTTCCTTTACATTTTGTGTACAATGATTTTCTTTTGTTTTTGTTTTTGCAGAGGATGCATTTCATTTAGCTTTTGCGAACTGCCAAAAAAAAAAAAAAAAAAGTGGTAGAGCACTTGCTCGCGAAAGGCAAAGGTCCCGAGTTCGAGTCTCGGTCGGGCACACAGTTAAAAAAAAAAAAAAAGTTGGTAGAGCACTTGCCCGCGAAAGGCAAAGGTCCCGAGTTCGAATCTCGGCCAGGCACACAGTTTTAATCTGCCAGGAAGTTTCATATCACCGCACACTCCGCTGCAGACTGAAAATCTCATTCTGGAAACATCCCCCAGGCTGTGGCTAAGCCATGTCTCCGCAATATCCTTTCTTTCAGGAGTGCTATTTCTGCAAGGTTCGCAGGAGAGCTTCTGTAAAGTTTGGAAGGTAGGAGACGAGGAACTGACAGAAGTAAAGCTGTGAGGACGGGGCGTGAGTCGTGCTTGGGTAGCTCAGTTGGTAGAGCACTTGCCCGCGAAAGGAAAAGGTCCTGAGTTCGAGTCTCGGCCCGACACACAGTTTTAATCTGCCAGGAAGTTTCATATCAGCACACACACCGCTTCAGAGTGAAAATCTCATTCTGGATACATAGACCTATTTATTTCTACAATGGTTTACATCAGTTTACAGCTTGAACAGTTAGCTATTTTTCGACATAATCACCATTTCTGACGATGCATTTTTATAGACGCTGTGGAGTTTTTGTATGCCAGCTCGCCGCCATGCTGTTCAGAAAGCTATGAACCTCTCCTTTCTCCTCGTCGTCGGAGCTGAATCGCTTTCCGGCCAAATGTTCATTTAATCTAGGGAACAGGTGACAGTCACTGGGCGCCAAGTCAGGTCTACAGGGAGGGTGGGTGATTATGTTCCACTGAAACTGTTGCAGGAGATCAACGGTTTGCCGAGCGTTGTCATGGAGAATTCGTACACCCTTGCTCAACATTCCTCTCGGTTCTGAATTGCCGTTTGAATTTTTTCAGAGTCTCACAGCAGCAGTCAGCGTTAATTGTGGTCGCAGTGGGCATAAAGTGGCTTTGCTCAACCTTCAACAATGTCTCCTTAGAAACTGACTGTCTCCCGCTCCTTTGTTCGCCGCGAATTTCGGTCCGACCAGCTGCAAATTCTCTACACCACTCACGAACGTTTTTGACATACATGCACGACTCACCACACACTCCCGTCAATTGGCGATGGATTTCAACCAGGGAAGTGCCCTTTGCGTTAAAAAATCGAATAACTGCGAGCAACATCCAACGGGAGCTCCGTTCTCAGCGGCTGCCAAGCCAAGGCAGAGCGCCTCAGCACAGCCTGCACCTGTTTACACACAGCGTGTGAAGCACTCTTCATAACAGTGTGACACACATACAGACTTCTGTACTTATAAAAAAAAATAGGAGACCTTACTTTTGGGATTACCCTCGTAAAAGTCCGTTCATACTGTTACCTCACGGAACGGGGCGTTACAACACACCACAATGCATTTCAAATGGCGAGTCACACAAGCCGTTACCTGTATGGGGTGAAACGGAACGTCAGAGTCAAGAATTCTCGGAATGACGGTGAGGGGGTGGAGTGGTGTGGGGGAGCTAACGATTGTTTCGTCTAGTGACATCGGAAGTTCTCTCCATGATCTCACATGTTATGCTTAATACTGAAGTAAGTTTCATGATTTTGTGTCTTCTTAGTCTTTATTTTATTGATTACCTTGTTTTTGTGACACTGCAAATGTTACACAACAACATGGGTGTTTTTTCTACCAGTGTCCTTCCATAAAAGAGACCAGATACCTGACAGCAGGCGGCAGGGGTGGCCGAGTGATTCTAGCCGCTACAGTCTGGAACCGCACGACCGCTACGGTCGCAGGTTCGAATCCTGCCTCGGGCATGGATGTGTGTGATGTCCTTAGGTTAGTTAGGTTTAAGTAGTTCTAAGTTCTAGGGGACTGATGACCTTAGAAGTTAAGTCCCATAGTGCTCAGAGCCATTTGAACCATTTGAACCTGACAGCAAAAAAATGATTTAGGTTTTATAATGCCTCTGTGAAGAAAAATCCTGCTGGTGTGATCGCGAGTCGCTATTCCTGGTAATTGGACTTCCCTCCAGGAGTGGGACTGTGACCATGAAAGCCTAGACACTCAGGTGTAGCGAGTCCGTCAGCAGATTTTAGTGGGATATCACTAACAGGGTGGAACCGTTATGTGAAGTGAAGTTGGAGGGCGCCAATATAAAATGAATTTAATCTTAATAATATGAATATCTATATATGTGTTTGGGGAGAGAGAGAGAGAGAGAGAGAGAGAGAGAGAGAGAGAGAGAGAGAGAGCGAGAGTGTGAGAGAGAGATTTTTGATTGAGATTTTTACTTTAAGTCGTAACGGGTACCTGGATTTTGGTTGCTGCCTCCTTGAGTGATAAGCTTCTGCAACAGTTGGTGACGTATTATAACTTGGAGGAAGTTATTGTTCTTTGAGGTTTAAAATACGACTATGATAGTTACTTGGCCGTATTGCAGATAGCTTTGAGCCCAAGTTTTCGTAGCTTTTCATATCTAAGGGACCACTGTTATAAGTAAATAAGATCAAACAGCAATCTGCTTTTCGTGAGAAAGGGAGATTGCCTAGCACACAAACTTCCTTCAAACTACACGTCCTGCTGCATCAAAGTTGGTCAGTGGAGTTCAGCACCATACTATTATACAAGAACATAATCCAACTGTTGTAATTACGAAACTATGAGAGGTTGTTACGTATTGAATGAAAAGTATAGGGAATGCATTTCCTTTCCTGTATTTTAGCGAACTTTGTACACTTATTACAGTTATGTCGATTGATAGCCGGCGACGACAATGAAGTTCACCTCTTGTTCCAAAAGCAAAATATTTCTGTTCTTCACTTCCAGAAAATTTGTATACATAAATGTTTGGCCATTATTACACATACTTTACTCGGTTTTATCACTGAAACAGTAAATTTCATTAAATGTAACAATACGTTCTGAGCGACGCCCTAGTAACACGTCATCTTTCCACAAGATACAGATTAACAGTCCTCTTTTTTTAATAAATCAATTGTCTTTTTTTTAGAGTCCATACTCAAAGATTCGCAACTACTAACGTTGCGGGGATTGCGCGCTAAAGAGTTTGTTGCTGTCCAGCTGCGCTTCACCTCAAGTACTTTTTGAATCAAATTTACACTTACGGTATTTACATACATTACTGAGGTTCTCAGAATAAAATCAAGCGCAAATTAGTTAAAAAAAAAGGGGCCAGTGAGGCTCAAATAATATTACAAGGGGGAGGGGGGGAGAAGGGTAGGAAAGGGAAGGAATTACTGATGTCAGCTGCATCAGGACTTCGTGCAGACTTTGTGGGAATCAGTGAAAAATGTGTGCCATGATAGGAATCGGACCTGGGCTCTCCTCCTTACTGTGTAGCTGTGTCAACAACCATTGCACCACCAGAGTGGACACAGCGTTCATCGCAACTGCGCTTACTATCTCGGCAGTCCACCAGACCGAGTCACATTCCCGACTAGTGCCATATATCCGCACCCCTGCTCATGTCCTCCATACTCGCTACTTCGAGATTCCCGCAGGAGATCGAACGTAATTGTACATCCTCTCTGAAGTTGGTGGATTTGTTGCCCATGCAGACGAGTCAATTGTAAGAATTCCTAGTAAGCAGGGGAGCCCGATTTTGAATCCCTATCTGACACATATTTTCACTCGTCGTCGCTGATTCCACAAAAAGTTCCGCTGCAGCTGACATTAATAGTTGCTACCCTTTCGTTTCTTTCTCTTCCGTTCACCTTCAACATACATGATATATAACACAGTTGCGGATTCTATGTCGTTTCTGTTCTTTGGTACATGTGCGAAAGGACAGACGTCACGGATTCATATAAGAGTGGGGCTAAACTGTGAAACACAATTAAAGAACCACTTCTTCTGAACCCTGAAATTTTCTCCCATTGCGACATTAGTAGCACTTACAACCTACGTTCTCAATTATTTGCTTGCTGTATCCCAATCTCTGTCTTCCTCTACAGTTTCTACCCTCTATTACTCCGCCTAGAGCCATGGAAGTCATCCTTTGATGTCTTAACGGATGTTCTAGGATCCTGTCCCTTCTTCTTGTCGGTGTTTTCCGTATATTCCTTTCCTCTCCTATTCTCCGGAGAATCTCTTTATTCATTACCTTATCAGTCCACCTAATTCTCAATATTCTTCTGTAGCACCACTTCTCAGACGCTTATATTCCTTTCTTTTCCGGTTTTCCCGCAGTCCATGTTTCACTACCATAGAGTGTTGTGCTCCAAACGTACATTCTCAGAAATTCGTTCCTCAAATTAAGATACTAAACGAGTTCCCTTGGTCAGGAATGCCCTTTCTGCCAATGCTAGTCTGCTTTTTATCTCCTCCATGTACCATCCGTCATTCTTTATTTTGCTGCGCAGGTAGCAGAATTTCTTCACTTAATTTACTTCGTGGCCACCAATCCCGGTCTCAAGTTTCTCGCTGTTCTCATTCCTGCTACTTCTCGCTACTTTCGTCTTTCTTCGATTTATTCTCAATCCATATTCTGTACTCATTAGACTGTCCATTCAATTCAACAGATCATGTAATTCCTCTTCACTTTCACAGAGCATAGCAATTTCATCAGTGAATCTTACAACTGATTTCCTTTCATCTTGAATTTTAATCATAATCCTGACCCTTTCTTTTATTTCCATATTGCTTTTTCGATACATAGATTCAATAGGAGGGGCGAAAGATTTAATCCCTCTTTTACACCCTTTTTAATTCGAGCACTTCCTTCTAGGTCTTCCACTCTTATTGTTCCCTCTTGGCTCCTGTACCTGTATACAATGTATATTACACGTCTTCGCGTATAGCTTACCCCTATTTTCTCAGTATTTCGAACATCTTGCACCATTATACATTGTCTAACACTTTTTCCAGGTCTCGAGTTTTCCTTAGAGTCGCTTTTATTATCGACTGCAACGTCATAATTGTCTCAATTGTGCATTATATTTCCAAAACCAAACTAATCGCCATGTGGCATCGGGCTGGAGGAATATATGACTGGTTTTCTGAACCCTTTCCCACTTAATGCATTTCGAATGGCCTGCAACATCACGTGATTTGAACCCCACAGAAAATTCCATTCTTCTGTTTATTATTGTTACCAGCAACTTGGATCCAAGAGCAGTTAAGCTGACTGTGATTTAATTCTCTCACTTTTCCGCTCTAGCAATCCTTGAAATTATGTTGCAGATGTTAGTCAGATAGTGTATCGCCAGACTCATACATTCTACATATCAACGTGAATAGTCGTTTTGTTACCCCTTACCCCGTGATTTTAGAAATTCTGATGTCTTCCAAAGCTCTTTTAAATTCTAATTCTAATACTGGATCCCCTATCTCTTTCCTATCGACTCCTATTTCTCCTTCTATCACGTAATCAGACAAGTCTTCCCCCTCATGGAAGCCTTCAATGTACTCTTTCTACCTACACTATGTGATCAAAAGTAACCGGACGCCTGGCTGAAAATGACTTACGCGTTCGTGGTGCCCTCCATCGGTAATGCTGAAATTCAGTATGGTTTTGGCCCACCCTTAGTCTTGATGACAGCTTGCACTCTCGCAGACATACGTTCAGTCAGGTGCTGGAAGGTTTCTTGGGGAATGGCAGCCAAATCTTCATAGAGTGCTGCACTGAGGAGAGGTATCGACGTCGATCGGTGAGCCCTGGCACGAAGTCGGCGTTCCAAAACATCCCAAAGGTGTTCTATAGGATTCAGGTCAGGACTCTGTGCAGGCCAGTCCATTAACCACTCCGCCTCAGGCCGTGCATTATGAATAGGTGCACGATCGTGTTGAAAGATGCAATCAACATCTCCGAATTGATCTTCAACAGTGGGAAGCAAGATGGTGCTTAAAACATCAATGTAGGCCTGTTCTGTGATAGTGCCACCCAAAACAACAAGGGGTGCAAGCTCCCTCGCCACTCCACATAACGTTTTTCCGCTTTTCAATCGTCCAATGTTTACGCTCCTTAACCAAGCGAGGTGTAGTTTGGCATTTACTGGCGTGATGTGTGGCTTATGAGCAGCCGCTCGACCGTGAAATCCAAGTTTTCTCACCTTCCGCCTAACTGTCATAGTACTTGCAGTGGATTCTGATGCAGTCTGGAATTCTTGTGTGATGGTTCGGAGAGATGTCTGCCTGTTACACATTATGACCCTCTTCAACTGTCGGTGGTCTCTGTCAGCCAACAGACGAGGTCGGCCTGAACGCTTTTCTGCTGGACGTGTCCCTTCACGTTTTCACGTCACTATCACACCGGAAACAGTGGACCTAGGGATGTTTAGGAATGTGGAAATCTCGAGTATTGACGTAAGACACGACTGACACCCAAAGTCCGTGAGTTCCGCGGAGCGCCCCATCCTGCTCTCTCACAATGTCTAATGACTTCTGAGGTAGCTGGTATGGAGTAACTGGCAGTAGGTGGCAGCACAATACACCTAATATGAAAAAAGTATGTTTTGGGGGGTGTCCGGATACTTTTGATCACATAGTGTATCTTTTCTCTCCTCTGCATTTAACAGTGGAACTCACATTGCACTCTTAATGCTATGATCCTTGCTTTTAATTTCTCCGAAGGTTATTATGACTCAGTCCTTCCGACAATCATTTCTTTTACAGTTTCTTCACATTTTCCTTGTTAGCCATTTCACCTTAGCTTCGCTAGGCTTCCTATTTATTTCATTTATAAGTATTCCTACATTCCTGATTTTCTCTGAACATATGTATACTTCCTTCTTTCATCGCTCGACTGAAATATCTCCTCTGTTACTCATAGTTTCTTCGCAGTTACAATATTGAAACTTACGATTTTCTTTAAATCTTGTGTGACTTCCCTTTTTAGAGATGTACAACGGTGCAAGATTTTCGAAATTCTGAGAAAATTGGGGTATGCTATAGGGAGAGACGGGTAATATACAATGTGTACAAGAGTCAAGAGGGAATAATAAGAGTGAACGACCAAGAACGAAGTGTTCGGATAGAAAAGGATGTAAAGCCCTGCTGTTCAATATGCACACCGAAGAGGCACCGATGGAAATAAAAGAGAGGTTTAGGAGTGGGATTTAAATTCAAGGTGAAAGGATTTCAATGGTAAGATTTGCTGATGAAATTGGTATCCTCTGTGAAAGTGAAGAAGAATTACATGATCTGCTGAATGGAATGACCAGTCTAATGAGCACAGAATATGGGTTGGGAGTAAATCAAAGAAAGAAGAAAGCAACGAGAAGTAGCAGAAATGAGAACAGTGAGAAACTTAACATCAGGAATGATGGTGACGAAGTAGATGAAGTCAAGGAATTCTTCTACCTCTGGAGTAAACTAGCGAATGACGGACGGATCAAGGAGGACATCAAAAGCAGCCTAGCATTGGTAAAATGGACATTCCTGGTCAAGAGAAGTTTACTAGTATCACACATGGGCCTTAATTTCAGGAAGGGATGTCTGAGAATGTACGTCTGGAGTAGAGGGGTTGAGGTAGGGTTGTTTGGGGGAAGAGTCCAAACAGCGAGGTCATCGGTCTCATCGGATTAGGGAAGAACGGGGAAGGAAGTCGGCCGTGCCCTTTCAGAGGAACCATCCCGTCATTTTCCTGGAGCAATTTAGGGAAATCACGGAAAACCTAAATCAGGATGGCCGGACGCGGGATTGAACCGTCGTCCTCCTGAATGCCGTCTGGAGTAGAGCATTGTATGCTAGTGAAACATAGACTGTGAGAAAACCGGAACAGAAGAGAATCAACGGATTTGAGATGTAGTGCTACAGACGAATGTTGAAAATTAGGTGGACTGATAAGGTAAGGAATGAGGAGGTTCTGCACAGAATGGGAGAAGAAAGGAATGTATGGAAAACAACTGGCAAGGAGGAGGGACGGGATGGTAGAAATGACTTCCATGGTACTAGAGGAAGCTGTAGAGGGCAAAAAATGTAGAGGAAGACAGAGATTGGAGTACATCCAGCAGATAATTGAGGACATAGGTTGTAAGTGGTACTCGGAGATGAAGAGGCTGTTACAGGAGTGGAACTTGTGTTGGGCCGCATCAAACCACCCAGGAGACTGATGACTCAACAATTGCTCTTCAATTCAACAGCCTACTGAGCTATTCCTTATCGCAGTATCTATAGCCTCAGAGAACATCAGGCGTATCTCGTCATTGTCACGTATAAGTTTGAAATTTCTCTCAAAGGTGCGTGCAGCCTTCCCTTGCTATGATTCAAGGGCGTGGCGCCTGCGACGTCACCAGTACGCTTGGCGGCGCTTTAAACAGCAAGGTGTCGACTCGAAAAAAAAAAAGACGAGAGCTCAAGAGTTCATGTCAGACGTAAGGTGGGTTATAGATGTCACACTGGCACCGAATTTCAGAACAATTCTGTCCGACACCACAGTGGATGTGTCAGACGATGGCTAGGCAGTACCGACACTCTTAGCCACATTTCACTCCTTCTTTTGATACCAGTGAGATGGGTGGCCGAGGAAACCACTTCAGACACACCGCCGTTCAGAGTCGACACGAAAAGGTCTTAGGAGGCGACATAAAGGGCATCAATGAAACCACTCCTTTCCTTGGGACGTCCATTTACACACATCTCGCGTTCAAATATGACAGCAGTGCGATGTTTAATAGAACGACGTTTGTGACAGTCTTTGACATCATTACTGACACCGCCTCCCCCCTCCCCTCCCCCGGACGACTCAACCCTCCTATAAAGACATCGTGGGCCAGCAACCCTACAGAAAGTGAGTTAACAGATGTTAAGTCCCACGGTGCTTAGAGCCATTTGAACAATTTGAAAATTTAAGCGGCTGGTGCCGAAATTGTGAATTCGAAGGCGGTCAATCGCCCAGTTCAGTTCCAAGTTTTGTCTGTTTCTTTCGACCGCTACTTACTGTTGTCGCCACCTATCGGCAAACGGCGGAAGCAACGTTGTACACCTTATATATATATATATATATATATATATATATATATATATATATATATATATATATATATATATATATATATGTGTGTGTGTGTGTGTGTGTGTGTGTGTGGTGTGTGTGTGTGTGTGTGTGTGTGTGTGTGTCTAGAACTAATACCCCACATACATATCTGAAATGTTGTGGCCTGCCTGGAGTTCCAGCCGGCCCGTGTGGCCCTGCGGTTCTAGGCACTTCAGTCTGGAAACCGCTACGGTCGCAGGTTCGAATCCTGCCTCTGGCATGGATGTGTGTGATGTCCTTAGGTTACTTAGGTTTAAGTAGTTCTAAGTTCCAGGGGACTGATGACCTCAGATGTTGAGTCCCACAGTGCTCAGAACCATTTGAACCGGAGTTCCAAGCTGAACTCAATGGAATTATTTTGGAATGGATTAGAGCGTCTATTTCGCTCCAGATCCCAGCGTCCAACTTCACTACCTCTCTGGTTTGGGCTCTTGAGGAAAACTGGGGTGCTATTACTTGGCAGACCTTCAGACATCTCTTTGAAAGAGCCGCCAGTAGATTTCAAGCTGTCATAAAGGTAAAGAGTGGACACACCCAATATTAATGTCCACTAGTAGTTGTCCGGATACTTTTGATCAGACAGTGTGTGAAGGTACTTGTGTGACTCCCTAGGACAATCGGCCACAATCCAATCGGATGCATTTGGATCAGTATCGAATGAGACTTGGGCTCCTTGGGCCCAGCTCCGAATATTCTGCGTGAGTTGTGAACGGCAGTTGAAAGTTCACGGATCAGGATGCCAGTCAGCTACTTTTGGTGTCTCTCGAAAGACGAAAAGGCTTTAGACTCTAGTAGATGGTTTTGTCCTATTCGGTTGCTGCTGAATGTAATTCCAGAGTGCAGAGAATTGAGCGGCTTTTACTGACAGGCAGGGTACCTGTGTGCAGGAAGAGGTGGTTCCGGAGGTTGGTCTGCTTGCTGAAGCCGCGGCCGCAGACTCCGCAGCGGAAGGGCCACGACCCGCTGTGCGTGTAGGCGTGCGCTTTGAGGTCGCCAGGAGTCGGGAACGACTTTGAGCACTCGCTGCACTTATGCGGCTTCTCCTGCAACCGAGAGTACGCTGTACAAGCCACAGGCGCTAATGGCCGCGTATTAGTGTGCACTGGCGTCTGTGAACAATCGCTGCAGACGGAAATAATCTACATCTACATAGATACACCGCAGTCCGCGTACATTTTTTCTATACTTAGAGCTAGCTGCCACTCATTACACCAACTGGAAATCTTGTCTGAGTCGTCTTGCATCCTCCTACAGTCACTCAACTTGAACACCAAACAGTAAACAATAACAGATTGCTGCGCACCCTGTCCGAAAAATTATTTAGGGGAAGGCAGGGCAAGACGCGGAGGTGGGGTAAGCCGGGGAAGGGCTATAAGCTACAGTTAGAGTGCTGCCATCTGTGGATAGCTACGTCAAAAACATCAAAACACAGGTCTCAGTGTGTTGACATTGCTGAACCTAAGTTTCGCGACGGTTTCTGTGAGCTTTGCAAGGTACGTACAATTGTTACACTGATTTGCAATGTTTTACACCTTTCGAGGTCCTAAAACATATGTTTGGTGAACATTTGTCCAGACTGTATATATAGCACTGAATAGTATGTCTTATTAATGGAGGCAATTTACAAAGGGAGGCAATTCCTACCAAACAATAAAACATCTGATTTGGAATAATGAGGTTTCAGAAAGAGCAAAACTCCTTATGTATAAGAATTATTACATCCCTATTGTCACCTATGGTGGAGAAACATGGACAATGACAGAAAGGGACTGGAGCAGACTGCAAGCAGGGGAAATGAAATTTCTCAGAGCAGTTAAGGGAAAAACAAGAATGGACAGAGTAAGGAATGTAGAGATTAGAAAGGACCTCAAACAAGAAAGTATGAGAGAAGAAATTGAAAGAAAGAGATTAAGATGGTATGGGCATGTTATGAGGATGCATGGGCAGAGACTCCTCAAAATTATGGAAGAACTAAAGATGGATGGGAAAAGACCTAGAGGACGCCCAAGAACACGCTGGAAAATGGGAGTGAGAATATCTGTTGAAAGGAGAGGTGTGACCTGGCAGCAAGTGGAGGAAGATAAGTGGTGGGAGGACCGAGCCAAATGGAGAGCACTCGTCAGCACCCAGACCCGGCAGTAGCTGGAGCGGGATTCGTATATAGATAGATAGTACGTCTTATTAACAGTAAACTGCGGTGTCAGCAGTCATTGTTCACTAAATAGTGTTCATGTAGGCTTAACGTAACCTGACAGCATGGTAGGGGGCAAGACGGGGTGGGGGAAGATGGGAAGCTTCCCTGTCTTGCCCCTACTGTTTGTCCAACCATTACGTTCTTATCGTCTCATGTGTTTACCTCGCTGCGGGTTTTGAACACGTAAATTATACGTTGAAGTTTATTCGGCAAAGCCTTCATTCATTCAGCTACAATGTCCACAGCAGTGAACGGGTTTCGGAAAACAGGCATTTGGCCTGTAAACAGAAATGTGTTTCAGGAAAGTGATTACCTTCCCTGTTCAACTACAGACATTCATCAAGCTCACACATCTGAAGTTACAGAAACGGAAGACCAAATATCAGAGATGTTGTCAAGACGTAAAACACCTGAACAATTAACAACTGACGATCAAGCCTCTGTTTCGTCTAACTTTCAGGTTACCAACCCTTAAATGGTGTTAGCTATTCCAAAGGTGGATTAAAAAAACCCAAAAGAAACCATCTAACAAGCGTGGAAAACCCATTGTTTTAACCGAATCTCCTTATAGGAGTGAACTACCCGAAGAAATTAAACGAAAAGGAGTCCCCAAACCTGCTGCTTGTAAACGAAAACGCTCCTCAAAGACGTTTAATAAACCTGGGTACCACCAAAAGGACATAATGACAACGAAAAAGTGACGAACGTTACTGACGTCTTAACTACCCCTTCATGTTCAAGGGATAATAAACTGAGGTCGAATGGCAACGAGGAAGAGAGTGAAGAATGTTTATACTGCTATGACTTCTCTGAAGGAGGCTGGATACGGTGTATTAGCTGAGGACGCTGGGCCCACGACCCTTGTGCAGGAATAGAAAGTGATGATGACGAGGCTGTCCACACTTGTGTACCATGTGAAAGTAAGAGGCCTAAATGAAACGCAATACCCGATTTTACAATTCGCAGAACCATGTTTGGAAACCTTATCGGCACATGATATCGTTATTCCAGTCCTTATTTAAGCTTTAGAGATGAATTCATGCTAGTTTCCCATCTTACCCCGCATATGGGGCAAGACGGGGAATTGGTAGTCTATGTTTCAAATCGAGGTATTTCTAACTAAATGTAACAAGTTTGCAGGTTTCTTTGCATGCTATTGTAATTCAGTGGTTAAGTGAACAAATGATAATCAAACGTACTTGAATTTGTTTATTTTTAACCCTTTTGTAAGGGTTTAAAGTTAGCTTCCCCATCTTTCCCCGACTTCCCCTAAGTATAGTGGTCCTAACACAGTTTCCTGCTGCACTCCTGACGATAGCCTTGTATTTGATTAACACTCGCCGTCGAGGACAACATACTGGATCCTATTACTTAAGAAGTGTTCGAGTTACTCAAATATCTGTGAACTTATTCCATATGCTCGTACCTTCCTTAACAGTCTGCAATGGGGCATCATGCCAAACGCTTTCCGTAAATCTAGAAATATGGAATCTTACTGTTGCCCTTCGTCCATAGTTCGCACAATATCAAGTGAGAAAAGGGCAAGCTGAGTTTTGCAAGAGCGATGCTTTTTAAAACCATGCTGATTCGTGGACATAAGATTCTCAGATTCAAGAAAATTTATTATTTTCGCACTGAGAATGTGTTCAAGGATTCTGCGGCAAACTTACGATAGAGATATTGGTCTGCAGTTGTGCGGGTCCGTTCTTTTGCCCTTCTTCTAAACAGTAGTCTCCTGCACTTTATTCCACTCGCTTGGGAGTTTGCTCTGGGCGAGGGATTCGCAGTAAGTGCATTGGGATTCCATCCGGACCTGGTGACTTATTTATTTTCAACCCTTTCAGTTGTTTCACTATGCCAGGGATGCTTATTACTGTGTCGTCTATACGGTAGTCTGTTCGATGGTCAACCGACGTTATGCTTGTACAATTCCCCTGCGTGCACGACTTCTTAAATGTGAAATTTAAAACTTCGGCTTTCGTTTATCTTCAACTGCTATACCAGACTGGTCAACAAGTGACTGGATGGAAGTCTTAGACTCACTTAGCGATTTTGCGTAGCACCAGAATTTTCTCGGGTTCTCTGGCAGATATTTTGCTAAGGTATGACGGTGGTACTTGTTGTATGCTTTGAGTATAGATCTTTTCACAGATGTACAGTTTGTCGCCATTTGCGCGTTCTCTTTGGAACAGAGAGTGCAACAACCTGTGCTTTCTCAGAATTTTCCGAATCTAGTTATTAAACCGTGCTGGGCCTTTTCCCTTCTTAATCCACTTACTAGGCACATAATTTTCCAGACAACGATTTACGATCTGTTTAAACTTTACCCATAATGCCTCTACGTCCATCTTACTGGGACTATTCACTGTCTGATAACTGCTAATCTGCTCTTTTTGGCAGAAACGCTCTTAGGCTTCTTAACTGATTTATTAACTTTCGTAACCATAGTCGCTATAATGGTACCGTGATAGTTAACTCCCGTTTCAACACTAGCGTTGTCGGTAAGGTCCGGCCTATTTGTATTTTCAAGGTCTAACATTTTACTATTGTGTATGGGCTGCCGAACTAGTTGAACTGAGTGAATCCAAAACTGGAAGGGGCGTCGGTCAGTGTTGTGATAAGCAAATTATTAAGATTGCAGTAGACCCTCTGTTGTATACCAAGCTAATTAACTGAAGGTCCTGTATAATATCTTCTTAGTTTCCAAGCGGCGCATTAGTTTCACTACTGATGGCAACGGTGGAGACAAATGGGGAAAACTCGAGAATTTTATGCGAAATGACGCCGCTTGAGAACCTAGACGACGTTGCACAGGCATTCAGCCGTGTAAGACTGCGAGAATATAGTCGTGAGCTGTCAAGCGTGAAAATGTGGAAACAGTGACAACGTCAGCAATGAAAATCAGGTAGGCTTCTGTAAACACGGCCGAGTTAAGTCCGTCTCCTGGTTCAGATCCAATTTTTATGGTATATTTGTCACGACTTTTTGTTGACGAGGGGCTGCTGAAAAGTAATGCTTCGGAATTTCTAATGTGAAAACTCAAAGCTTTCATAAGATGCGACATGGTCGCGATAGAACAGTGATCCAGAAAGTGCAGAATAAATTTTTTTTATTTCCGTCCATGATCACATAATTTTTACGTCCTTAGACTCCCGGTTTTGGTCAACGATAACCATTTTCAGACTTTAAAAACTGATCTGAAGACCTTGCTCTCAGTAAACGTTTCAGGGTATAAATTTTCAGTTCCTAACGTTTCGTCCAGAACTGCGCCGGACATGTTCACAGACGTTCTTCCGTTGAGTCTTGCCGACTGCCGAGTAGGACGTCTGACAGCGATATATACACTACAGGGAAAGGTGTGTGGCAGAAGTTGCACGTGATAAGCAGACATGACCCTTGTCAAAGATAAAACTTAACTACCGATTGTCGTCTTGTCAAACATAAAAACTGTTTAGCGATTCTGCAGAGTTACTGTCCATATGTTGCCAGGTTCCATGGTCTCTTCTTTCCTATTAAGATTATGTCTATGTTTATATATTTCAATGGCTTATCTATATAGCCATGGATAATAGATCATCATAATAGATAAAATTTTTGTTTCAGAAATCTTCACTTCGTGACATCCTGACTAAAGAGCTTGCACTACTACAGCCGATTTGTTGCGGTTCGTTATTATGTAAATATCTGTCCATGCGCGTTACTTTTAGAAAAACCTAATGTTCCAAACTTACATCGGTCTGTCTCATAACTAAACAGCAAAATATATGGCAACTCATTTATAGCCATGTATTGGGGAAATTGACTCATATATAAAAGAGTCACGTCATTTTATAGAGAAAACTGAAGGGATAATTCTGTCTCTTGAGGATATTCTTCTAGCTTTTGACAAAGTGTCTCTGTTCACTATGATCTCAGTCCACGAAATTATGATTTTTATAATGGATATTTTCCCAGGAGATTTATCTGCTCTTTTCAGACACTACCTTACTTCCACTAAGTTCCAGTTGGATGACGAATTTTATGAGAAACTTGATGGTGTCGCAATGGATAACCCATCAGGTCCTGCAATAGCTAATTTCTATATAGAGAAACTCGAACAGTCAGCTTTAGAAACAGCAAATAAGCAAAAAGCGACAGAGCAGACCGGATGTGGATGACATATTTGTGGTCTGGCCACATGGTAAAAAAGCATTGGACGAATTCATTGGTTTCCTAAATAAAATAAACCACAAAATTCAGTTCACCATGTAAATATAAAAGACAACGGAATACCTTTCTTGGATGTTTAGGTTATGAGACAGACCGAAGGAACATAAGGTTTTCCGAAAAGTAATTCGCACGGACTGATATTTACATAAGAATTCTAATCACCATCCACAACAAAAGAGAGGTGTCAATTGAGCCAAAAGGATTTGCATGCCGGAATACTTGGAAGCCAAGTTAAAACATCTAAAGCAGGCTTTCGAGAAAACTGGCTACTCGGAGAAAGAAGTAAACAGAATTCTATGACCAAGAAAGGGAAGGTCGAAGTACAAGCATGAAAAACAGCCATTGAAGAAAGCAGTTTCTCTCCCTTTTATTAAAAAAGTGACAGATCTGATCGGAAAGATTTTGCAGAAAAGCAACGTGTCACCGATTTTCAGGCAAAAAAAAAAAAAAAAAGAAAAGAAAAGGTCTAGCACTCCGACCTGTGAAGGATAGACGTCCTCCTCCGTCAGAATGTGGCGTACATAAAATTCCGTGTGCGTTTGGGAAAGTTTGTACTGTAACAAATAAGAGAAGCGTGAATACACGCCTAAAGGAACACAAAAGCCTTTGTCGACTAGTGAAAATAGACAAATAGGCTGTAGTAGACACGCTCTTTACTCAGGACGTCACGAAGTAAAGTTTTCTGAAACAAAGGTTTTATCTACGATGACGAACTATTATTCATGGCTACGTAGAGAAGACATTGAATTATTTAAACTTAGGGATAATTTTAACAGCAAAGGAGAGGCCATGAAACTTGGCGACATACAATATGAACAGTAGCTCTGCAGAATCGCTGAACAGCTTTTTTATCTTTGACAAGACGTGAGTCGATAGTTAAGTTTTATCTTTGATGGGGATCATGTCTGCTTATCATGTGTAACCCTGGCCACATCCCTTTTCTGCAGTATATATGTCGCTGTCAACTGCCCGACCAGTGTACCCCCCTGTCCCCCCCCCCAAATTATGTACCTCCATCCAGATCCACAAGTGCCAGGCACTCCACCTCGCCTTCCGTATATGCCTCCTGTCCCCCATGCGAATCCTCTATGACTTAATTCCTTTCCCCTATCTGCTCCTTTCCCTCGAACATATCCGAGTCCATTACACCTCCCACTGACTTGATCCCCCCACGCAAGCCGGTGTGGCCATGCGGTTCTAGGCACTTCAGTCCGGAAACGCGCGACCGCTATGGTCGCAGGTTCGAATCCTGCCTCGGGCATGGATGTGTGTGATGTCCTTAGGTTAGTTAGGTTTAAGTAGTTCTAAGTTCTAGGGGACTGATGACCTCAGATGTTGAGTCCCATAGTGCTCAGAGCCATTTGAACTATTTTCATCCCCCCTCCCCCATCCCCTAGTTGCTCCTCTCCTCTCCAACCCCGATCCGCTTCCGCGCCTTCACTGTTGTGTCTCCCTTACCCTCCACCTTTACACCCTGATGCACTCTCTCCCTCCATTTAACCCTCCTATAAAGTCTGATCCTCACCTCCCCTTCCCTCAAAAATGGTTAAAATGGCTCTGAGCACTATGGGACTCAACTGCTGCGGTCATTAGTCCCCTAGAACTTAGAACTACTTAAACCTAACTAACCTAAGGACATCACACACATCCATGCCCGAGGCAGGATTCGAACCTGCGACCGTAGCAGTCGCACGGTTCCGAACTGCGCGCCTAGAACCGCGAGACCACCGCGGCCGGCTCCCCTTCCCTCCCTCTGTCCTTTACGCATACTCCCTCTCCTGTCCCTTCCCTCCTGTTTCCTTTTCCGTGCCCACCCTCTCATTGACTCCTTTCTCTCCCATGAGTCGTTTTCCTTTCCCCTCTACTACCTTCCCCACTCCTCGCGTCTGCCCTAACCCTCACACCCCTTTTCTGCTTCCTCTCCCTCCATTGGCTCCCCCTTGTTTTGCTTTCCCTCTCCCCCTCTCTTTTCTTACTCCTCATGTGTTCGGCTCCTCCCCCCCCCCCCCCCCTCCATATGCATTTGTACTCTATAGTGCAGTGTTTTCCATGAGTGTTCTGTGTTGTGCGCCCTCCTTTCTAAGTGGTGCAAACAGAAACCAGGCTGTCGCCGTGCTTTTTTAATTGTGCCAGTATAATTACTAAGTGTTTAATCAGCATTGCCCACCCTTTGTTTTTTATATTTTCTTCGTAATTTTTCATCATGTTCGTTTTAAGCAGTCACCGTCTTATCTCCTGTTTTTATTGTTATATCTCCTCATTATGTTTATTTCTAACTTTATCTGTAGGCTACAGAGCAGCATATTAGGCTGCTTCCAGTCTCCCCAGCCCCTAGAAATCGAAATACAATAAAGAAAAAAATCCTATCCGTCAGTGGGTAAGACTCAACAGAAGAGCAACGCCTGTGAAGATGTCCAGTGCAATTCTCGACGAAACGTAGTAATAGAAGTATTTCGTGGACAGTGACCTTCTACACCGAAAGGTCTAGCAGCAGAAATGTCATCTGGTCGTCAAAGCAGTCATTTTGTCATGAGATCTGAGGGGGAGATCAGTTTGTTGATATCGTCATTGTAGAATGTTTGACGTTGTTGAAGGACTCACAAATTCGCCTCTGCTTCATCGCTATGAAGTTCTCAAAGGTGTTCTTTAAATTCCAGGAACAAATGAAAATCGAATGGGGCCAAAATGGTATTGTATGACTGATGATGATAGTGAACCCAAGGCGTCGGTTTGTTGCAGATATCGTAGCGCTCTCATGTGGTCTGGCACTGTCATTCTGATGGAGAGAGTACTCCATTGTCTAGACGAACTCCTCGAATTAGAAATTCAATTATAGCATGCTGTTTCTCACGCGATGACTCAGTTACATTGCACACCTCTAGCGGTAGAGGGCTGCAAATACTTAGGTGTGAAGAATAAAGATGTAGAATGTTAATAACACTTGTTTTATATCAAAAGCTTTGAGAGTTTTCACCTAAAATGTTCGGAGGCATTAATTTTCAGCACGCCCTCGTATATCATTACTGCATTTGACTGGAAAGTTTTATAATAAAACGTGCTTAACATAATATTAATAAAACTGACATTACTCTAATAATTACATTCATTAGTATTATCATCATCATCATCATCATCATCATTATTATTATTATTATTCACGGTTGTGTGCTACTAGACCCTACGATGTACAGCAACAGTCATTTTCAGAGTGTTGTTTCAGCTTTTATTTCTACCTGTGTCACATTGAGACCCTCGGTAGACCAAGTTGTTCCGGTCTTCTTGGATTTTTCCCACCAGGCCAACAGTCCAGCCGTAATTTTACTGTCCAAGTAGTTTTCTTCCTTGTCATGTATTGTGTTATTCTTACTACTCCGATCAATTTTATTGTTTCAGTTTTAGCTTTACTTCGACTTTCGTAGAATTCCGCAACTTGTCTAATTAATCTCGTTACTTCTCTATTTCTAATACGGGTATGTCCACATACTTTTATCCTACTCTTTTTCTTATCAGAATAAATGTTGGAAAACTTTTCAGTTTCTTTATTGTTACGCCGGATGTATCAAAAAGGGCTCTACAACTTAGGAAACTCATATTGATTTATTCGAATAAACTACATAAGTTTGGTGTCATTTTATAACAAAACACACCTAGCTTTTTTTTTACTTATAACCAAACCGGTTCTAGCTGACTTTTATTGGTTACGCAGCACACGTCTCATCTTAAGTCGATTTCTTGCCAAACTCAGTGCAGCAAGTGAGGAATGACTTGTTCAGCTGCGAGGAGATTTTAGCTCTGGGCTCTGCTAGGGAAGGTGGTAAAGGTGGAACAAACACGATCTCCTCGATGAATTCGCAACAGAAAAAGCAAGAGTCAGTGAATCTGGGGGACATGCAGTTGGCTCATCTCGTTCCATCAATTTATCTGCAAAGTGGACATTTAAGAGATCTCGTCATGTGTGGGACGCCTAGTTCTCAAGCGGTAAGCTGGGTTGATTTTGTAGGACAGTGCACAAGGGTTTGTTCTACTTGCTGTACGACGTCGCCAGACACACGGGGGCGACCTTAGGGTTTGTCTTGTCTTACCGAAAATACAGATTTAATAAAACATTTATACCGCTCTTAAATAGTAGGCCTACTGGGATGAATTTTATCATAATCAGTAACTAAATTACGTTCCACAATGGTTGCACACTTCCACTCTTCAAACCAAAATACACACCTAGCACACTCGGGACTCGTAAAGGCAGCCGTATTTGCTACAACTGCCGCTAGCATTTTAGGTGGCGCAATTCTGTACTAGCGTGCAACGCGAGTCAAAACTTGGCCCATTTTCCTTCAGATAATACCAAGACCAAGTCTTATAAGTCAGATGAATAAGTTTGTACCAATTTTCATAAGTTGTAGAATCCTTTTTGATACGTCCTATATAATTCAAATGCCATGGGTACTAAAATGTTAGATGTAACGAGTATAGTCGAGGATTCTTGAAGGTTCTCATCTTTCAGATAAAAATGTGTAAATAAATAAACGAAATGAAAGATATACATCCAGAAATGGTTCCTGTCCATTTCATATACTGTTGTTACCGGATAATATCAAAACTTCACCTGCAAACGATTAATACGTCGTCTGGCTCTGTAGTTGTAATTCCCCCCAAAAAAGTGCTAGTTTCCAAAATCCTAGACCGACCGACTTGCGAGGATTGTTCGTCAGTCTGTGATTAATACAGGAGACAGAGAATTTCCAAAGAAGAGCGACGAGATTCGTCGCGGGATTGTTTAGTACACGCGAGAGCGCCACGGATATTGTCATATAACTGTAGTGCCAGACGCCGCAAGAGAGGCACTGTGCATCACAGAGCCATTTACGGTCCAAATTCAGAGACCATACGCTCCAAGAAGGGTCCAGCATATAAGATTATTTCCTCGCACATAAATCTTGAAAAATTAGCATGTCGATAAAATGTAAGTTTTCCGACAGCAGTGCTTCCCGCGTACCACTCATTAGTGGACCAGGAAAGGGGAAAAATTATAGTGGAGCCGCAAGTACCTTCCGCCATACGCAGTAAGGTGGCGACCATAGATGTTGATGTAGACGACACAGTCACGCTTTTCTAGTATTTCCTGTACCAACATAAACGAGGGCTATCCAAAAAATAACAGACGGTTTGGCCTATCGCGGTGATGAGTGGGGCTACAGCCACTATCTCGGTGCTATAACGTTCTTACAATGACGTGTTAAAATGTGCGCTGCAATAGAAAATTTCGTCACTTGTGAGGTGCGTTATGTTGCGTTCAGTTTTTGTTGACCAAAAACTGCGAACCAGTTGAAATTTATCGCGACCTTTGTGATGTGTACGGAAAAGGAATAATTAGTGAAAGCCGAATGAGGCAATGGCGGACTGATGTTAAAAATTGCCGTACGAATATTCACGATGAGAACCGCAGTGGTAGGTCTAGCCTTGTGACTGACAAACTGGTGACGAAAATCAACGGCAAAATTCGTGAAAATCGTTGTCTCACGATTATGGAACTTTCGCAACATTATCCACAAATTTCACGGCGTTTGGTGCATGAAACTGCATCGGAAAAACTTAGGTACCACAAATTTTGTGCTAAGTACGTTCTCAGAATCCTAACGGAAGACCGCAAAAAACAGAGGCTGGCTGACCTTCCTCGAAGATTACGAGAAAAATGGTGGCAAAGTGGGGCGAGATTTGGGTGAAGCAAGTCAATTGTGAAACAATAACCCAAACCATGGAGTGAGGACATACAGATTCACCCAGTAAACCAAGAAAGTGCTTGCAAACGCTCTTAGCAAGAAAGATCATGGATATTGTTTTTCGGGACTCTAAGGGAGTTATTCTCGTTGATTTCCTTGAAGGGCACAACAGTTAACTCATAGAGGTATTTTCAAACACTGGCAAAGTTAAGCGGGGCAATTAAAAACAAGCATCGGGGAAAACGCGCGTCCACACACGACCAATCGCACCAGAGTGTTCCTACGGGGTTTTGGGTTGGAGGCGTTTGATAATTCACCATACAGCCACCTCTTTCCAGCAATGAAGACATCGCTCTCTACACAACGCTTTGGTACCGATGCCGAACTTGTGTCACGATACAAGTGCCTCAACTTGAAAGGCGATTATGTAGAAAAATAGCTTAAGAGAGTACCTTCAAAATGTATATCATAAAATTTGGTTTTTCCATATTGTTAATTTTTTATTTCAAAACGTGTTACTTTCTGGATAACCGTCGTTTCTTCCCACTTCACATCCCTTAATCATACGACACATGGAACTCGCCAGAATCCTATACATACGCCATCTTGGTCGAAAATTCGGTAATGACCAGCTGTTCAATCGTTACCTTGCATACACAGTGTGACAATTATTGAACTACATGAAAAAAAAAACATGAATTAGTTACGAACTACGGCATGCACACACTTTATTCAACTCTTAGACGTCACTACAGATGTTCTGGTTTAGGGTATGACATGTTCAATCTGCCGGCCGGTGTGGCCGAGCGGTTCTAGGCGCTTCAGTCTGGAGCCGCGTGACCGCTACGGTCGCAGGTTCGAATCCTGCCTCGGGCATGGATGTGTGTGATGTCCTTAGGTTAGTTAGGTTCAAGTAGTTCTAAGTTCTAGGGGACTGGTGACCTCATATGGTAAGTCCCATAATGCTCAGAGCCATTTTTGAACATGTTCAATCTGCCTGCCATCATTGACGATGGGGTGGCGCAGACGAACAGCGAAATTCTACATGACCCCACTGAAATGTCGGAACATCGATGCTGTCGATGACCTCTTGAATGGCTGTTTTCAGCTCAGAAATGCTTTTGGGATTATTACTGTACACCTTGTCTTTAATGTAGCCCCACAAAAGGGAGTAACATGTGTTCCGATACGGAGATTATGGTGGTAAATTGAGGCCAATGCCAGTGCCCTCTGGGTACTCCAGAGTCAGAATGCGGTCCCCAAAGTGCTCCTCCAGAACATCAAACGCTCTCCTGTTTCGGTGTGCTCGAGCTCTTGCATGAACCACATCTTGTCGAAATCACGGTCACTTTGGATAATGGAGATGAAATCATCTTCCAAAACCTTCATGTACCATTCGGTAGTCACCTTTCCGTCAAGTAATATCGCACTGATTATTCCGTGACTGGGCATTGCACGTCACACAGTGACCCGTTGAGGATGAAGAGACTTCTAGATCTCGAAACGCGGATTCTCAGCCCCCCAAATGCGCCAATTATGCTTATTGACGAACCCATCCAAATGAAAGTGGGCTTCGTCGCTAAACCAAACAACAATGCACATACTAGTTCTCATCATGTCCCGTGGCCAACCATGCAGTATGAACCTTCCTAACGCAAACCGTTCAGACGTTATGACGATTTTATTTCATATAGTTCAATAATTGTCATCCTGTAACTGACGTATTGTAAGAACAAAAGTGGTTTCTGTGACGTAGTAAAGGAATCACATTTTGCCTTCAGCGTTCTCAGTGGCTACGTGCAAGAACCGACAGCCAAATGTTCTTTCGCTGGCAGGAGATATCTACTGACCTTGGAATGCGTCATGCGGTGGTAGTAGAGGTTGGAGCTGGCGGTGAACCTCTTGCCACAGACCTGGCACTGGTGCGGCTTCTCGCCACTATGTATGCGCCTGTGCGTGTTGAGGGAACTGGACGTCGAGAACCCCTTGCCACACACCTCGCACACGTGTGGTTTCTCACCTGCAACATATTACAATATTGCAGCACGCAGGAGCAGGATGGGCATCGAAAGACATACAGGGGTTGGACAAAAATATGGCAACACCTCGAGAAATGAGTGCTTCAATGTAAATTAGAATCCTAACCAAGCCTGCATGCTATGTCCTCGATACGTGGTCATGGTTAGAAAAGTGTTCTGTGTAGTTGACAGTGCGTTATGTCACAGCTAAGTAAATTCGAACGTGGGTATAGTGTCGGTGCTCGTATGGTGCTCCGTAACCAAGGTAGCCTAACGTTTTTGGTAAAATAAAAATATGGCATTTCAGTCTTTGATCGCTATTTTTTATTTTCAATGACCGGTTTCGGGCTAGCTGCCCATCTTCAGATCTGAAGATGGGCAGCTAGCCCGAAACCGGTCACTGAAAATAAAAGACAGCGATCAAAGATTGAAATGCCATATTTTTATTTAATGAACGATCGCGGAAATCCCATTAAGACAGTCATGTCTGGTTTTGATAACTTTTTTGTGTTTCGAGAGGCACCACATTGAAGGTATTCTCACCAAAAATAAGAGGACGACAGATGCAAAAGTCACTGCAGAACTGAATGTTCCATTCGCGAACCCTGTCGGCACCAAAAATACCAGAAGTTAAATCCATTAGCATTAAATTGAACGGCGAGTGGGAATTAATCCACTCGTCACTGATGCAAATATCCGCAACAGGAGAACGTAGTGCCGAAACCATGAAACGTGGACTATGGAGCAATGGAAGAACGTCAGTTGTTCGGATGAATCTTGTTTTAGACTGTTTCTAACTTATGGCCGAGGATACGTCCGAGAAGTGCAACATGGCTGGGTCTGGTAATGATTTGGGCAGCCATCTCGTTGAATGCGCCACAAAATCGCATTACTGCCAAGGGTTATTCTGGCTGATCAGGTCCATCCTATGGTACAATGTTTGGTCCCCAGTGCTGTGTTCCAAGACGACAGGGCCCTCGTTCATACAACTGGAGTTGTCAAGGATTGGTTACACGAGCAAGAGGACGAATTGTCGTCCCTCCCCCAGTCACCACAGTCACCAGCTCTCAGTTATTCAGCCTTTGTGGATTATGTTAGAGAGAAGGGGGTGTTGTCGCTATCACCTCCACCATCGTTACCTAAAATTGACACAAATTTGCCGCGTAATCGCTATCGATCTCCACCATAGTTATCTAAAATTGAAAATGTTTTGCCGAAGAATGGTATATGATTCCTTTGAAAACCATATGGGATCCATATTTACCCATTTCGAGACGGCTGGAAGCTGTTTTGAACGGCAATGGGTTTCCTACACCGTATTAGTCATAATAAGGTGCTACGTTTTAGACGTTTCCACATTTTTCTACACCACGTACTTCAGGTTTAAAAGTAGGAGCTGTGAACGTTGTTCGTCACTGAATAGTGTGATGTCTCCTAGAGCTTCGGTAACCTGAAGCATAAATGATTTCCGTACTTGTACCCTTTGGTGGATGTTTTCGTGTAAGGCGTGAATGCTGTGTCTTGAGCGTAACGTGCTATGTGGGTCACTGTGACGTGTCGTCTAGTGCGCGGGACCATGTTTCCTCTTGTGTAAGGTCTAAGCTTTCGTGGTATTTGCCAATTAAAGCAAAATTTCCTACGTGACATAGCGACACCATTTCCCTCTTCCACTTTTTCCGTCAGTCTGACGTTTTGAAAACTCTGCCAGGGCCTTCTTCAGGGTTTACTGGTGTTCACAGGTCTCAGAACATTGCGGGGGTGAGATCTTGCCTTACGGGTAGGCTGGTTTACAGGAGTAAGATACAGAGGACATTAAAAGAATCCAGAAGAACATCCTAGCAGAGAGGTCGAAACATTGAATTCGTAGGAGAAGTAGGAGAGGAAACTGAAGCGGTCTAGTGAAAAAGGAGACGTGGATTATTTCGTATTTCTGTTGTCGGCGCCGATGAGAAGCAGAGGAAAACGATGGTAAAATGCTGTCCTGTCATACACACGAAGCGCCAAAGGAACTGCGCCGGCCGCGGTGGTCTCGCGGTTCCAGGCGCGCAGTCCGGAACCGTGCGACTACTACGGTCGCAGGTTCGAATCCTGCCTCGGGCATGGATGTGTGTGATGTCCTTAGGTTAGTTAGGTTTAAGTAGTTCTAAGTTCTAGGGGACTAATGACCATAGCAGTTGAGTCCCATAGTGCTCAGAGCCATTTGAACCATTTTGAAAGGAACTGCTATAGCCATGCGTATCCATATACAGATATGCGTAAATAGACAGAATACGGCGCTGCTATATAAGACAACAAAACGGCAAATTACTGCAGATTTCAATGCAGCGCCATCAAAAAGAGTCAGCGTGCGAACCATTCAACGAAACATAACTGATATGGGCTTTCGGAGGCGAAGGACCACTCGTGTAGCCTTGATAACTACACGACACAAAACTTTAAGCCTCGCCGGCGCCCATCAACACAGAAATTTGACAGTTGATGACTGGAAAATGTTGCCTCGTCGCACAAGTCTCGTTTCAAATTGTATCAAGTACACTCCTGGAAATGGAAAAAAGAACACATTGACACCGGTGTGTCAGACCCACCATACTTGTTCCGGACACTGCGAGAGGGCTGTACAACCAATGATCACACGCACGGCACAGCGGACACACCAGGAACCGCGGTGTTGGCCGTCGAATGGCGCTAGCTGCGCAGCATTTGTGCACCGCCGCCGTCAGTGTCAGCCAGTTTGCCGTGGCATACGGAGCTCCATCGCAGTCTAACACTGGTAGCATGCCGCGACAGCGTGGACGTGAACCGTATGTGCAGTTGACGGACTTTGAGCGAGGGCGTATAGTGAGTATGCGCGAGGCCGGGTGGACGTACCACCGAATTGCTCAACACGTGGGGCGTGAGGTCTCCACAGTACATCGATGTTGTCGCCAGTGGTCGGCGGAAGGTCCAACTGAGGCGCCAGGTGGAAATGGCATGGCAAGCCGTTCCACAGGACTACATCCAGCATCTCTACGATCGTCTCCATGGGAGAATAGCAGCCTGTATTGCTGCGAAAGGTGGATATACACTGTACTAGTGCCGACATTGTGCATGCTCTGTTGCCTGTGTCTATGTGCCTGTGGTTCTGTCAGTGTGACACGTGATGTATCTGACCCCAGGAATGTGTCAATAAAGTTTCCCTTTCCAGGAACAATGAATTCACGGTGTTCTTATTTCAATTTCCAGGAGTGTAGATAGACGTGTTCGGGTATGGACACAACCTGATGAATCCATGGACCCTGCATATCAGCAGGGGCCTGTTCTAGCTGATGGTGGCTCTGTAATGGAGTTGGCGTGTGCAGTTGGAGTGATATGGGACTCCTGCTACGTCTAGTACGGCTCTGACGTACGTAAGCATCATGTCTGACCACCTGTATCCATTCATGTCCATTGTGAATTCCGAACGGACTTGGTCAGTTTCCGCAGGGCAGTGCGACACCTCACACGTCCAGAATTGCTACAAGTGTCTCCAAGAACACTCTTCTGAGTTTAAATACTTCCGAGGGCCACCAAACTCCCCAAACATGATCATTATTCAGCATATCTGGAATGTGCTGTTCAGAAGAGATCTCCATCCCGTCCCGCACTATTAAGGATTTATGGACAGCCCTGCAGGATTCATGGTGTCAGTTCCATCTAGCACTACTTCAGACATTAGTCGAGTCCATGCCACGTCGTGTTACGGCACTTCTGCGTGCTCGCTGTGGCCCTATATGATATTAGGTGGGTAAACCAGTTTCTTTGGCTCTTCAGTCTATATATAACTGCAATCATATGAAAACGAGACAGCTGCAAAAAAGTAAGTAAACTGTTTGTTATTTCAAAAGTAATCCCCATAACTGTTAACACGTTTATCCCTCTGTGAGACACGGCGTTCAATGCCGTCATGGAACCCACCCCAGTTCCCAGAACACTGGAAATAGACGTTGCACAGTCCCTTTGACTGTTCAGAGATGTCACTAAGCCCGCCCAAAGATGTAAACAGCTATGCATGAGCAGCGCCTATTAGGCGGAGGGGATCCGACAGCCGATCAGTTCCAGTCATTCCACCAGAAAGGAGGTAAACAGCGCGTGTTGTCTGTAGTTTAACCATGCCTAGACGGTCAATACCGCTGTTCGATCGCGTCCGCTATGTTACTTTGTGCCCGGGAGCACTCGCAACAAGGGAAGTCTCTAGGCGTATCGGAGTGAACCAAAGCGATGTTTTGCGGACATGGAGAAGGTACAGATAGACAGGAACTGTCGATGGCATGCCTCGCTCAGGCCGTCCAAGGGATACTACTGCAGTGAACGACCGCTACCCACGGATTATGGCTCCCCAGGTGTTCATCTCTTTGGCCAAAGCAAATTGACGGCCACGATTGTCTTTTTTCACGGCTCCCAAAGTACGGAATCGAATGGGGAGGGATCGGGATTGTATAGAGGTTGTCTAAGGGCTTCCTGGCGAAACTTCTGCAGCGCAATATTAACAACAACGGCAACATATGAGTGGGCATTATTCTGCAACAGAACAACAAAATGATGTCGTCCGTCAACATTACTGGGCATTTGTACTTGATGGGGCGCTTTAATTTTAACGAAGTGTCCACGTGCTCTTGTGCATTAGTTGCGGCGCCTTGTTCCAGGAACTCAATGAGCAGCGTTCCCTTGCAGGCGAAGAAAACTTTATCATGGTTTTTCCCTCAGCTGGCGGGCCCTTTGACTCGACTACGCTGCTGAAATTTCGCTGGGCAGCCCTTACACATCCTCCACACAGCCCAATTTCTCCCCATGAGGTTTCCATATTTTTAGTGCCATGAAGAAAGACATTCGTAACCATCGACTTGCTTCGGACGTAGAGGTGCACGGCTGGGTACAATTCCGTATGTAACTGCAAACATGTTTCCATGAAGACACTGACGCTCTTGTCTCACTGTGAAAGAAATGTATTAACAGTTGTCGCGAGTAATTTTGAAATAATAAACAGTTTATTATCTTCCATCTGTCTCGTTTACTTTTGATTACCCCTTATACAAAGACTCCCGAGCAGCACAGAGATGTATGATAACGTGACGGATCATCAACAATGGTACCATAGTCCCAACTCACGAGATACCGTGCAAACGCATGAGGTTTTACACAGGACAGTGGCTCATAGTCCCATGATACCTCTATGATTGTAAATTTTATAAAGAAATTGGCATGCGCGTTCAGATACAGAGATATACACACATCAACAAAGTTTTGCACCACCCCAGTTCCCAGAACACTGGAAGACAGACGTTGCACAGTCCCTTTGACTGTTCAGAGATGTCACTAAACCCGTCCAAAGATGTAAACAGCTATGCATGAGCAGCGCCTATTAGGCGGAGGGGATCCGACAGCCGATCAGTTCCAGTCATTCCACCAGAAAGGAGGTAAACAGCGCGTGTTGTCTGTAGTTTAACCATGCCTAGACGGTCAATACCGCTGTTCGATCGCGTCCGCTATGTTACTTTGTGCCCGGGAGCACTCGCAACAAGGGAAGTCTCTAGGCGTATCGGAGTGAACCAAAGCGATGTTTTTCGGACATGGAGAAGGTAAAGATAGACAGGAACTGCTTTTCGTGCAGAGACAGGACGTCGTGTTACGACACAAACTGTGCGTAATAGGCTCATGATGCGCAACTTCATTCTCGATGTCCATGGCGAGGTCCATCTTAGCAACCACGACACCATGCAGCGCGGTACAGACGGGCCCAATAACATACGGAACGGAAGGCTCCGGATTGGCGTCACGTCCTTGTCACCGATGAGTGTCGATTATGTCTTGAACCATACAATCGTGGGAGACGTGTTTGGAGGCAACCCGGTCAGGCTGTACGCTTTAGACACACTGTCCAGCGAGTGCAGCATGGTGGAGGTTACCTGACCTTTGGGTTGGCATAATGTGGGGCCTACGTGCGCCGCTGTCGGTGATGGAAGGTGCCGTAACGGCTGTACGATACCGTAATGCCATCTTCGACCGATAGCGCAACCATATCGACAGCATATTGGTGAGCTATTCGCCATCATGGACGACAATTCGCGCCCCCATCGTGCACAACTTGTGAATGACTTCTTTCAGGATGACGCCATTGCTCGACTAGAGTGGCCAGCATGTTATCCAGACATGAATCCTATCGAACATTCCTGGGATATATTGAAAAGGGTTGTATATAGACGCCGTGACCCACCAACCACTCTGAGGGATCTACGCCGAATCGCTGTTGAGGAGCGGGACAATGTGAACCAGCAGTGCCTTGATGAATTAGTGGATAATAAGTTACGACGAATACAGGCATGCATCAATGCAAGAGGCCATGCTACTGGGTACTAGAGGTACCGGTGTGTACAGCAGTCTTCACCACCACCTATGAAGGTCCGCTGTGTGGTGGTACAACATGAAATGTGTGGTTTGCATGAGCAATAAAAATGGAGGAAATGATGTTTATGTTGATCTCTATTCCAGTCTTCTGTACAGGTTTTGGAACTCTCGGAACGGAGGCGATGCAAAACTTTTTTTGAAGTGTGTATAAATTGGCAGAATACGGCGCTGTGGTCGACAACGCCTATATAAGACAACAAGTGTCTGGCGCAGTTGTTAGGTCGGTTACTGCTGCTGCAATGGCAGGTTATCAGTATTTAAGTGAGTTTGAACGTCATGATATAGTCGGCGCACGAGCGATGGGAGACAGCATCTCCGAGGTAGCGATGAAGTGGGGATTTTCCCGTACGACCATTTCACGAGTGTACTGTGAATATCAGGAATCCGTGAAAACGTCAAATTTCCTACAGCACTGCGGCTAGACTTATATCCTGCAACAACGCGACCAATGACGACTGAAGAGAATCGTTCAGCTTGACAGAAGTGCAACCCTTTCGCACATTGCTGCAGATTTCAATGCTGGATCATCAACAACTGTCAGCATGCGAATCGTTCAACGAAACATCATCGTTGTGGGCTTTCGGAGCCGAAAGCCCACTCGTGTACCCTTGATGACCGCGCGATACAAAGCTTTACGTCTCGCCAGGGCCCGTAAACACGGAAATTGGACTGTTAATGTCTGGAAACATGTTGCCTGGTCGAACGAGTCTCGTTTCAAATTATGTTGAGTGGATGAACGTATGGAGATATCCTCATGAATCCACGGACCCTGCATGTCAGCAGGGGACTATTCAAGGTGATTGGGGCTCTGTAATGCCGTTGGGCGCGTGCAGTTGGAGTGGTATGGGACCCCTAACGCGACTAGTAAGCTCTGACGGGTGACACGTACGTAAGCATCCTGTCTGGTCAGCTGTATCCATTCACGCCCATTGTGCATTTCGACGGACTTGGGCAATTGCAGGCCAATGCTAGACCCCACACGTCCAGAATTGCTACAGAGTGGCTCCAGGAACACTGTACTGAGTTAACAACCTTCCTCTGGCCACCAAACTCCCCGGACATGAACATTATTGAGCATATGTGGAATGCCTTGCAAAGTGTTGTTCAGAATAGATCGCCAACCTCATGTTCTCTTACGGATTTATGGACATCCTTGCAGGATTCATGGTGTCAATTCCCTCCAATACTACTTCAGACATTATTCGAGTCCGTGCCACGTCGTGTTGCGGTACTTCTGCGTGCTTGCGGGGGAGCTATAGGATATTTGGCGGGTGTACCAGTTTCTTTGGCTCTTCGGTGTATGTGAGTTACTATAACTGAACTGCCTATGTTTGTATTTCTCGAGGTGGAGATTGAGTACTAATGAAGTATTTGCCTGAACGAGCGTATAAAACTGCGTGAAACCATACTCAGGCGTTGTCATAGATATGTAAACAAAATAGCGTCATGTCATTGTTCGTAGTATGGGACAAAAGCAGCCCACACTAACTGTCAGGACTGTACTTTCACCGTATGGGTTATATAGCATGCTGAGTGTTAAGCTATTCGAACAGGCTTTTTGCCAGTCAACATGAATTATGAAAAATTCCCTCAACACAAGGGTTCGCAAGCAGCAATAAAGATTACGAATAAGAACTGAAGCATCTGCATCATTCTTTCTTTGCACGTCGAACAACAAACTTACTGGAATTTTGGGACACGGCGATCCAATTTTTGGACTAGTCGGCGCCAAAAGTGTAGAAAGACTATTTAAGTTGGAATGATACCACTCGAAAGCTACTGACAGATTGAAATAAATGTGTGCAGGAAACTGTTCACCAGCCTGAAATGATAACAGCTGGTCAATGTACTGATTGGTATTTCCTGATGCGTAAAGGTTCGTACTTAATATTCTCTTATAAGCTGACCCAGAGATGAAAACCAGAAAGCACAGATGTCGCGATACCACTTCACTCAGAAACCACCGGCAATCTCGACATACTCAGGTTGGTATGGAAGCTTTAATATGTGCAAAACAGAAAATTTGTTTTTTCCGGAGCTAAGATTCGTTTTGGGTAGTGCTGTAATGTTTTATCTTTATTTATATTTGTAACTCGATCCGATTATGACCATCAGATCCTCTCCTACATAGGACCAGGGTTTCGCACATACAGTACCTTCCTTACATCATCGTTACGTAAGCAATAATAATTTTAATATGACAAAATGATCTGAGTGTCTCAGATTGCAATGTCAGTAAATAATGTTGACTACGAACTATTAAAGTTAACGTTGGCAGTATTTGTACTACTGCAGTTGCTGCTACTAATATTGATAATAGCAATAATAATAATAATGACTCCACCATAGCTGGTCCCACGCCCGGTTGAGAAAGGAGGAGGGGAGGAGTAACACCTCGTAAAAAACCTTTGTTCACCTGGCCCGGGTGATAGTAACTCGTGAGGGCCCCTTCCCGGGGATACGGTGAAGACCTCAACGGCAGTGAAGGCGGAGAAGGTGGACTTCGGTACCGCTGAGCTGGCAGAGGGGGCAGCCTCTTGTCAAAGGCCAAAGTGGACAGAGGGCATGACGGTTCCACATCTTAGTGGCGATACCTCGACAGCGTCTGTTCCACATGTTAGTGGGGGCTAAATAAGTAATATTCCAGGCAAACAAACTGGTCTCACTCTGGGAATTCAGGGATGACTTTGGATTCCCTACTCTTCACAAATTACAGCTTTATGTCGCAAAATGGAAAGTTCGCACAATGGATGCTCTACCCCAGGTGGTGACTGTGATGTGGACTCCACCATTACATCATGTAACGCAATGGGGCCTTCGGTTCTGCGGAGTCCCAAAATTTGCGGTAAAGAAGAGATGGAATACATTGCAAAACCTTCCAAGTTTCAGTTCAAGATGAAGTACTACTCTGGAACATTACATGTAAATTTTTTTCTAAAGATTGAGATACAAAAGGATTTAGAATTATTTCTGCAGAAGAACGATGTACATATTATAGCAGTCTAGGAAACACGAAATTAGATGAGAATGTAGCTGATACACAATGTTATAGAATTTATAAAGGGAAACCAGCAGTGAGAATAATGGGAAACATGCCGATGTTTGGAACAGAATTTTATGTAAACAAAAAAAATCGTAGACAGTGTAACAGAATTTATATCGAATTCAGAAAAAGTTCCATGTTAACAATAAAGTGCAAGAATAAAAAGTCATGCTCCTTTAAATGCAGACAAAAGAAGAAATATGGAGAAAGTAAATCAATTCTCGGATCTTTTAGAATCTGAAATTTCTATCATACATAAAAAGAACGTTAAAATACTTCTTGGTGATTTCAATGCGCAAATTGGGAGGGAAAAGAAATTTAAGACTATTGTATGTGAATATCCAGCACACTCAAGAACAAACAGAAATTGTGAAAGATTGATCAGTGTGTACAAAATGTTGCAGTAAAAACTCATATCCGCACATTTCCGCAAACTACCAAGAAAGGCCAAAACTTGGAGACATCCAAATGCAAACCTAGGAGAATTTCAACTGGATCACGTAGCCATATCTAAAAGGTAAATTACAGAAATTATGAATGTTGAAATATTCAGAAATGGGGAATTCGACTCAGATCATTATCTCTCTAAGATTAAAATAAAATTTCTCCCGTCTAAAACAAGAAAGGTGATCAAGAAAGTGACCAGATACAACACCACTACAGTTAATATTACAAAAGAAAATATAGAAAAATTTAGAGACTAAATTGAGACAAGTAACGAAGGTGATTGGCGTGAACTCCAGATGCAAATAACTCAAGCAGCAGAGAAAACTTTAGGATTGTCCAAGAATAAAAAGAAGACATGGTGGAATGAGGAGTGTGAAGAAGCACTAATAAAACGAGCTCAAAAATGGAGAAAATGGAGATGTTGGAAAAAAGAGGAAGACCTTGAACAGTTCAGACAACAACGAAAAGACACATCAAAAATAACCCGGAAAATCAAAAGAAACTTTGAAAATTCTCAGCTTATTGAAATAGAAGACAATTTCGCCAAAAATAGTACTAGAAATTTTTACCAAATTTTTAAACGCGTTCTTAAAGGATATCAGGCACCAAGTATTTGCTTCAAAGATGATAATGAAAAAATGAGATTACGTAACAATAAAAATTGTGAAATTTTAGTAATTTTTTTTGAAAGTTGTTAAAGTCGAGTTTCAACAGATAAATTAGTGTTAGAAATTCATGAAGCCATCAAAACAATCAAAAACAATAAAGCAAGTGGTGGACTCCGTTACAGTAAAATTACTGAAGTGGTCAGAACCAAAAATCATAAAAGACCTAGAACTGCTTCTTGAGAACATTTGGAAAACTGAAAAGATCCCAGTTGAATGGAAAACAGCCTTCATCCACCCGCTACCCTAAAAGGGAGACAAACAAAACGTCAATCATTACAGAGGAGTGTCATTTCTGCCAGTGGCATACGAAATATTATCAAACATTCTCCTGAATAGAGTGGTAGGTACTTTAGACAAACAACTGGGAGAATTTCAGGGTAGTTTTCGAAAGGTAAGATCCTGTGCAGAACAAATTTTTAACTTAAAGTCAATAATTCCCCATAGAATGTTAACCAGCAAACCAATAATGGTGTCATTTGTTGATTTCAAGAAAGCGTTTGATTGTATAGACAGAGAAACAATAGATAAGATCATTAGAGAATTCTGTGTTAAATCAAAATTAGCAAATATAATTCGTGAAACGCTAACAGGTATAATATCTTAAATCAAATTTATGGGAGAAGTATCTCAGCCATTTGAATCACTTTTACTGTTCAATTGTGTTCTAGAAAAAATTATAAGGATCTGGAATTCAGAGCTAAAAAAATCACACAATTGAATTAATAACTCTGGGAAGGAAAACAAATGGAATCAAAGTAAACTGCTTGGCTTTTGTGGATGATTTTGCAATACTTTCAGAAAACCTGAGAGAAGCAGTTATTCAGATAAACCTTCTGGGAAAAATAACAAACAGAACTGGTCTCAAAATTTCAGCTGAAAAAACAAAATCCATGACAAATATAAAAAACATGCCAAAATTCAAGAAACACAAACATGTAAAATAGAGCGAGTAAATAAATTTAAATATCTTGGAGAGACTGTACAACAGAATGGACTAGAAAAACGTGCAATCGATGTAAGAACTAACAAAATGGAAAGAACAGATGGTTCTACCAAAAATATTTACAACAAGAAACGTATATCTAGAAAAAACAAAAATAAAACACTACACCACAGTGGTACTACCGATTGCTTATACGGATCTGAATGCCTAACGATGAACTATAAGAGAACAGACTAGAGGTACTGGAAAGATGGATTATTAAAAAAGTAATGGGTGCAATAAAAACTGCAGATGGTTGGAAAATAAGAAGTAACAAGGAGATCTACAAAAATATAGAGAAAATATCTAAAGTAACGGCCAAACGAAGATCAACCTTTTTCGGACTCCTCAAGCGAATGGATGGAAATAGACTAACAAAACAAATGCTCCTATATTTCTGGAAGAAGAAATCTACAACAGCACAGATTACAGAAGTAAGGAAAGATTTAGAAAGAAACAACATCAAAGAATCAGAAACTGCATAGAGAAACCGTTTTATAAATAAAATACTAAATTTGGAAGGCATTCAAAGCACAAGAAATAAGAAGTCGAAAACAACATGGACAGAAGAAAGGAAGAGACTTCATGGGGAGAAAATGAGGGAATACTGGAAAAATTGGAAACACAACAAAGGAAGAAGAGGGACTGAAGTTGTTATGTGATCCTAGATGGTCAATACGATTGTAAAAAAATAATTACATTAACGAAACGTCCTGGCAGATTAAAACTGTGTGTCGGAGCGAGACTCGAACTAGGGACCCGTGGCTTTCACCGGCAAGTGCTCTACCGACTATTTTTTGTTCCCTTTTCAGGCGTTGGCCCTAACAATACTACCCCCCCCCCCCCATCCCCCACCACCGTCCCGCCCCTTGCCCCAAAACCTATCTAACCTATTAATAAAAACAATAACTAATGCCCCAACCACTTGCACACTAAAAGCTAACTAGGACGGACTGCTGCCACCACTTCAGGTTCCGCTCATGAACAAAAACAAAACGTGCCTCCGATCGTTTTGTAAAAAGAAAGCGAGGGAGACGAAAAGGTACAATTATTCTTGTGTATTTTAGTTTTTACGTTTTTTTTTTCACCGGCATTTTCCACAGTACCAGACAGTATGATGTCCAGAGCGTCTTCTCACGTCATGCCATTCTTTGCTATAGCTTCAATCTCTTCTCACACCTGGTACTCCCTAATTCTCTGGAGGATATACACTCCTGGAAATGGAAAAAAGAACACATTGACACCGGTGTGTCAGACCCACCATACTTGCTCCGGACACTGCGAGAGGGCTGTACAAGCAATGACCACACGCACGGCACAGCGGACACACCAGGAACCGCGGTGTTGGCCGTCGAATGGCGCTAGCTGCGCAGCATTTGTGCACCTCCGCCGTCAGTGTCAGCCAGTTTGCCGTGGCATACGGAGCTCCATCGCAGTCTTTAACACTGGTAGCATGCCGCGACAGCGTGGACGTGAACCGTATGTGCGGTTGACGGACTTTGAGCGAGGGCGTATAGTGGGCATGCGGGAGGCCGGGTGGACGTACCGCCGAATTGCTCAACACGTGGGGCGTGAGGTCTCCACAGTACATCGATGTTGTCGCCAGTGGTCGGCGGAAGGTGCACGTGCCCGTCGACCTGGGACCGGACCGCAGCGACGCACGGATGCACGCCAAGACCGTAGGATCCTACGCAGTGCCGTAGGGGACCACACCGCCACTTCCCAGCAAATTAGGGACTGTTGATCCTGGGGTATCGGCGAAGACCATTCGCAACCGTCTCCATGAAGCTGGGCTACGGTTCCGCACACCGTTAGGCCGTCTTCCGCTCACGCATCAACATCGTGCAGCCCGCCTCCAGTGGTGTAGCGACAGGCGTGAATGGAGGGACGAATGGAGACGTGTCGTCTTCAGCGATGAGAGTCGCTTCTGTCTTGGTGCCAATGATGGTCGTATGCGTGTTTGGCGCCGTGCAGGTGAGCGCCACAATCAGGACTGCATACGACCGAGGCACACAGGGCCAACACCCGGCATCATGGTGTGGGGAGCGATCTGCTTCAGTGGCCGTACACCTCTGGTGATCGTCGAGGGGACACTGAATAGTGCACGGTACATCCAAACCGTCATCGAACCCATCGTTCTACCATTCCTAGAACGGCAAGGGAACTTGCTGTTCCAACAGGGCGATGCACGTCCGCATGTATCCCGTGCCACCCAACGTGCTCTAGAAGGTGTAAGTCAACTACCCTGGCCAGCAAGATCTCCGGATCTGTCCCCCATTGAGCACGTTTGGGACTGGATGAAGCGTCGTCTCACGCGATCTGCACGTCCAGCACGAACGCTGGTCCAACTGAGGCGCCAGGTGGAAATGGCATGGCAAGCCGTTCCGCAGGACTACATCCAGCATCTCTACGATCGTCTCCATGGGAGAATAGCAGCCTGCATTGCTGCGAAAGGTGGATATACACTGTACTAGTGCCGACATTGTGCATGATCTGTTGCCTGTGTCTATGTGCCTGTGGTTCTGTCAGTGTGATCATGTGATGTATCTGACCCCAGGAATGTGTCAATAAAGTTTCCCCTTCCTGGGACAATGAATTCACGGTGTTCTTATTTCAATTTCCAGGAGTGTATAAACAACGACCAAAAGTAATTCCCAAAGAGGAAACCAAACAACACGTTGCACCGTAAAGCCGTGAAGTTGCTCCAAGTAGTGCCAAAAATCTAACGACTCATTAAAAAAGTGCGACAACGCCGTACCTTTAACCCACACCTTTGGAATGGGGGATGAGGGTACTAAGTGACGTCAGGATGGAGTAGTTCGGTGGACTCTACGGACTGTGGCGTCCGTCGCGACAACACTACCACCATGTGTCGTGTGAGGAGCCAACAGTCGGCAGCTGTATCACAAACGAAACGGTGCATGTGTCGATAGCTGCGCATGTGTGCAGAGAGAGTCCTCGGCAAAATGTATAATGCATACATTTTGTCGGTTGGGGAATTTTTCGGTCGTTATCACACACTACAACGCTCTCACCGCTGGGGGAAGGAAAGTCAGTGTATGTTACTCCAGAGCCGCTTGCAGCCAGCTGCCGCGTGGGGTAGCCGCGGGGTCTTTGGTGCCTTGTCACAGTCCGCTCGGCTCCCCCCGTCGGAGGTTCGAGTCCTCACTCGGGCATGGGTGTGTGTGTGTCGTCCTTGGCGTAAGTTTAAGTTAGGTTAGGTAGTGTGTAAGCTTAGGGATCGTCGACCTCAGCAGTTTGGTCCCATAGGACCTTACCACAAATTTCCAAAATTTGCAGCCAGCCGCCGGAGGTCGGCATTCATTCACGATGGCAGGTAGTATCTACTGAAAGAAGCGGTATAAGTCCTTGGTTCCAGGCATCATCGCGGTCGGTAGGACATCCAGCAGATAATTCATGTCGACCAGATAGGTGCAAATGTGACGTAGTGGCGGTGCGATATGTCCAACAGGAATCGGCAGCCAGAGGGATTCAGGCGCCACCTCCTCAATCAGTGTGCCAGTGAGGGTGTCCTTGTAAGAGGCACGTAACACATCGTCCTCAGGAAGAGAGCAAGCACTATTTTCCACGTTTGTCATTCCAATGCCGCCTGCATGCGTGGGTAACATCAGTGTCTCATAATTGGTCTTGAACACCTACCATTGCTGACGAAATGAGGAAAGGCCGCCTCGAGCTTGGCAACATCCGAAGCGGGCATTGAGAACACGTGTGTTTAATGGTTAAGTTTCTGGGCGAAATAGACGTTCATAAAATGTGCCTGCATGATCAATCAAGCTTTCGAAAGGTATGGAGATGAACTAACGTGCAGATGATATTTTATGCGATACGTAACTTCTGCTGTACGCAGCACATTCCCATGGAATGTCACTCCAAAACGTTTCATCGATGGGACCTTGGTGGGCACTGGCATACTATTATTCAATCCTCTGCTCACATCCACGCAGTACGACTTACGCAGATTTTTACGACTCCTGGCCATCTCACCTTAACGCTGCAGTCACTCGGTCGCCGTACATATATCTCTTCTGCCGACCTCGCCGAGAGAACTTCCCAGTCCATGTAGACACATTTAAAACGCACGTTGCGCAGGTGAATGCACTCCAAACGTTGTCGTAGACCAGAAGGAGTAGGCTCGAGGGCGTCGGCGAAGAGAAAGGCTGGCAGGCGGCAGCCTCGTCGCACTGAGCTCTCAATAGTGAAAACTGAAAAGCCGCGATCGCTTCAATATCGTTCACTACATGACCTGTTTCAGCACTCTGAAGGTGCCGTCATCGGATCTGCAAAGGTATATCATAACAGGTTTAAGGGAGGGCTTACATGAGTTAACTATATACATTACAATTATTACAGAACCACATACCTGAAACGTGGATTAACATTTATAAAACCATATGGATATCATGGGACATGAAGTAGACCATCTGATAAAAATCATTGTCGCAACGAATAAAAAATAGTAAAAAACTGCTCTCTTGATAGTTCTTTCAATAAAATAAAACTGAAGTCACCGGATGAAACTACCACTGATCGCCTCACACCGGCCGGCATCATCGCTGCCCTTTTCCGCGCAGGCTTACCTGCTGTGATTCTAGCGGTTTACAACCGGCCACCAGATTATAGTATATACAGGAAATATATGCGCAAATTTGGGCTTTGCATGGGTATGTGACAAACAGTCATAGTAAAATTGTGTTTTAGTAGTATTGAGTGGTTATACTGTGGGACTGTGGTCAATGGTCGATGGGTCAATGGGTCAATGGTCAATGGTGGCCAAGCAACTGGCTCGTCACAATACGCCAGTCACTACTCTTGATGAACTGTCGTATCGTGTTGAAGCTGCATGGGCTGCCGTACCTCTACACGCCATCCAAGCTCTGTTTGACTCAACGCCCAGGCGTATCAAGGCCGTTGTTACGGCTAGAGGTGGTTGTTCTGGATACTGATTTCTCAGGACCTTTGCACCCAAATTGCGCGAAAATGTAATCACATGTCAGTTCTACTATAATATATTTGTCCAATGAATAGCCGTTTATCAACTGTATTTCTACTTGGTGTAGCAATTTTAATGGCCAGTAGTGTACATAGTTAACTCATGTAAGCCCTTCCTCAAACCTGTTATGTTATACCTTAACAGCCGGCCGCGGTGGCCGTGTGGTTCTGGCGCTGCAGTCCGGAACCGCGGGACTGCTACGGTCGCAGGTTCGAATCCTGCCTCGGGCATGGGTATGTGTGATGTCCTTAGGTTAGTTAGGTTTAAGTAGTTCTAAGTTCTAGGGGACTTATGACCTAAGATGTTGAGTCCCATAGTGCTCAGAGACATTTGAACCATATACCTTCACAGATCCGATGATGGTACCTTGAGAGTGCTGAAACTGGTCATCTAGTGAACGATATTGAAGCGATCGTGGCTTTTCAATTATTTTAAAAACAGAGTGATCGCCCCCACGACACACCATGGGTTCATTGCAAAATAAGACTGTGAGGTTGAGGCGTGACGTTGGGACGTGAGGCACAGCTACTGGGTTGGAGTCTGCATCAGGCACTCGTTTTCCATCTTTCACGACATTTCATTAAAGAGATTTGAAACAGAAAAATAAGTGTTTATTAATGGTGACTATGCCCAGCACAAAGATGGGCTGTTTGTTGTGATACAGACCTGTGTGTGTGCGCATGTGCCTCTTGAGCAAGGAGGGTCTGTCGAACCGCTTGGCGCACACGGGGCAAGGCAGCAGCGACCGACCACCAGAAGCAGAACCAGCACCGACGCCGGTGTTGGATCCCATTGGCTGGCACTGCGGACGTCTGCCCGGCGGCGAGGCGTTGCTGCTCAGGTCCAGCGGACCGTCTGCACACAGAGAAAAGCAGCTCAAGGCATTGCGGTTGTGTAAGGAGCTCTTGCAAAGGTGTGGGGAGTGGGTCAAGGAGCCCAGGACCTGCCTTCCCTCCCAAAGAAAATGTTACCAATAGTGTTGATATAGGGCAGTCAAATGAAAACACCCGCTACAACGAGACCATCGAATGGTTCTACTCAAAAGTAACCACCACAAGTGTTAAGATATTTATACCGCCGGGAAACGAGACGATCAATTTCTATTTCATGGAACGTGGTAGCCCGTTGACGGATCCACAACCGCATCCACTCCAGCACTTCCTTGTCCGACTGAAACCGACCTCCACGCATGTCTTTATCCAGGGCGCCAAAGACCTGAAAATCACGTGGGGAAATACTCGCACTATACAAAGGATGTTGCAGCGTTTCCAAGCAAAATTGCTGAAGTTGGTTGGTTGATTTGGGGAAGGGGATCAAACAGCGAGGTCATCGGTCCCATCGGATTAGGGAAGGATGGGGAAGGAATGCCGCCGTGCTCTTTCAAAGGAGCCATCCCGGCATTTGCCTGAAGCGATTTAGGGAAATCACGGAAAACCGGCAGCGTGGAGTGGCCGCGCGGTTAGAGTCACCGTGTCACTGACTGCGTGGCCCCTTCCGCCGGAGGTTCGAGTCCGCCCTCGGGCATGAGTGCACATGTGGTTCTTAGAATAAGTTAGTTTAGGTGGTGTGTAAGTCGAGGGAGCGAAGACCTAAGCAATTTGGTCTCTTAAAATTCACACACATTTGAAATTTTTGGACGGATAACCTAAATCAGGATGACCGGAGCGGGTTTGAACCGTCGTCCTCCCGAATGCGAGTCCAGCGTCCTAAACACTGCGCAACGTCGCTCGATCAATTGCTAGAGTGTTGCCTTCATCCTATTGGCAGTGTGAGGACAGGTGTTATCATGCAAAAGGAGGATTCCGTCTGACAGCATTCCGTCGGCCCGAGGGCAAATGGTAAAGCCAATAGTGTAAAAATCCCACATCTTCCCTGCCCATGAAATTCAAAGCTCTTCACACAAGTTCTGCTAAGGTCATGACGACCATCTTCTTTGACCCTCTACTCGCCGAATCCCTCGATCGTAGAACCACAATCAATGCGCAGCACTATGAAGACACTTTGCAGAAAGTGCGATGCAACATAAACTTAGATCATCCAGGAAGGCTGTCAGACGGTATCATCACTTTGAACGATGATCTCTCTCCCCTCCCCCCCTCCCCCACTGCCAATCGGACGAAAGCTACGCTTTAGCGTCTGGGTTGGGAAACACTGCAACATCCCTCACCGCGTGGTTTTCACATCTTTGGCAACTTGCAGAAAGACCTGCGTGGACGTCGGTTTCAGTCCGGCGAGGAAGTGCAAGAGTGGGTGCGGTTGTAGATTCGTCAATCGCTGATCGTGTTCTACGAAACAGGAAATGATCGTCTCTTCTACCAGTGAGATAAATGCCTTAGCGCGTGTGGCAGTTACTTTTGAATGGAATCATACCATTGAAACGTCCCCTTAGAAAAATTATAAATTACTGTGCCGATAAACCTCTTACGTTATTTTATTTTCATACAGCTGAGCAGAACTGAACGTACTCAGACATTTCTTTCTTTACTTATTCTGATCAACACTAAATTGACACACAATATTTTTAGCGCAACGCTATCTGACTTTCAATAATCCCTACAAAAGAATGGCCCTGACTAACAATAACCTATATCTTTCATGAATCATTTACCTCACAAAAATCTTCGTTACTCGAACTACTGCAATACAGCGAGCGCCAATACTGCCAGCTAAATAAAAGATTCTAACTACTGAAGGCACTAACTACTGATAGGCATAGTTAGCAAATGAAAGATTTTGATAGAAAACAAACAATATATAAGTTCATGATATACAGTACTAAAAATTTACTCTTTCTGATGGACACACGTCCACTATAATATCAAATATTCCAAAAATGCAAATCAGCCACAGACTGCACACACCACTGTCAGTGATATTCATACAGAGCGCTATGTGGCGTTACCAACACAAAAACCCAAATAGCCTACTTAAACACCATGGTCCCGATACGAGTGTTCGGTTTTAATTTGAATGCCCCTTATATATCCGTTTCTAAGTTTCTCAGCTAACTTTTGGAAAATGGAGTAGCACAGACACAAAGAACCTCAAAGTCCTCATCTACTACATTTACGATTATACTCCGCAAGTCACCTTATGGTGGGTGGCGGAAGGTAATTTGTGTGCCATTGACATTCCCGCCTTTCCTGATCCAGTCGCGAACGGTAAACGGGAAGAACGATTATTGGCAAGCACCCGCGTTAGCTTGAAATTCTATTAACCAAACTTCATGATCTTCTCGCGAGACGTACGTAGGAGGAACTCATCTATCGGTAGGCTCTCGGAGCTATAACAGTAAACCTTACCAAGATGCAGAACGCCTCTCATGCAGTGTCTGCCACTGGAGTTGGCTGAGCGCTTCCGTGAAGCTTCCGCGCTTAGTAAATGAATCTGTAAAGAGACGCGCCGATCTTCTTTCGATCTTATCTCTTTCCTTTATTAAGCCTGTTATTATGGGTCATACACTGACGAGAAATATTCAAGTATTGGTTGATCGAGGACTTTGTAAAATACCACCTTTGTGGATGAGGTATACTTCCTGAGGATTCTCCCAATGAATCTCTTTTTGGCATCTGCATTTCCTGCGATTAGTTTTATGCTGTCGTTCCGTATTAAATCGCTCTGTATGCATGCTCATAGATATTTTTTGGATCTCACTGCTTCCGGTGATTCTTCTGCATCTTGTAATAATACTGTAACATTGTCGTCTTGGAAAATGGGGTTTTATGCCGGTGATCCGTGCCATACTTGCACAATATTTCCATCGTTGTAAAGGTCACACAGAATACCATTAACCGTGACACGGGACATCAGCTTAGTTCCACTTGAAATCCGTCACTAGATATTGTAAAGACGTTCAGCGGGCAACATCCAAACTCCGGAGAAATAACTTTGAAAATGGTGTCAGAGAATATAATCGAGCACAACCAACACACAACGCACAGACGGTGGTACTTGAGACAGGAAATCAAGTACCTGAGTACGGTCATTTCGACAACGAATGGGAATTTGAACACCAGCGGCCAGAAAATAATCCGATACCCACCTCTAGCGTGTGCGGGCTTATGACGGAGCACGTGACACGGTAATGGAACAGCATACTCCACAGGAATGCTTAAACGACAACAGTCAAGAGATTGTAAGCCCAATACAACTTGGAGGTGGAACAGAATGTCAGATTACTCGAAACTGCAAGCTCTACAAGACCTTTTCCATATTGGTAGTCTGAGTCTCTCTTATTAAAACACTTAAGTATGAAACTTGCAGTTCTTGATTTTCTGGTTCACTTTTCTCATAGCCTGTATGTACGTTCTCCTGCTGCCGCTTGGTGAGTAGATGTTTTATCTGTCCAATTACATTATAATGTCAAAAATTGATTATTTTAGTTGTTATACACTATATTATGTGAAATATTGTCTGGTTTGGTGTAATCTAGAATTTTGCGTATCCTGGCAAGGTTTAATTGGGAGTTGACATTTAAGCTCTAAAACTGGAGACAATCCCATCTTAATCGGTATACCTCGCAGCCCTGGTTAGAACACATCCCTCGTCAGGGATAGAGTTCTCATGGTTTTGTTTTTTGTTTTTGTAAAGTTATGTTATACTGTGGTACTGGGCTGGTGTTTGCATTCCATTCCATGCTCCACCGGGCCTCACTGCGCCTTAATGATACATACTGTGTAATTAATCTGATTACGAGGGGCGATCAATAAGCAATACAAGACCTTTTTTTTCTGAAAGGAGGTTAGTTTATTTCTGGATTCCAACTCGCCATATTATTCCCCACTCTTTTGGCTTCAAAACCTTACTTTTCAATATAATCTCCGTTCAATGCGGCGGCCTTAAGCCACGTTCCTGTGTGGTCCTCTATGCCCGCATGATACCACTCTACTGGTCGGTGTCGGACCCAACGTCTTGATGCATTAGTAAGATCCCCCACGGAGCGCATCCTTTTTTGCGCCAAACAGATGTCCCTTTGTTGCTCTTTACGGCCTACTCTTAGGCGGCGAGGAATCCAGAAGGCACGCCCCATTTAGTACCTCAACTGGTGAACGAGTGTGTCACCACTACTAACAGAGACGTCTAATTGTACAGCGAGTAGTTTGTGATCCGTCGGTCACCTCGAGTGAGAGTGTCCGCACGTTCCATCGCCACAGGAGTCACAGCTGTGTGCGGCCTGCCGGCACGCGAGAGATCGGACAGGTTTGCGCGACCTTGTTACAATGATGACAGACGCCTCGCCCAATGACTCACCGTGCTTATGTTCACTGCAAAGTCTCACCTGTATATGGGACGAAACTTGACACTTCGCACTACTAATAGATGGCGCCACCATTGCTGTTTCTTGTTTTTAGCACGCGTTATTCAGATTTGAAATCGTCAAAACTTTAAGAAACACCCTGTGTTAACACAGAGTTCGAAATTACTACAGAATTAGTACATGTGATTTCCATGCATGGTAGAATAGCTGCCGCTGTCTTTAAAGGGGTACAGTTAACTTCAGCTATAAACAATAGCCTTCCTCTTTGGCGGATGAAATTTGTTACAACAGATGGAGAAATATTCAGGTTTCCTTGGAAGACTAAACCCAGAGTACCAATGGTGTTACTAAACCCTCGAAATACACTGCGTTATCTATCAGGAAACAATCTGTGCAGAAACGGCGTATATGCCATTTGTGATGAAGTCTGTAATTTTTGTAGCCAGTTTCATTCGACATCATGGACTCGGACACCCACTAGAAGTAGTAGAATCTTTGCCAAGTGATCTCTCTTACCTCACGACAGTATAGTAGTTAACCAGTGGTAAATTTTTGTAAAGCATATTTTCTTCAAGAACAGAGATTGGAATATTTCTGAATGAGAAAAATAGTCCTCTTGAAGACGCGTCGGACAAAGAACGGGTATGAAAACTAGTTTTCTTACCCACTGTGGCTCTCCATTTGAATGAAATGAATAAAAAACTTCAAGGGGAGGAACAATGTTATTTGTGGCCTCTACATAGAAAGTAGTACTTCTTAGAGCAACATCAGACAGGAAATTTTCTCACACTTCGGCAGTTGCCAGTTGTTCGAAGGTAGATATGGTTCAAGTTTTCCACTCTTGTTTGTAATAGATTTTTTTGGTGCTCTGAAGAAAGAGCTTTTTTTCCAGGATCACAGATTTAATGCTCATTGCAAAGAGATCCAAGTTTTCCAGGATCGTTTTTTTTGTGAGATGGAAGATTTTCAGGTGCACTGCAAACGGAAATCATTGATCTGCAAGCGAATTATATAAGAAGGATTAGTTTAAAGAAGATAGCCTTGTACAATTTTACCAGGTTCTTCCAGAAGAAAACTACCCCAAGATCAAAGACTTTGCAGGAGACATTTTATCTGCATTCTCCACTACCTATAGGTGTGAACAAACATTTTATCTGCAAAAATTTTAAAAAAATCTAAATACAGAATTAATCACAAAGTTAGAACCATAGTCCTGGAGACAAAAAACAAATTTCATGAGTCTGAAGAAATGTGCTGAAGAGTAATGCATTGTACCAGAGACTTTCACTAAATATCGTGTTTGTGTAAAACAACAATAAGTTTCATTATTATTTCCTTTTTTAATTTCTGAGAAAATGTGTTATACGGCCCCCATTGAGATTCTAAACTTGATACGTCGCCCTCATGGTCTAATAATTTCGAGATGCCTGATCTAAGGCAGAGAGCACTAAATGGGCGACTTTCCGGCACATCTCGACTGGAGAAATGTAGATGGCCAGATCTCTGGCTGATGCAACACGTAAGCACCAATTACAGTTTGGGTTCAACGTCTCGAAGCTTCTAAACCGTTGGCGCCTTGATACTTCCTTTACTTCCTTTAGTTTGCGATGCAGTCTACCTGCGAGCACATCCCTTCATTGCACGAATGAGGCCGTGCGTTTACCCGAGGAGGAGGAGGAAGACACGACACAGTGCACAACGTTTCTATATTTTTCAAGCGCTCTACTAAGAGCTGGATAGTAGGAGTGGCAAGGATCATCAGCGAACTTTATTAAGTTCCCGAGATATTTACGAGTAAAGATTTATGCAAGTAGTGCCTGTTGATCACTCAACAGAGGCGTCTTCTGATATTTATTAGAAGGCGTTGTGCCAGGACTTTTGGCGGATCCCTCCGTATCGAAGTTTTCGACAAAAATATGACGTGGCTATGGCTTACCCCTCCAAGAGCTCCAGGGAAATTGCTACATTGCTGTGTTATTTTATCACTATGTACCAGGCTGAGGGCAGATTCAACGCCGTCGAAGAATTCCAGTAGCTGGTGTCAGGGATAGCTACGTGTCTCCAGAGCCTGCCTCACCTCTCAAGTAAGTACTCAGCGCGCTAGCCCTTAACGCCTGTGTCTTCTTTGACGATAGTAGATAAAACGCTGACTGCCGCTTTGTCACGATTACAACAGTTCATCTTTAAGTGCTACGATACTTTGTGAGAATTAGTGTGTACGACCTACGTGATGCAGTTTCAACAAATTGTCGATGACGCTTGCAACCTGTAATCTACGACCCACTAGCGCTGTACAGGTTATACTATATGTTAAATTATCCGTTTGTTAAGTGATTAGAGAAATTGTGTTTTTGTCTTTACATGTAATGGCTGATCGTAGGGAAAAAGAGTGACGCCTCTGAACGCTGGCGATACTGCCGGACATCTAGTCGCAAGCTGCAACGTGCCGAAGTAACGATCAAATTTTGTTCCTCTCTGTTCTGTTAGAGTTTTAACATGATTCGCAACTTTATGTTCATGGTTTGGGTTTGAGGTAGCGTCCAGTTTATCAGAACAAGCTTTTGTTTTTGATGTACAATAAGTGTTTATTGAAGTTTGAAAAGTAAAGAAACAGTTGCTGTGGATTTGAGATTTTGAATTTTATGGAGGAGATGAAAATTAATTTCATGCTTGTAGCAAGGAAATGCCATAGTCTGAAGAGATGTTTCTGGGACGCGTATCCAAAAGGCTGCTGATTTAATTAGAGATACTAAGACAGCTTTAAGACAGAAGAATTTCGTTTACTATTTTTAAATCGTATATAGAAGTTCCATGCCGTTCAGCAGCGATTTATCGACAACAGTTATATTAGAAGTTTATCTCTGTTGTCACCACTGCTCTACGTATTCTAGTAACTTTTCCTTCTCACGCTGTACAAAACCGAACCTGAAACTGAAAAATGGAAATTATCAATGAAGAATTTTGACATGGTGGAGAATATAGAATCCTGATTTCAATTCTTTGCTGTCTGAACTGTTTGTGGTGTTCAAATACTTAAAGGAGATAAAACGTAAAAAGTTAAAATTTCGAAGTGACGACAGCAACACATAGGGAGAACCAAGATTAAAGTGAGTAGCTTCCGAAAGTCACCTCAATTTAGGCTAACTGGATAGTACTAGAAAAAACACGTTTGAGAAGGTACAGCGGCCGGTCATAAATACAGAAGTACCATAAACGCTACACATTTCTATGTCTGATAAAGTGTAGGAAAACTGCTGGCCTTCAAAACAGACGGGAGTCGTCTCGGAATGGATAAATACAGGTCAGGCATGATCTTCAAATCGATCTTAAACTATTCTTCCTACAAAATAATGGTATGTTCCGGTAACGATGATGGAAGTGGATAGCGATTACGCACCATACTCTCCAAGGTAGACAAAAAAGCTCGATAATATTCGGATCTGTTGACTGTGGTGGCCAGGGAGATGCAACAATTCATCCTCGTGCTCACAAAACCACTACTGGACGATGCCACCTTTGTGAAGAGTGGCCTTATCGTCTTGGGCTTCAGCATTACCCCTGAGCAAACAAACATCATACTATGGGATGGGGCTGATCAGCCGAAATAGACACATAATCTCTGACAGTAATTCGACCTTGCAGAGTGATATTCGGTCCTGTGGAATACCGCGATATGGCTGCGCAATTGGTCTCTCTACTTATTTATCGTATGATGATACAGAGCTTGGATCAAATACATAATTTTAAGAGTATACAGTGTAAGAAATGACAAGCAAAATACAGGTACAGAATTAAATGTCCAAAGTATTGTTCTAAATTATGTACACATTACACAAGTTCTGGGATTTCTGTGTCCAGTCTGTTGATCCAGTTGAGCCCTTCAGGTGATGCATGGCGGACGTCATTTATTGATCCCCCGAAGGCTCGTTTCGGCAGTCACCAACATTGTGATTTATTGTTTGCAGGGCAGCTCCACAGTCACAATCTGGAGATGTTGCCCAGCCCTATTTGTGCTTTAGATATCCGCAGTTCCCTTGTCCTGTTCGGATGCGATTGCTGGTTCTCCACTGGCGTCTGGGGAGTGTGAAACCTGCAACTAGCATGGAAGGCTTTTTAACCAGACGACCGTTGAACACTGACGATTCTTCTCATTGACTTCTCCACACTTCATTGATGTTCAAGTCGGTGGATTCAAGATGTTGTGCAGTTCGCCAAGGTAGTTTTCTTGACTTCAGGCGCTGACGTTCTACTATTGATATATCGCTGTGTACGGATAGCTGGGGGTCCTTCTGAAGGTTTCTCCAGATCTTAAGGAGAGCATCTGACCTTCGTAGAGCTGAAGGTTGGATGTTACTTAAAACTGGTAGCCATGCAGTTTGAGTGCTACGTATGCAGCCTGTGATAAGTCGCATTGTCTGGTTGAGTTGCACATTTATCTTGCTACAGTGAGCACTGTTCATCCAAGCTGGGCAACAGTCTCTGAATCCCCGCCATATTTCAGCCCTAGGAGTAGTCGCAAACAGTGGGAAACAAGACTCATCCGACCAAATGACTTTCTTCCGTTGCCCCATAGCACGGTTTTTATAGCTTTGGCACCACAGTTTCCTGTAATGATCATTTTTGTCATCTGATGGTTTTGGAATTCTAACTAGCTCTGCAGTTCCCTGATTATCGAATTCCCTTCGTGTCGTTTTGGTATTGATAGGACTCGCGAGGGCGACATTCCTTTTCGCGTTGAGTTTTGCAGCGGTCGTCCTCTTATTTTTCGTCACAATCGTCTTCAATGACCGTCGGTCACGATCACTCAACATACATTTTCGTCCGCGTAGTGACTTAGCGGACGCTGTTCTTCCGCTCTGCGTGTATGCGGTATAAATCTCCGGTATGGTGCCTTTTGAAACAGTAAACACTTCACCTAGCACGGTAAGGAAGCACCCACCACATGAGCACCAACAAACTGCTCACTTTCCTCCGACTTAACGCGCTCACAGCTACACATAACATTGTTCTGAGCACGACAGACATCTGCAACGTACTGTAACAAACCTATATCTGTGTAATTCTGGAGCATAGTGAATGGCTATGCCACTGTAACTAACGTACAACATAATACACCTTTTGTTCTTATGATATTTCTTTAACACAGGCAAAGCATTTTTCTCAGTATGAGTTTTTATTGATTTATTTCGATGTCTGGGGGTCCTGTATTTCTTATGTCCTGTTAATTTCTCTTCCTTTATTTCTGAAAGCCCATGACTTTGTGTTTTAGAGTTACCAGGGTGAAACACTGATAATCGTACGTGACTAATTACGTTTGCACTTACCAATTATTAGCAGAGAATCTTGACCCTTTCAACGTATAAAACTGTCACAAAACCCATTACGATTTATTGTCTCTAAAACCAAATGATTATTTAAACTTAACAAAAAAGCAATTATTATTCGATGTAAACTATTCTACATAAATGTTATCTGCGAACAAATATCGATGTGAATGATATTCTGTGGTCTGTTGATGTATGACGTTTATTATCATTAGTTTATGTTACTCTTCATGGGGAGTTGATGGCGAGCTGTGGAGGAGAAAGTCATTTTGTAACTGTGTTGATGACTGGACTTGTGGAGGTAAGACTGTATCTTTTCTCCACGGCGCCCATGTGAAATTATTGTCGGTGTGAAAAAAAAGTGCAGAAATGAAATGTGCTCATTTGAGACCGAGAGATATACTAGGGTGATTTTAATTGGTGTTTTAGGAAGTGCAAAATGGCTAAGCAGGGATGGCTAAAGGACAAATGTAAGGATGTAGAGGCGCATATCATTAGGGGTAAGATAGATACTGCCTACAGAAAAATTAAAGTCACCTTTGGGGAAAAGAGAACCACTTGCATGAATATCAAAAGCTCAGATGCAAAACCCAGTTCTAAGCAAAGCAGGGAAAGCAGAAAGGTGAAAGGAGTATATAGAGGGTCTATACAAGGGCGATGTTCTGGAAGACAATAGTATAGAAGTGGAAGAGAACGTAGATGAAGATGAAATAGGAGATACGGTACTGCGTGAAGAGTTTGACATATCACTGAAAGACCTAAGTCGAATCTAAGTCCATTAGAGCTACTGACAGCCTCGGGAGAGCCAGGCCTAACAAAACTCTACCATCTAGTGAGCAAGACGTCTCAGACGGGCGAAGTGCCACCAGACTACAAGAAGAATGTAATAATTCCAATCCCAAAGAAATCAGGTGTTAACAGATGTGAAAATTACCGAACTGTCAGTTTAATAAGCCACGGCTGCAAAATACTAACACGAATTCTTTGCAGACGAATGGAAAAACTGGTAGGATCCCACCTCGGGGAAGATTGGTTTTGATTCCGTAGAAATGTTGGAACACGTGAGGCAGTACTGACACTACGACTTATCTTAGAAGAAAGATTAAGGAAAGGCAGACCTACGTAACTAGCATTTGTAGACTTAGAGAAACCTTTTGACAATGTTGACTGGAATACTTTGTTTCCAATTCTGAAGGCGGCAGGGGTAAAATACAGGGAGGAAAAGGCTATTTACAATTTGTACAGAAACCAGATGGCTGTTATAACAGTCGAGGGGCATGAAAGGGAGGCCGTGGTTGGGAAGGGAGTGAGACAGGGTTGTAGCCTATCCCCGATGTTATTCAATCTGTATATTGAGTAAGCAGTAAAGTAAACAAAAGAAAAATTCTGAGTAGGAATTAAAATGAATGGAGAGGTTCGCCGATGACATTGTAATTCTGTCAGAGACAGCAAAGGACCTGGAAAAGCAGCTGAACGCAATGAACAGTGTCTTGAAAGGAGGATATAAGGTGAACATCAACAAGAGCAAAACGAGGATAATGGAATGTAGACGAATTAAATTGGGTGATGATGCGGGAATTAGATTAGGAAATGAGACGCTTAAAGAAGTAAATGAGTTTTGCTATATGGGGAGCAAAATAACTGATGGTGGTCGAAGTAGAGAATACAAAATGTAGACTGGCAATGGCAAGGAAAGAGTTTCTGAAGAAGAGAAATTTGTTAACATCGAGCATTGATTTAAGTGTCAGGAAGTCGTTTCTGAAAGTATTTGTATGGAGCGTAGCCATATATGGAAATGAAACATGGACGATAACAAGTTTGGACAAGAAGAGAATAGAAGCTTTCGAAATGTGGTACTACAGAAGAATGCTGAAGATTAGATGGGTAGATCATATAACTAATGAGGAGGTATTGAATGGGATTAGGGAGAAGAGAAGTTTGTGGTACAACTTGACTAGAAGAAGAGAGCGGTTGGTAGGACATGTTCTGAGGCATCAAGGGATCTCCAATTTAGTATTGGAGGGCAGGGTGGAGGGAGACCAAGAGATGAATACACTAAACAGATTCAGAAGGATGTCGGTTGCAGTAGGTACTGAGAGATGAAGAAGCTTGCACAGGATACAGCAGCATAGAACTACTTAAACCTAACTAACCTAAGGATATGACACACATCCACGATCGAGGCAGGATTCGAACCTGCGACCGTGGCAGTCGCGCGGTTCCGGACTGAAGCGCCTAGAACCGCTCGGACACCAAGGCTTGCGTTTCAAGTAAGCATTTTTCGTGTTGTTTGGATATTCTTGTCTAAAACCCAGGATTTGTCACGTTTATGTGGTACGCTCGAAAAAAAATGCTGTTATTAGAGTTGACACGTTAGCGACGGGAGCGCGCGCACTCTCGCGTGGACGCAGTGAAGAACGCGTACACCTGTCTGCATGTCGCTGGCCGGCGACCACTTCCTCCGGTGCGCCAGCGGTGGAAAGAGCCGCGTCACCGGGCCAGCTGAGGAGCCCGTTCTTTGCGTTGTTGGTCGGGAAAGCCGTGACGAGCGGTCGGCAGGTGAGTCAAGGTGCGCCAGGCGTTCACCTGCTTAACGCGGCCGCCGTTGTGCCCGCAGAGGTGCGGTCCGTACAGGAGGTGGCGTGTCCAATCGCCAGCCACGTGCCGCAGCCGCCGATGGCCGAAGCCGTACAAGCGCTAGGGAGGTGGACGGCTAGCTGCGAGGGGACTGCAAAAAAAGTTAACTTACACGTTATTATGGCGAGGCAAGTAACGCTTATTGATACCTCCACTACACCTCAATCTGACACAGATACACGAAACTTATTTTTCCAAGTCTCTGTAAACAATGACCCAGTCATTCAGGTCCTCGACGATACGAACCCGCTCCTTGGACACGGATGCCTTCGAGACTCACTATGTGAGTGCGTTTGTTGCGAATCAGTTCCTTGATGGCCTGGACACTGTCATCTCTGGTCGATGGCCTTCCTTCCCCATCAGCATCATACACGTCTACATCTACATATATAATCCGCTAGCCACCAAGCGACTGTCTGAACGCATCAGTACAAGCTCTAATTTCCTTTATCTTTGAATGGTGATCATTGTGCGATTTGAAAGTTGGTGGTAATAACATATGCTCTACAGCCTCGGCGAAGATCGTATTTCAGAATTTAGTGAGCAGCCCCTTCCGTTTAGCGTGTCGTCTGTCTGCATGTGTGTCTCACTTCAAACTTTCTATGAGACCTGTAACGCTCACGCGATGGCTAAATGTACGTATCAGATCAATTGTGTGATTGGATTGAGGAGTTCCTAGATAACAGAACGCAGCATGTCATTCTCAATGGAGAGAAGTCTTCCGAAGTAAGAGTGATTTCAGGTGTGCCGCAGGGGAGTGTCATAGGACCGTTGCTATTCACAATATACATAAATGACCTGGTGGATGACATCGGAAGTTCACTGAGGTTTTTTGCAGATGATGCTGTGGTGTATCGAGAGATTGCAACAATGGAAAATTGTACTGAAATGCAGGAGGATCTGCAGCGAATTGACGCATGGTGCACGGAATGGCAATTGAATCTCAATGTAGACAAGTGTAATGTGATGCGAATACATAGAAAGATAGGTCCCTTATCATTTAGCTACAAAATAACAGCTCAGCAACTGGAAGCAGTTAATTCCATAAATTATCTGGGAGTACGCATTAGGAGTGATTTAAAATGGAATGATCATATAAAGTTGATCGTCGGTAAAGCAGATGCCAGACTGAGATTAATTGGAAGAATCCTAAGGAAATGCAATCCGACAACAAAGGAAGTAGGTTACAGTACGCTTGTTCGCCCAATGCTTGAATACTGCTCAGCAGTGTGGGATCCGCACCAGGTAGGGTTGATAGAAGAGATAGAGAAGATCCAACGGAGAGCAGAGCGCTTCGTTACAGGATCATTTAGTAATTGCGAAAGCGTTACGGAGATGATAGATAAACTCCAGTGGAAGACTCTGCAGGAGAGACGCTCAGTAGCTCGGTACGGGCTTTTGTTAAAGTTTCGAGAACATACCTTCACCGAAGAGTCAAGCAGTATATTGCTCCCTCCTACGTATATCTCGCGAAGAGACCATGAGGATAAAATCAGAGAGATTAGAGACCACACAGAAGCATACCGACAATCCTTCTTTCCACGTACAATACGAGACTGGAATAGAAGGGAGAACCGATAGAGGTACTCAGGGTACCCTCCGCCACACACCGTCAGGTGGCTTGCGGAGTATGGATGTAGATAGATGTAGATATGTGAGACCTTGGTCAAACTGTTGGCACAATTTCACTATGGCGGTTCGCGATATCACGATTGGTCCATACACCTCCAAACTGTGGAATGTAGACGTTTGGTCCCCAAGAATCGTCCTACCCAGCATACTTCAACTTTAAGGTACGAGGGACTTTCAATATTAATTCAACACACTTTTTTTTAACGAGGGTAGTTTAATTCAGGATTCCTACACATCATATTATTCCCCACTCTTTTGGCTATAAAGCCTTATTTTGCAAAATAACCTCCGTCCAATGAGACGAGCTTACGCACCATTACTCGGTATGGGGGGGGGGGGGGGGGGGAGGAGGCTGTATGTCCACATGGTGCCACTCTACAGGTCGACGTCGGAGCCAACGTCTTACTGCATCAATAACCACCCCATCATTCACGTACTGCTTCCCGCAGAATGCGTCCTTTAATGGGCTAAACAGATGGAAGTCGGAATGTGAGATCAGGACTGTAGGTTGCATGAAGAACAGTCCAATGAAGTTTTGTAAGCTAATCGCAGATGTGCAGACTTCTGTAAGACATTGCGTTGTCATGGAGAAGGAGACATCTGTTTGCACCTTTGTGGCGACGAACACGCTGAAATCGTTTCTTCAATTTCCTGGGAATAGCACAGTACACTTCAGAGTTGATCATCGCACAATGAGTTAGGACATCAAACAGAGTAACCCCTTGAGCGTCCCAGAAATTCGCCGCCATGACTTTAGCGGCTGAGGGCGCAGCTTTGAAGATTTTATTTGGAAGAGAGGTAGTGTGGCCCCACTCCATGTATTGCCGTTTCGTTTCCGGTTCGAAATGATGAACCCATATTTCATCGCCTGTGACGATGTTCGAGGTAAATTGTTACGAACGAGCAATTCCGCACATATGATCCCTGACTGCTCTTTATATTGTTCTGTTAGGCGGCGGGCAAGCCAGCAGGCACAAGCGTTTTGGTACCCAAACTGTTGGACCACTGTGTCAGCACTACCAACAGAGTCGACCAGATGAGTAGCGAGGTGGTTGATTGTGAACAATCGATCACCTCGAATGAGACTGTCTGCATGTTCCAACACTGCAGAAGGAACAGCTGCGTACAGCTGGCCGTCACGCGGGAGATCGGACACGTTTGCACGCCGTTGTTGCGTTGATGACAGACGCCTCGTCCAAAGACTCACCGTGCTTTTGTTCACTGCCAGGTCTCCGTAGATATTCTGCAAGAGCCTATGAATGTCTGCAATGCTCTGGTTCTCTGTCAAAAGAAATTTAATGAGAGCTCTCTGTTTCGAATGTACACACCTTTTTGAAGGTCACATATATTGGCGTCACCAATCGGAACTTCATGAAACTATAGCGGCTGAATCGAGAATTTTTCACTATGTCCCACGACAAATTCCGCATTTTTTCAATCTAAATTGGTCCCTCTTAGGTTTCCAGTTGCCGCGCCATTTCATGGACACACTTTGATGAATCTTTTAATCATACCGCAGCAGAACTCTTATCTATGGGGAACCAAGAATATGTACTCTCTTCTGACAATTGCCACTCTTGTTGCGCTGTGGTTTTAGCGTGAGACGAGATGTGTAGCTTGTTCCTTGAAGTTACCTTACTCGTGTTCCCTAGACCATTTTGTAACGTTACTTTATGTCAGAAGTGGCAAAGATCTCGGCTCGGAGGCCATGCCCGGGCTAAAGTGCCAAAGCGCTCAGGCTCCTTTCACATTTTCCCACAGCCACGCTGCGCTGTCTGAGAGCGAGGGGGGGAGAGGGGAAAACAACGAAGGCGCCGCTAATGGCTCAAATGGCTCTAAGCACTATGGAACAACTTCTGAGGTCATCAATCCCCTAGAACTTAGAACTCCTTAACCCTAACTAACCTAAAGACATCACACACATCCATGCCCGAGGCAGGATTCGAACCTGCGACCGTAGCTGCCGCCTTGTTCCGGGCTGAAGCGCTTAGAACCGCTCGGCCACCCCGGCCGAACGCGCATTTTAATGGCAATACAGTTGTACTACGTACGACTTGGTTTTATATTTTATATTTCTCAACAATACAAATCACAAACAAAATAAGTTCTCAGTGTCGATTAATTGTTTTTGGCGTTCTGAAGACAAAATATAATTTTTAACTGGTACAAACTGTCGGCATACGAACAGGTGCAGACAATTTCACTGAGTTTCACACTCAAGTTTCCAAGTAATCGTGACTTATTTAGTTTCATAATCGAAAAAATGTCTCACAGAAATATGTCGATCGAAATATTGTAGCACTTTTGTATCCTCATTATGAAGACTTGGAAAATCTACCTGAGAAAAGTAATGTAGACGTCCTTGACAGTCTTAACGTAAAACTATTTGTGATTAAAACTGGAATTACCTTGCAGGACAATCAGTTACATCTGCGGCGCATCCAACTGAAAAGGCAAGAGGTCTCTAAAACAGTTCGAAGACGATGTAAGACTGACAGTCTGCTGAAAATCTTTATAAAACTATCGTTGTAATTCTTGCTACACAGAATTCTTCAAACCTCCCGCTTTCTTTAACACCAGTCAGCATAAGGAACTGGATTGTCTTTGTCAGATTTTCTTTTTAAATGCATTCCCATCAAATCAGAAAGAAGTAACCTAGCATTGTCTTACTATGGGAACTGTGCGATCAAGTTATACTGTATCACCTGAGGAGGTCATGAAGTTGAAGGGTGTAAATGCCATGTATCGATAATTATTGTATGAATAGCTTGCGAAGCATGTTAGTGAGTAAACAAATGTATTATAAAGCAATTCCACGGATATTCGAGATTCTGTGTCTGAACTCTATTCTTTCGTCGTCCTCTTCTGTTATTGGACTTGAAGAGAAAAGAACGATTGTCTGAAGTTCATCTTTCAGTAGTAGTCTATGTAAGTTGAAGAAAAAAATGTAGTTGTTCATCACATAAAACTTGCGTACGGTATTCAATAATGTATATTCTTCAACCTTACTTGTTCTGAGTAGACATGGCCTTAACGGAATGTTGACCATTGTTAAGCGCCATACTAGAAAATAATGAGTAATTTTCTTTCAGCTCATGTTCGAGACGTGGCGCCGATTAGGACACTAAACTTTCTTTCAGATTCTACGAGCTATGTGGCCGCTACGAAAAATGTAATATATTTCACTTTCAGATTTTCTCAAGATTGCGAGATAATATCCCAGACAGGAAGGCCTGATCGCAGAATTCTAGTTCTAATGTGAGATGTCATCTGCAAAAGTTTATGCTTGTTATCTTATATTGGTATTTGAGACGTAACCAAGATATCGCGTTACGAGCTCTATTACTTCAAACTTAACTAGCATACGAAATATTATCTGGTGCTATAAGCACATGAGTTTTAATTAAACTTTTGATGCACATGTACATATATTGGAGAATATCTATGAGGATTCACGAGAGAGACAATTAGCTATTTATAGTCCCGTAAGCACACTGAATACTGAGCTAGTTTGCTGATTGCTGATCCGAGTCGGGCTAAATTAAATTACATTACACTGTTCATAGTATTATTAGAGTTATTTCTCTTTTGTTTTGACGTCACTTTGTTAAAAGCTATCAAGGCAGATATAATAAATTTAAAATTTTATTAAATGACATTGCAGAGTCCACTTAGAATGATAAGTCTGCAATCCAATCGGGATGTTCTAATTTTCGTTCCTGCACTCAGTTTTCCTTCATAAATTCAACAATAGCGAGATTTAAATTGAAAAATCTTTCCAGTCATTCCCCTTGACTCAACTAGCATACTTTGCAGTAATATGTGAAGTCTCCACTGTTGTGGTTGGCAGCAGAGCCAACACCGTGTTACTAGAGGAGGCCCAAAGGCACGCGTTTTAGCTCACGCAGGCTGGTGTGAGGTCTGGAACAGGACAAGGAAATTAGAATTTAGAAACAACGGACGTAGCTGGTGGAATACTTAACTTTAATCCATTAATGATTAACGTCGGTCTTCACGGTACATGATTCAATATCGATAATAACTGATAATGGCGCCTTGCTAGGTCGTAGCAAATAACGCAGGTGTAGGCTATGCTATCGTCTCGGCAAATGAGAGCGTAAAAGTCAGTGAACCATCGCTAACAAAGTCGGCTGTACAACTGGGGCGAGTGCTAGGAAGTCTCTCTAGACCTGCCGTGTGGCGGCGCTCGGTTTGCAATCACTGATAGTGGCGACACGCGGGTCCGACGTATACTAACAGACCGCAGCCGATTTAAAGGCTACCACCTAGCAAGTGTGGTGTCTAGCGGTGACACCACATCCACAATCTTCGTTTATTTCCATTGAGAACAGTTTCAACTGAAAATGGGCGCGACTTCAGAAATTTAATTGTTCGTAGCACCAATTGCTGCATACGTATAAATGTAGCACAAAGCGCGCCTTGATGTACTGGAGAATGAGACCCATCTGTCGAGCGATGTAATTTTTCGCTCTTTCATTGTCATCTAAAAGTTTAAATTCTTTTTGCGCGGTAGTATAACGTCCTTTCGTAGCAAATAAGAAGTACCCGTCGCCTGTGCGAATTGAGAATTCTCATACCTCTCTTCTGTTATTCCCATTCATTCTGAATGATTGCGACGATAGATCGCTAGATTGCCTCTTTTTGTGCAAACAGCCTCTGGACCTGTGAACGTGTCACGTCCTTGATCCCTCGACAAACACTGAGGAGTAAGCAGCGCTGACATAACGACTGTGCCGAACTCAGAGGGTAGTGCCGCACCGCCGTACTAAACGCAATGCCACACTCTTCCGGGTACTCCCGCGAAGACCGCGCAAAGCCGAGTGACAGGCTGGCCCTTGTTCCGCTTGCGGCCGCACACGGTGCTCGCCTGAGGCTTAGCACGCCGTGGGCGGCCCTGGTTTATGTCCCGGACATCACGTTCTTTGGAAGGTGGACATTCGTTGAGCGTTTCCCTGCTGACAATGTGAGTTTTTACGATTCGAGCGCGCATGCGTTTTTGAAGACAGTTGGAAAGCCGTGAGAGAGTTGAGTAAGTCGCATCTCCAGGGTGATCCATCTTGAGTTACACGAAGCTATACTGAATTCTGTTAATGTCGACAGGAGGTAAGAAGTGAAAGTGTGATAAGAGGGAGGAGATTAGTTACCGATTCAAGGGAAAATATAGTTCGTGACAAGTAGCTGATTGGATCTGCATTAGACACCCGCGGATTTTGTGTCGGATTAAGTAATAAAAGTCACATGCTATTTGACTGAAATTGACTACTACTTTCGCAGCCATCATCAGATATAAAAATGAGAAAATATTAACAAAAATATATCCGCAGATTTATAAAACAAAAAATGGGCTTGCTATATTTCCATAAATATTTTAAAAATGTGTGTATGTACGTGTGTGTTGTATGTTCCGCATCTGCTCCTAAAACACTGGACTGGTATCAACCGAAAGTGGTACACATATTTCGTACTGTCAAGCAGCAATCTTTCTGACGGTAATAACTATTTAGTCATTGTAGTTCAGGAGAGGACCTCATGTACAATGAGATATTTGAAAAAGTGCCGCATCATAAGTGACGTTTAAATTTATTACATCTGTGCTACTAACTCTATTACCAATAAATTTCGCAGGCGGTATGCACGTATGATGACAAATGCACCTACAAAAATATGTCGTGGTACCACCCATAGTTCAGGAGATATGAAGTCACAGATACTGAGAAGCGTGACAAACTACCGCATTTTGTATGTCGTTTAAATTTATTGCTTCTCTGCTACTAACTCTATTCTCAAAACATTTTGCAGACAGTATCCACATATAACTAAATGTGTCTACGCAAATATATCAATGTGAGACACGTAGTTCAAGAGATATGACGTCATAGACACTGAGATGCGTGAAAAAATGCCGCATCATGTATGAAGTCTTAGTACAATTATTGTTTACTATCAAGACACTCTTACGGTGGAGGCAGCTTAAAGAAATCCCTGACACCTGTCGGCGCTTTTAACAGCTTTTAACTACGAGAAGTTGTAGGCGTAAACAATAGCCTTCTAAAGAGCCATGAAGAGGCATTGGTATAGAGATAGTTACAAGATCGTGTTGTACATACGCAAAGCAGCTGCGTCCAGCGTACAGAAACTTTACGTTTCTAATAGAAAATTGTCAAATAGAATACTCGAGCAATGCCGGTTTTGTCAGCTACTGTGTCAATAAAGTGAACAAGCTACCCAATGATTACAGCAGCGACGAGTAGTTGCGTAGTCAATACTTGGAAAAGGAATTAGGAGAGCACACGTACAAACAAAAGTAAAAGTTCACAATGATCGGTGCTAGTGTCGCGTACACACACACACACACACACACACACACACACACATACAGGGTGAACAAGAACTCCGATAAGCTTTCAGAGGTGGTAGTATGGACCAGAACAAGGCAATAAGTCTAAGACTCGGCCGTCGGAATGTGTTGACCCAAATACTCAGTAACGATTCATCGCTTCTGCCAGCTTTCACCGCAGGGAGGGGGGGGCTGTACCTTCACTTTGCGATGACTTGTGACGCACTCGCTGTTGGTTTTTCGCGCCGTATAAAAGCGCCGCCGTTCACAGTACGAAGCATTTCCGGTGTGATTGGCTAGATGAACAGGTGAAATATCATGTCAAGATGATTCTATGATTCGGCTGTAGACCAGTCAAGAACATGTGTTTGAGAGCTTATTAGGACGCAAAGGCCATCTGCAATTATAGGCTAACAGCAGGAAAAATTGCAATACCCACAACGAATGGCCAGAATGAAGCCGACATCAGAGGACGCGTGGAGTAGTATCCAAACGTGAACGCAGATCAAGCGATAAAGCTCTGCGTGTTGTATATTTTTTGCATAAAGTTCAGAACCTGAAGACAGTGATCGGTACACAACTTACTCTGCAGGACAAAAGCATCTGTTCGCCCATGATGAAAAAACTACAGTGGTGATCAAAATTAAAGCAAAAAACGGAAATTTTGCAAGGATGCGTTTCGCTCAAATGGCTCTGAGCACTATGGGACTTAACTTCTGAGGTCATCAGTCCCCTAGAACTTAGAACTACGTAAACCTAACTAACCTAAGCACATCAAACACACCCATGCCCGAGGCAGGATTCGAACCTGCGACCGTAGCGGTCGCATGGTTCCAGGCCGTACGCCGAGAACCGCTCGGCCACTCCGGCCGGCAAGTGGCGTTTGTTTTGCCGCAAAACAGTGTAGACAGGTGATAGTAAAGTAGAAACAATGCAAAGAATACAAAACGTAAAGAGTTACCACATGCATAACAGTAGAGAAAAATGTTCTTCGATTTTTTCGATTTAACGGATTTGGACATGAATAGGATTGGGGAGGAGTTTGTGGCACAACTCGACTAGAAGAAGGGATCGGTTGGTAGGACATGTTCTGAGGCATCAAGGGATCACAAATATAGTATTGGAGGGCAGCGTGGAGGGTAAAACTTGTAGAGGGAGACCAAAAGATGAATACACTAAGCAGATTCAGAAGGATGTAGGTTGCAGTGGGTACTGGGAGATGAAGAAGCTTGCACAGCATAGAGTAGCATGGAGACCTGCATCAAGCCAGTCTCAGGACTGAAGACCTCAAAAACAACAACAACTACAACAACATAGGCTGTGACCACCTCTGGCAGCAGGTACTGGAAGATGAAGAAGCTTGCACAGCATAGAGTAGCATGGAGACCTGCATCAAACCAGTCTCAGGACTGAAGACCTCAAAACCAACAACAACTACAACAACATAGGCTGTGACCACCTCTGGCAGCAGGTACTGGAAGATGAAGAAGCTTGCACAGCATAGAGTAGCATGGAGACCTGCATCAAACCAGTCTCAGGACTGAAGACCTCAAAAACAACAACAACTACAACAACATAGGCTGTGACCACCTCTGGCAGCAGGTACTGGAAGATGAAGAAGCTTGCACAGCATAGAGGCATGGAGACCTGCATCAGACCAGTCTCAGGACTGAAGACCTCAAAAACAACAACAACTACAACAACATAGGCTGTGACCACCTCTGGCAGCAGGTACTGGAAGACGAAGAAGCTTGCACAGCATAGAGTAGCATGGAGACCTGCATCAAACCAGTCTCAGGACTGAAGACCTCAAAAACAACAACAACTACAACAACATAGGCTGTGATCACCTCTGGCAGCAGGTACTGGAAGATGAAGAAGCTTGCACAGCATAGAGTAGCATGGAGACCTGCATCAAACCAGTCTCTGAACTGAAGACCTCAAAACAACAACAACTGCAACAACATAGGCTGTGACCACCTCTGGCAGCAGGTACTGGAAAATGAAGAAGCTTGCACAGCATAGAGTAGCATGGAGACCTGCATCAAACCAGTCTCAGGACTGAAGACCACAAAAACAACAACAACTACAACAACATAGGCTGTGACCACCTCTGACAGCAGGTACTGGAAGATGAAGAAGCTTGCACAGCATAGAGTAGCATGGAGACCTGCATCAAACCAGTCTCTGAACTGAAGACCTCAAAAACAACAACAACTACAACAACATAGGCTGTGACCACCTCTGGCAGCAGGTACTGGAAGATGAAGAAGCTTGCACAGCATAGAGTAGCATGGAGACCTGCATCAAACCAGTCTCAGGACTGAAGACCTCAAAAACAACAACAACTACAACAACATAGGCTGTGACCACCTCTGGCAGCAGGTGCTGGAATATGAAGAAGCTTGCACAGCATAGAGTAGCATGGAGACCTGCATCAAGCCAGTCTCAGGACTGAAGACCTCAAAAACAACAACAACTACAACAACACAGGCTGTGACCACCTCTGGCAGCAGGTACTGGAAGATGAAGAAGCTTGCACAGCATAGAGTAGCATGGAGACCTGCATCAAACCAGTCTCAGGACTGAAGACCTCAAAAACAACAACAACTACAACAACATAGGCTGTGACCACCTCTGGCAGCATACAGGCCTGACAGCGACCGGACATGCTATATTTTACGTTACCAGTCTCAAGTTGAGACAATAACGCCCTTTCTTCGTGCAGAGCTGCTCGCAGTCTTGGAGAGTAGTTGGTAGATGGTGACGTGCTGCAAGCCGTCTCGTTAGTGCATCCCAAACATGCTACAAAGCATTCAAATAGGGAGAGAGAGTCGGCCACGACATGCGCGCAATAGCTTCCGTTTCCAAGAAAACATCAACCACCTGTACTCTATGAGGTCGAGCATTATCATCTATCTGGCCCAACAGCACCTCGCAATAACCACAAATGGGTCCCAAGATCTCGTCACGATAGCTGACATCAGTTAAACCTTGCCGATTCACCTGTACAATTTCATACAGTGGGGTTCGAGTGGTAAACATAATTCCTGCCCACTCTATTAGAGATCCTCCTCGATATCGGTCTCTTTCCACAATGTGTGGGTACCGAAATCGTGTTCCACGTTCCCCAGATGTAAATCCATCGAGAATCGCTCTCCAGACTAAATTGGGATTTGTCTGTGAAAACAACATTGAGCACTGTTCGACGGTCCAGGTGGCATGTTGATGACTCCACTCTAGACGTTCCGTTCTGTGAAGACACGTCAGAGGTACACATACAGCAGGTCTCCGACAGTAAGGCCCACTCTGCCGAGGACATCTGCACACAGTTTGCCTCTATACAACACGTCCAAACACGTACAGTGGATGGTGCGAGCTCACATGCCAGTTGCCGTGCGGTATACAGGATGTTTCAAAAAGGTACGGCCAAAGATTCAGGAAACATTCCTCACACACAAAGAATTAAAATATGTTATGTGGACATGTGTCCGAAAACGCTTACTTTCCATGTTAGAGCTCATTTTATTAATTCTCTCCAAATCACATTAATCATGGAATGGAAACACACAGCAACAGCAACAGCAGCGTGACTTCAAACACTTTATTACAGGAAATGTTCAAAATGTCCTCCGTTAGCGAGGATACATGCATCCACCCTCCGTCGCCTGGAATCCCTGATGCAGCCCTGGAGAATGGCTTATTGTATCACAGCCGTCCACAATACGAGCACGAAGAGTCTCTACATTTGGTACCGGGGTTGAATAGACAAGAGCTTTCAAATGCCCCCATAAATGAAAGTCAAGAGGGTTGAGATCAGGAGAGCGTGGAGGGCATGGAATTGGTCCGCCTCTACCAATCCATCGGTCACCGAATCTGTTGTTGAGAAGCGTACGAACACTTCGACTGAAATGTGCAAGAGCTCCATTGTGCATGGACCACATGTTGTGCCGTACTTGTAAAGGCACATGTTCTAGCAGCACAGGTAGAGTATCCCGTATGAAATCATGATAACGTGCTCCATTGAGCGTAGGTGGAAGAAACTAAAATGAGCTCTAACATGGAAATTAAGCGTTTCCGGACACATGTCCACATAACATCTTTTCTTTATTTGTGTGTGAGGAATGTTTCCTGAAAGTTTGGCCGTACCTTTTTGTAACGCCCTGTATATATACTAAGGCGGTACACGCTCTGCTTCATCCCACGCTTTGGTGTGGGTGAGCACATGTTTTTCAACGATTGTTACCCATGTTTTCTGTTCCATTTTATATTCCTGTTCTGGGATTTTTCCTGACACCCGTCTCACTAAGTTACTGAACGGGCGCTGAAGACCTCGCTGTCGTGCGCCCAAAACCCCTCTACTACTACTACTACTACTACTACTACTGCTGTCGTGCCCTTAGTGCCAAATAATAGCCCTCTCTTCTGAAGTTACGCGTGGTCAGCCCTGCACTCGTCTTCAGGATACAGTTTCGCTGTCTATAATCTGTCGCCACATCCGAGAAACACCACAACGATTCACATAAAGCCATCAGGCCAAGTCAGTCTGCGACTGCCCAGCTTCCTTTTTTCTGTGGCCCTCCACCGCAGACTGTTTGATCGGTATCTTTTCTGCGCCATACTGCACCGCCTGTGACTGTGTACACAGCGACTGTGGATGTGTGGCTAAACGGCAAACACTCCCTCGTTTCATAGTCGCGCTGATGTCATCGTTGGCATGATTGTCTGTTGACCGGAAAGTCATCTTCCGTGCAGAGCATTATCTTACGGATATTTGGTTGACGGTTGATATGATTATATCATGAATTAGACACAAAACGGGGAACAGCGGTTTGTTGCTTTAATTTTGGATACCAGTGTACATAATTTATTTCAATGTACAAACACATCGTAAAAAATAAATAGACCAACAAAATGAACGTTTTCTCTCTCTATCATTAGGCGCAATACAATATGAGTAAGATTTTAGCTTCTTCAAAGTATCCACCGATTGCCCTTATATCAGCTGAACAAACTCTTGGCATTCTGGAATAATATGTTGTAATGTTTGAGCGGGTACTGCAGTCCAATACATCTGTAAATTACTTTATAGGCCTTCAACATTAGAGAGTTTTCTGACCTCCCTATGAAGTTCACCTAGCAAGAGTTCATTTCGATTTAGGTCAGGGACTGTTGGCGAAATCATGTTCTTCACTTCGCCATGTTTCTCTTTTCTATTGACTTTTGGGGTCATTGCCCTGCTGCAGAAGAAACCCACGACCAACTACCGGACGGAACTGCATTCTAAATCAGTATCCTGTGATACCTTTCCCTCTTTAATGTTCCATTAATTTCCTCTAGATCACCGACTTTTTCACCCGCAAAACTTCGCGCCATACTGGCCCTCCACCATGCTTCATCATTGGCCTCACACGCTGACTCTACATACGTTCTTCGTGAAGTCGGCGAACCAACATTCGACAATGGCCTCCAAATGCATTACATTTAGATTCTTCCGTGAATAACTCCTTGGACCTTTGCTGCACTCGCCAGTTGTTATGCTGCTGTGCCCATTGCAATCTTTCCAGCTTATTTTGTTTGCGTTATAGAGTCAACCGACGTAAAATTGGATACCTTTCCCCTTTGTTGTTGTTTAAGATTCGAGATGATCAGATTGAAGCTTCTTACGGAAATACTAGGTATTTGACCTCGCGGGCGTAACAGCAATTGCCAAATCTATTGCTGTCGCGGTTAACAAATGACAGGATCACTAAAACTGAGGTTTATCCTACTCACAAAAGACATTTTTTCGACGTTTTGTAGCGTACATTTTTTTTGCCGAGGATCAGAGACGTTTAGTCTGAAGCTAATGTTCTTCCTTAGCAACACATCAGGTAACTGAGTCCGCATCTTTAGCAGAAACAGATAACCACGCTGCCTGATAAAGAAGAGGAGCACACGGAAGGCAGGGTCAGAAGTTAGTATAAAGTAATACACATACACACCATCGGCGGATATGTAAATTGTTAGAGTTCTAATTCTCTGCGACAGATAAAACGGCCACCAGAGTGCACTAGTGTTACCAGTGAACAGCGTCAGTATCCAATGATCACTTGGAAGAACACGGAGATGCCGTACACCCGTAGCAAGCGCCGAGATGGTTCCTTTGAAAGGGCACGGCCGATTTCTTTCCCCATCTCTCCCTAATCCGATGGGACCGCTGGTCTCGCTGTTTGGTTACCTCCCCAAAATCAACCAACCAACCGACCTCATACCCTGTGAGACGCCGTTAGCAGCACCTGTCCTTTTTAAAAGGCCACATTGTGGGGCCTCTGCTTGTCTGCCTGGACGAATTGTGCAATATCCAGATTTTTGGGGCATTCGGATGTGACAGTGGTCCACCGTTGGACTGCGTGTGAAGGTGAGGGCAGGCATACTCGTCGTCAAGGTTCTGACCCACCACTTCTGACCATCACAAGCGAGGATCGCTGTGGTGTCTACCAAACTTTTACGGAATACTTCACATCTGCGTCTGCCCGCAACATTCTGCATAATGTCGCATCACTGGTCAGAGATTAGCACCAGCCGGAGAAGGCTCCCTAATACGGCAACACAAATGGCTGCGTTTGGAGTGGTGCCGCGACTGGGAACTATGAAGTGCTGATGAATGGTATCGCCAGCGATGAATTGCGTTGTACACTACCACAAGTTACCACCGTTGGCAAATATGAAGGCGATCTAGGGAGAGGTCCCATTCTTCCAATATTTTGAAGAGATACCGCGGTTTTACTCCTGGCGTCATTTTTGGGGAGCCATCGGGTAACACATAGGTCACAGCTGACGGCTCAGTGGTAGGTCGCGAACATCCCGCATCCTCGCGTGTTACCTCTCACGCGACAGTATTTTGTTGACACTGTTAAACAGGACTGTGCTCGTCCACAAATGGACTGTCAGGGTGAAACTCAGGTACTCCCCTGACCAGCAAGATCCCCAGATTGTCCCTCACAGAACATGTGTCGAACTAGCTCGGACGCTAACTCCATCCCATTGCCAGTGTCCGGGATATCAAGGACCAGTTTGAACAGTTGTGGGTCACTTGTTTCAGAAGAGGATACGGCCGTTTTATGACACCTTACTCAACCGAATCAGTGCGTGCATCCAGGCCAACCGTGGTGCAACGTCACACTGATAAATGGTCTCATAGTGTGAAGTTATTTGTAAATCACTGAAATAACTTGACTTACCCTCGTAACGTGCAAATTTCCATTTCCTTTGCTCCTCCCCTTCTCGATGTTTTATCTGTCGTGCAGGCACTGTAGCTGCATACGGAAAGATATACTGAAGAGCCAAAAAAACTCGTACACCTGGCTAATATCGTGTAGGGCCCCCGCGAGCACACAGAAGTGCCGCAACACGAAGCGGCATGTACTCGACTAATATCTGAAGTTGTGCTGGAGGGAACTGCCACCATGAATCCTGCAGGGCTGTCTATAAAGCCGTAAGAGTACGAGGGGGTGAAGATCTCTTTTGAACAGCTCGTTGCAAGGGATCCCAGATATACTCAATAATCTTCAATTTTTGTAGTTCTGTCTCCCTCAGTTACCTGAAATATTACGGAATATTGATGATTTTTTCTTTTGGACCGTCTAATTGTACCTGAATTGAACACAGTTTTTGCTCGACACTCGTTACGCCTTTATTCTCTGCAAGGCATCTTCAGTGGCCTGTAATTTGTACATATTTTTACTCTTTAGTTTACATTTTGGAGCAATGTATCTATAGGTTACAAGCAGCTCTGGTGGTCAGGTTTTCTATGACATAGTAATATTTTAAATTCCTAGTGCTGTGAAATGTGAAAAAAAGCAAATGACAATATAAGAAGATGAACAGCGACAAAAATGCAACAAAAACATAAACTGTAGAAAATCGTCCAGGCAAACTCTGAGTACAATTTAAAATATTACTACATCATGGAAAACCCAAACACCAAAACTGTCTATAGCCTATAGATACATTGCCCCGAAATGTAAACTTAACAGTGAAAATTCATACATACTCCAGGCCACTGAAATTACCTTGTAGAGAATAAACGCGAAACGCATATAGCACAAAAATTCCGCTTCATTCAGTTGTAGTTAGACGGTCCAAAAGTAAAAATCATCACTATACGGTAATGCTCAAAAACATTCATATCTGGGGAGTCTCACAGCCAGCGCGAGTGATTAAACGCAGAATAACGTTTATGGAGCCACTCTGCAGAAATTATCGACGTGTGGGGTGTCGCTTTGCCCTGCGGGAATCGCCCAGGTCCTTCGGAATGCACAATGGACATGAATAGATGCAGATGATCAGACATGATGCTTACGTACTTGTCACCTGTCAGAGTCATATCTAGACGTATCAGGGGTCCCATATCACTCCAACTGTGCACGCTCCACACCGATACAGAGCCTCCGCCAGCAGTCACCTGCTGACATGCAGGGTCCATGGACTCGTGAGGTTGTCTCCATATCCGTACACGTCCATCAGTTCGATACAATTTGAAACGAGACTCGTCCGACCAGGCAACATGTTTCCAGTCATCAATAGTCCTAAGTCGGTGTTGTCGGACCCAGGCGAGGCGTAAAGCTTTGTGTCGTGCAATCATCAAGGGTACAAGAGTGGGCCTCCGGCTCCGAAAGCCGATATCGAAGACGTTTCGTTGGTTCGCACGCTGACACTTGTTGATGGCCCAACATTAAAATCTGCAGCAGTTTGCGGAAGGGTGCCCTCCTGCCCCGTTGAACGATTCTCTTCAGTCGACGTTGCTCCCGTTCTTGTAGGATCTTTTTCCGGCCTCAGCGATGTCGGACATTTGATGCTTTACCGGATTTTTTTATATTCACGGTACACTCGTGAAATGGTGGTATGAGAAAATCCCCTCTTTATCGGTACATTGTAAATGCTGTGTCCCACTGCTCGTGCGCCGATTATAACAACACGTTCAAACCTGTCGTTGCAGCATCAGTAATTGGGCTAACAACGGCGCCAGACAGTTGTTTTGTACAGGCGTCGCCGACCGCAGAGCCGTATCTTGCCTGTTTACATAATTATCTCTGTATTTGATCACGTATCCCTATACCAGTTTCAGTGTATATGTAGCTGTGGCACGTCGAATCACTATGAACTGACTCTTAAGTATTTGGCATTTGTGTATGATTCCACTGACTGACCTCATAGTGCCTAGTCACATAATGTTTTGCATTTTGGCTCGTCGCACTTCACTTTACATCGGAATGAGCATACGAAGAGGAAATCAGATTCAGATGGTTCAAATGGCTCTAAGCACTATGGTACTTAATATCTGAGGTCATCAGTCCCCTAGACTTAGAACTACGCAAACCTAACTAACCTAAGGTCATCACACACAGCCATGCCCGAGGCAGGATTCGAACCTGCGACCGCAGCAGCAACGCGGTTCCGAACTGAAGCGCGTAGAACCGCTCGGCCACAGCGGCCGGCAGGAAATCAGAGTATAAATTCAGTGGCTCCTGATAAAACAGTGACAAGGTACCGGCACCACGAACCACTGTCTGACAGAGAGGGGGATAGCTCACAAAAACGTGTGCCCTACTGGAACAGATGCAAGTAAACACCTGACTAAAGTACGGTTCGTGCGCCTGCAGGCTGAAGTACACCAGTCTGTACTTTGTTGTTGCAGCGATCAGCCAACTTATTAGTGAAGCTTTACGGACTTCCACAATGTGTTTCAAGTCAAGAAACAAGATATAGTTCTCGTTTTTAGCGAACTAGCTGACAAACACGGCACTGCACGGGTATACATTTTGCCAGTTTCCTACTGTAAACAAAAACAAAACATGAACTGTGTTTGTAGAGTAATATCGAAAAAATTTCATTTCCTTGTATTTGTGAAAGTACCCTTGAAATTATGAAACAGTCGTACAAAGATTCCGGGGAGTTTCTGTACACTGGACGCAGCAGCTTCGCGTTTCCACAGCTCGATTTTGTTAACGGCTCTTCATGCTTGCATAGACTGCTATTATTTTCGCCACAGTCTTTTGAGCTTTGTAGTTGAAAACTGACAAAAGCGAGGCCAGGGATCGAGGACTTCCTTGACTCGAATGAAAAAGTGCCTTAGTAGTAAATAACAAGCATATTACAACTTCATGCAGCTTTTTCCACGCTTCTCAGTATTTATGACGTCGTACCTCTTGGACAATATTTCATACAATGTGTAGGTTCATTCAGTTGCCTATGTTGATACTGTCTGCGAAATATATAGCGAACAGAGTTAGTAGCACAAAAGTAATAAACTGTAATATGTATGCTAACTTTGACTGAAACCGGACCAGTGGTTTAGGAGATGGACATGCGCAAATACCTATATGTACAAGGGATGTCGCTAAATTGTCGGAGTTGGGGCGCGGCTGTATGCTAGACAGCTTACACGATGTCGTTGCATACACCATTAAACAAAGATCAAAGTTACTGGAAGCCTGATGAATAACACATGCCTGTGAAAAACAACAGCACGGGATGAGAGAAATGAGTCTAAACTCTAAATTTTAGCAGCGGTAACACACAATCCACGTGTCGCTACGAGGTAACCTGAGACTGCTTGTCGAATCAGTTAAAGTAATGTTCTACGAATACTACATTCGAACACATTTATCCCTTTCTACATTCAGCTCCTTCAGCAGCACCTTTTGCAAGACTCAGGCAAGTCAATCTTTGCGGTGTTGACTACTGGTCAACTGAAAATCTGCGCTGGCCGAGAGAACCAGACAAACAAACGGCCTTGTTATGTGAAGATTCGCATCGATGGTTCGAGTTTCATAGATGGGCGTCTAAATGCCGCTAAGTAGCTACATTTTCTAGCACATGTGCCGCCGTAGTTACTGGAAGATATCCCATTCGATATAAGGCGATCCATGTGCTACCAACATCATGGATGTCCCCCTCATTCTGTACAGACAATTACAGAACTTCTTAACAGAACAGTCCAAGGTCGTTGGATGGGTTGTTCCGGAAACACAAAATGGCACTGATCTCGCCAGGCTTATTACTTCTCGAGGTTTCTTTAGTTCATCGCTAAACATTCGCACGCGTATAAGCAGTGTGGTTCTGTCGCTGTAGTACAGTGTTTTAGTTCTATTTTTCGACGAGGTAGTTTTGAAAATTAATGCCTCCGAATTTTTTATTCTGTTCTCAACATCGGTTGAGGTATCACAGATCAAGCAAATTGTAACCCTCTGCCGCTAGAGGGCTCCGAATTGTAGCATGTAACATGGTGGTGTGTAACGTGGCAATATCAGTGCGCGAGAAACAGCGTGCTGTAACCGAGTTTCTAACCGCAGAAAACGTGCCTCCAATTCAAATTCATAGAAGAATAAAGGCTGAGTACAGTGATAATTGTGTCGACATAACTAATATGCAACGTTGGGTTGTTGGTGCTCGTAAGGAAGGAAACGACGGTGCTGAACTCGTCGTGTGTAGCAGTGCTCCGAATGGAAAAGCACGTACGGCAAGCGACGACACTTATCGGAATCGGATTGATGAACTTATCAGAAAAAAATCGTCATGGAACACAAGACAGATCATATAGGAAGTGTGGCATATCAGGAGAGCGTGCACAGGCCATCATTGCAGTTCTGCAATACACAAAACTCTCTGCACGGTGGGTGCCTCGAATGCTCACTCCCGACCTGGAACAGAGGAGATTGGACATCGGTCATTAGTTTATTTTGGGTTTTGCGCGTGAGAACGATGGGTTCCTTAACAGCATTGTGACAGGTGATGAAAGTTGTGTTCGCCATTTTGTCCCAGAAATCACGACGCCATCAATGAAAAAAGTGGAAATGATCATATGGCATTGTTGGCCAGGAGGCCCCATTCGGGGGAGTTCGGCTGTCAATGGAATTCCGCCACAAATGATCACAGAATCGAGAAAAGTTCATGACCGTGCCATCAGTAGGCAAAATCATGCTCACAGTGTGTTCTGGGATGTTCAAGATGTGCTGCATTTGCAGTTCATTCCTAAAGGCACCACCATAAACGCTCCGAGGTTCTGCGATACAATCAGAAAAGCACAAATTCGGAGAGGTCGTCCACACCTGGAGCAACCTGTCCTTCAGCATGACAATGTCAGACCACACACCAGCGCCGCAACACCTGCAACAATCCGACGCTTTGGGTCCGCTGTCGCCGATCATCCTCCATACACTCCCGCCTTGGTCCCATATGATTTTCATCTGTTTTCGAAACTCAAAGAATATCTTCTGGGACTTCACTTTGATAATGATGAAGCGGTGCAAACAGATGTGAGGTTGCGGCTCCGTCAACAAAGTCAAACATTCTATAGTGACTGTAGCAACAAACTTGTCTTTCGTTTGGAGAAATGTGTTCGTCTCCACGGTGACTATCATGAGAAATAAATATATAGACTCGAAGAATAAAGATGCAGAATGTTAATAACGTTTGTTTTATTTAAAAAGCTTTGAGAGGTTTTTTTAATTCGGAGGCATTTCTTTTTCGGAGACCCTAGTAGATATGAATTTTCTATTGTAGATTTTTTTGTGAATGTTATATTTTCTTTCAAATTTCTTAACTATTACATTTATTGCAAATTGTTCTAGTCCGCTCTGCTTATATTTTCTCCAAGACATTTAAATTTGCCAACCCGTTCTATTTTCCATAATGGTATTTCTATGTATTTTGGTACATTTTTATGTCTGTCATGAATTTTGTTTTTTCAGGTGAAATTTTGAGGTCAATACTGTTCGCTGTTTGTTTCAGAATATTTCTTTCAGTAACTGCTACTATGAGCTTCTCTAAAAATATTACAAAACTATCAGCGATAGCCAAGTAGTTTGTCGTCGTTCCATTTGTTTCATTTCCAGGTGTAGTTGGCTCAGTTTTGGGATTTTTAACTCCAGCTTCCAGATCCTTACAATTTTTTCGTAAGACGCAAGTAAAGCAGTAAAAGTAATAAGCCACCTCCTTGTCCAAAGACGGTTTTTATTTCAAATTGCTGAGATACGTCTCCCGAAAATATAAATTAAGATATCATTTTTTTAGAGTTTACGAAATATGTTTGCTGATTTTGCTTAACACCAAATTCTCTAACGATTTTATCAATTATTTGGCTACCGAATCAAATGCTTCTTTGAAATCAATAAATTATATTGTTATAAATTTGCTAATAAACAGTGGCTAAATACCTATTTAATGTTAAAAATTTGTTCTGTGTAGGAACTTCCCTTTCAGCTGTTTGTCTAAAGTTTGTATAACTCTGTTCAGGAAAATTTTTGATAATATTTTGTATGCCATTGGCAGATCTGACACTTATTATTATTATTATTGTTATTACCTGCAAATGTTTTTCTATGCACAGTGTCATTTTAGATGCAGAGAGAATTATTCACAATGCCGGTGAGAGGTAAGAGAAGTCCTGATTTTTCTGACGCTGCCGGGGAATATAAATGAACAAATAAATTACCGCAGATGCCTGGCCTCGAAAACATTTTACTGACTTATTTTCACACCGCCTTAGGCCTATTTCTTTGCTTAACGTTTTTATACTACGGACTAAGTAAAACTCAGAGACTATAGAGACATTGATCATATTTATCGCATTTAATGTTTTTTTTTTTTTTTAATGTCGTTCGCTTTTGTTCGTTACATCTGCTCGGTGCGGACGTCGTAAGACATCCGTTTAAGTTCGTTATTGATCGATTAACTCAGTTTTTTTATTACAGAGGGCAGCTAACCCTCTGACCGAACACGCTGAGTTACCGTGCCGGCTTATCGTTTAGAAAGCCCAGAAAATCGAACTAGCAAGACAAGAAAAACTTCAAAGTTGTCTTTTTCATTGCTCATCCTTTAAAAACTATCTTACGAAGTGCTTGAAATGTTGATTTCGAGCACTGATATTTGCTGTAAAGCTATTTCGCAGAAACAAAGTGTTGTTGTTGTGGTCTTCAGTCCTGAGACTGGTTTGATGCAGCTCTCCATGCTACTCTATCCTGTGCAAGCTTCTTCATCTCCCAGTACCTACTGCAACCTACATCCTTCTGAATCTGCTTAGTGTACTCATCTCTCGGTCTCCCTCTACGATTTTTACCCTCCACACTGCCCTCCAATGCTAAATTTGTGATCCCTTGATGCCTCAAAACATGTCCTACCAACCGATCCCTTCTTCTAGTCAAGTTGTGCCACAAACTTCTCTTCTCCCCAATCCTATTCAATACCTCCTCATTAGTTACGTGATCTATCCACCTTATCTTCAGTATTCTTCTGTAGCACCACATTTCGAAAGCTTCTACTCTCTTCTTGTCCAAACTAGTTATCGTCCATGTTTCACTTCCATACATGGCTACACTCCAAACAAATATTTTCAGAAATGACTTCCTGACACTTAAATCAATGCTCGATGTTAACAAATTTCTCTTCTTCAGAAACGCTTTCCTTGCCATTGCCAGTCAGAAACAAAGTAGCAATTTAAATTCTATCTGATCCTTTCGCAGCATATCATACCATACGACATTTCACCTCTTTAGAGTGGTCGATGTTTCCTTATAGATGTCTTGTTTTAGTTTTCCCCACATATAAAACCTCGAGAAATAATAAAGCCTGGTGAGACCAATGCTGTGGGCTATGAGCTGTACACAGTAGCGGTACTTGAAAGATGGGTGATCAGAAAAATAATGGGTGCAATGTTGTTGTTGTGGTCTTCAGCCCTGAGACTGGTTTGATGCAGCTCTCCATGCTACTCTATCCTGTG